>NC_091998.1:28390350-28690350 GCF_044704955.1 Pristiophorus japonicus | reverse complement strand
TGTTTGTGGGAGCTTGCTGTGCGCAAATTGGCTGCCGCGTTTCCCACATTACAACAGTGGCTACACATCAAAAGTACTTTGTTGGCTGTGAAGCTCTGTGGGACATCCTGAGGTGGTGAAAGGTGCTATATAAATGCAAATCTTTCTTTTTTCTTCATGAACCACTGCAGTCCTCGTGGTGATGGTGCTTCCACAGGGGTGTTAGGGCCATGTAACTAGTGCCACGTAACTAGTTCCCTGTAACTAGCACCATGTAACTAGTGCCACGTAACTAGTGCCATGTAACTTGTGCCATGTAACTAGTTCCCTGTAACTAGTGCCACATAACTAGTGCCATGTAAGTAGTGCCATGTACACTAGTGCCATGTAAATAGTGCCACATAACTAGTGCCATGTACACTAGTGCCACGTAACTAGTGCCATCTGGACCGGGGTCAAACAGGGCTGCGTTATCGCTCCAACCCTCTTCTCAATCTCCCTCGCCGCCATGCTCCACCTCACAATCCACAAGCTCCCCTCTGGAGTGGAATTAAACTACAGAACCAGTGGGAAGCTGTTTAACCTACGCCGCCTCCAGGCCAGGTCCAAGATCACCCCAACCTCTGTCATTGAGCCGCAGTACGCGGACGATGCCTGCGTCTGTGCACATTCAGAGGCTGAACTTCAGGATATAGTCAATGTATTCACTGAGGCATATGAAAGCTAACGCTAACATCCGTAAGACAAATGTCCTTCACCAGCCTGTCATCGCTGCACAGCACTGCCCTCCAATCATCAAGATCCACGGTGCGACCCTGGACAACGTGGACCATTTCCCATAACTCAGGAGCCTCTTATCAACAAAGGCAGACATTGATGCGGAGATTCAGCATCGCCTCCAGTGCGCCAGCGCAGCCTTCGGCCGCCTGCGGAAAAGAGTGTTTGAAGACCAGGCCCTCAAATCTACCACCAAACTCATGGTCTACAGGGCTGTAGTAACACCCGCCCTCCTGTATGGGTCAGAGGCATGGACGATGTACAGAAGGCACCTCAAGTCGCAGGAGATATATAACCAACGATGTCTCCGCAAGATCCTGCAAATCTCCTGGGAGGACAGGTGCACCAACATCAGTGTCCTCGATCAGGCTAATAACCCCAGTATTGAAGCACTGACCACACTCGATCAGCTTCGCTGGGAAGGCCACATAGTACGCATGCAGGTACGAGATTCCCTAAGCAAATGCTTTATGCAGAGCTCCTTCATGGTAAACGAGCCAAAGGAGGACAGTGGAAACGTTATAAGGACACCCTCAAAGCCTCCCTGGTAAAGTGTGACATCACCACTGACACCTGGGAGATCCTGGCCACAGACCGCCCTAGGTGGAGAAAGTCCATCCGGGAGGGCGTTGAGCTCTTTGAGTCTCGACGCAAGGAGCATGAAGAGGCCAAGAGCAGGCAGCAGATGGAGCGTGCGGCAAACCAGCCCCACCGACCCCTTCCCCTGACGAATGATTGTCCCACCTGTAACAAGGTCTGTGGCTCTCGTATCGGTCTGTTCAGCCATCAAAGAACTCACTTTAGGAGTGGAAGCAAGTCTTCCTCGATTCCGAGGGACTGCCTATGATGATGACTAGTGCCATGTAACTAGTGCCCTGTAACTAGTGCCCTGTAACTAGTGCCATGTCGCTGTTCAGTATTGGCGCCAATATATTGTTGATGAGGACACTTACCAGGGGGATGGCAGAAAGCCAAAAGGTTCTCCCTTGACCACACCCTCATTGACCTCACGCCTATGATTGGTTACTCCTGGTGGGCGCGGGTGTCCGGGTTGGATGGGCCATCGCAAATCCCGATTCTGTCCTGTTGGTTATGGGCAGCGTTCTTCAACCAGACGACAAACTAATTCGATGCTTTGAGCATTTGGATGTAGCATGAGATCCCCCACAATGCCCAGCCTGTGCAAAAGGATGACTACACAACAACTTGCATTTATATAGCGCCTTTAACGTAGTTAAACGTCCCAAGGCGCTTCACAGGAGTATTATCAAACAAAATTTGACATCAACCCATATAAAGTAATATAAGGATAGGTGACCAAAAACCTGGTCAAAGAGGTAGGACTTCCCTGACACTGACCCTGACTTCACTGACCCTGACCCTGACCCTGGCCTCACTGACCCTGACCTCACTGACCTTGACCTCACTGACCCTGACCCTGACCTCACTGGCACTGACCCTGACCTCACTGACCATGACCTTACTGACCCTGACCTTACTGACCTTGACCTCACTGACCCTGACCTCACTGACCCTGACCTCACTGACCCTGACCTTGACCTCACTGACCCTGACCTCACTGACCCTGACCTCACTGACCCTGATCTCACTGACCTCACTGACCCTGACCGTGACTGCACTGACCGTGATCTCACTGACCCTGACCCTGACCTCATTGACTCTGACCTCACTGACCTCACTGACCCTGACCATAACCTCACTGACTCTGACCTCACTGACTCTGACCTCATTGACTGTGACCTCACTGACCCTGACCATAACCTCACTGACTCTGACCTCACTGACCCTGACCGTGACCTCACTGACCCTGACCCCGACCTTACTGACCCCGACCTCGCTAACCCTGATCCTGACCCCACTGACCCTGACCTCACTGACCCTGACCTCACTAACCCTGACCCTGACCTCACTGACCATGACCTCACTGACCCTGACACTGACCTCACTAACTCTGACCTCACTGAGCCTGACCGTGACCTCACTGACCTTGACCCTGATCTCACTGCCCCTGATCTCACTGACCCTGACCTCACTGACCCTGCCCTCACTGACTCTGACCTCACTGACCCTGACCCTGACCTCACTGACCATGACCTCACTGACTTTGACCTCACTGACCATGACCGTGACCTCACTGACCATGGCCTCACTGACCCTGATCCTGACCTCACTGACCCTGACCTCACTGACCATGACCTTACTGACTCTGACCTCACTGATCCTGACTGTGACCTCCCTGACCTCCTTGACCCTGACCTCACTGACCCTGACCTCACTGACCATGACCTCACTGACCCTGACCTCACTGACCCTGACCTCACTGACTCTGACCTCACTGACTCTGACCTCACTTACCCTGACCGTGGCCTCACTGACCCTGACCCTGACCTCACTGACCCTGACCCTGACCTCACTGACTCTGACCTCACTGACCCTGACCGTGACCTCACTGACCCTGACCTCACTGACCCTGACCCTGACCTCACTGACCATGACCTCACTGACCATGACCGTGACCTCACTGACCCTGACCTCACTGTAAGCACAATGCAATCTCGGGGCGATCCCCTATGATTGGGCAATTGGCCCTTTGTTTCTCAGGGCACCGTTGCATCACTAGTGGCCTCAAGTAGCCCCTCGCATAACACTGCTGTTGTTGAATTTGTCTGAAGGCCCATATTTAGCGATTGCTCAGAACCTGTGGAAAACCCACTTGATTGCCAAAGGCCACCGACATGAACTCTTCATGCTGGCTTATATTTTGAATCAGGGGAAAGCATGGAGCAAGAGGAAGAGGATTGGTTCATCATTCCTTCCAATGGAAGAGCAAGTGTTGGGATGGTCATGGGATCTTCCTGATTTATCCCAACTCCTGATGAAAGCAGCAAACGAAAGGTAACATCTTCAGGAAAAGACTGATAGTTGCTGACGATCACACAAGGCCAGGCTGCTGAAGAAGGCTGCCCACACACACAGAGCCGCCAAATGTATGTAGAAGGAAGTCAATATTCCAAATTTAGAGATGAGGTTGCCTAGATTTATCCCTGACCTATTCCATTGCCAAGCTCTCACTGAGTCTCAGTCTCCATGACCAATCTATAATCCATTCCCAGTTGGTGTGCATGGCTTGTCCAGGCCCGAGAGCTCCAGCTGTCACCTTGGCCCAGACCCACAATAATGTTTTGTTGTATGCTTCTTGGCAATCTGTCCTAATCCCATAGTCCTCCTGAATAATCTCCCAGTTTTAGGGTCTGATCTAATATCTATCCCATCCATATCCTTTCCCAGACACAGGGTTTACCTCAGACACCAATCATCAGTCCTCAGTATTATAGTCTATAACAAGTCTTGATTTGAATCAATAACTAGCCCCAGTCTCGTTCCTCTATCAGTCCCCATATCTGAGTTACTGAGTTCCATCCGGAGCCCACATAACTGTTAAAACATTTCCTTAATGTCAAGCTAAAGTTCTTACAAAGATCCCTCCTTCTTCTCTTCTTAGGCAGACCCCCGGAATCGAGGATGACTTGCTTCCACAATAATATGAGTTCTCAGGTGATTGAAGAGACCAATGCAGGACCTACAGCCTCTGTCACTGGTGGAGCAGACAGTGTTCGGAGGGACGGGTGGGTGGGGTGCTTGGTTTGTCATGCGTTCCTTTCGCTGTTTGCGCATGGCTTCCGTATGCTCCCAGCGAAGAGACTCTAGGTATTCGGCGCCTTCCCGGATGCTTCTCCTCCCCTTTGGGCGGTCTTGGGTCAGGAATTCCCAGGTATCGGCTGGGATGTTGCATTTTTTCAAGGAGGCTTTCAGGATTAGGTTCTTGAAGCGTTTCCTTTGCCCATCTGGGACTCGCTTGCCGTGTCGGAGCTCTGAGTAGAGCGCTTGTTTTGGGAGTCTAGTATCAGGCATGCGTTCATCGGTGCTGATCGAGCGTGGTCAATGCTTCGATGCTGGGGATGTTGGTCTAAGTGACAACATCTCCCTAGCTGTAAACATTATCTGCATTTCTCCTTCCAGGTTCTTAGTATTGCACAACTTCTCTTTGTTTGATCCTCAATCCATTTAACCCCAAATAAACACAAACATTCGAATACCTGTGTCCAATCACAAAGTCCAAGGCCACAACTGTAGCTGCCAATACCAATACAACCTTATTACTCTCAGACTAAGACCCCAGTCTGACAGGACTTGGGGAGGGCTAAAAAGGCAAGGATATACACATTAAAGGATAGGACACTGAGAAGTGTAGAGGAACAAAGGGACCTTGATGTGCATGTCCACAGATTCCTTAAGGTAACAGGCCAAGTAGATAAATAAGAGCAGGAGTAGGCCATTTGGCCCCTTCACTAAGATCATGGCCAATCTGATCTTGGCCTTAACTCCACTTCCCTGCCCACTCCCCATAACCCTTGACTCCCTTATCATTCAAAAATCTGTCTATCTCCACCTTAAATACATTCAATGACCCAGCCTCCACAGCTCTCTGGGGTAGAGAATTCCACAAATTCACAGCCCTCTGAGAGAAGAAATTCCTCCTCCATTTTAAATGGGCGACCCCTTATTCTGAAACTATTCCCCCTAGTTCTAGATTCCCCCATGAGGGGAAACATCTTCTCTGTGCATCTACCCTGTCAAGCCCCCTCAGAATCTTATACGTTTTAATAAGATCACCTCTCATTCTTCTAAACTCCAATGAGTATAGGCCCAACCTGCTCAACCTTTCTTCATAAGACAACCCCTTCACCTCAGGAATCAACCCAGTGAACCTTCTCTGAACTGCCTCCAATGCAAGTATACCCTTCCTTAAATAAGGAGATCAAAACTGGATGGTTAAGAAGGCATACGGAATACTTGCCTTTATTAGCGAAGGCATAGAATACAAGAGCAGGGAGGTTATGCTTGAACTGTATAAAACACTGGTTATGCCACAGCTGGAGTACTGTGTGCAGTTCTGGTCACCACATTACAGGAAAGGTGTGATTGCACTAGAGAGGATACAGAGGAGATTTACGAGGATGTTGCCTGGACTGGAGAATTTTAGCTATGAGGAAAGATTGGATAGGCTGGATTTGTTTACTTTTGAACAGAGGAGGCTGAGGGGAGACCTAATTGAGGTGTATAAAATTATGAGGGCCCTAGATAGAGTGCATAGGAAGGACCTACTTCCTTTAGCAGAGGGGTCAACAACCAGAGGGCATAGAATTAAAGTAGTTGGGGGAGGTTTAGAGGGCATTTGAGGGGAGATTTCTTCACCCAGAGGGTGGTGGGGGTTTGGAACTCGCTGCCTGAAAGGGTGGTAGAGGCAGAAACCCTCACCACATTTAAAGGATACTTGGATGTGCACTTGAAGTGGCCTAACCTACAGGGCTACGGACCTAGAACTGGAAAGTAGGTCCCTTGCAGTCGGATTCAGGTGAATTTATAATGGGGAACAAAGAAATGGTAGACCAATTGAACAAATACTTTGGTTCTGCCTTCACGAAGGAAGACACAAATAACCTTGCGGAAGTACTAGGGGACCGAGGGTCGAGTGAGAAGGAGGAACTGAAGGATATCCTTATTAGGCGGGAAATTGTGTTAGGGAAATTGATGGGATTGAAGGCCAATAAATCCCTGGGGCCTGATAGTCTGTATCCCAAAGTACTTAGGGAAGTGGCCCTAGAAATAGTGGATGCATTGGTGATCATTTTCCAACAGTCTATCGACTGTGGATCAGTTCCTATGGACTGGAGGGTAACTAATGTAACACCACTTTTTAAAAAGTGAGGGAGAGAGAAAACGGGTAATTATAGACCAGTTAGCCTGACATCAGTAGTGGGGAAAATGTTGGAATCAATTATTAAGGATGAAATAGCAGCTCATTTGGAAAGCAGTGACAGGATTGGTCCAAATCAGCATGGATTTATGAAGGGGAAATCATGTTTGACAAATCGTCTGGAATTTTTTGAGGATGTAACTAGTAGAGTGGACAAGGGAGAACCAGTAGATGTGGTGTATTTGGACTTTCAAAAGGCTTTTGACAAGGTCCCACACAAGAGATTGGTGTGTAAAATCAAAGCACATGATATTGGGGGTAATATACTGACGTGGATAGAGAACTGGTTGGCAGACAGGAAACAGAGAGTCGGGATAAACGGGTCCTTTTCAGAATGGCAGGCAGTGACTAATGGAGTGCCGCAGGGCTCAGTGCTGAGACCCCAGCTCTTTACAGTATACATCAATGATTTGGATGAAGGAATTGAGTGTAATATCTCCAAGTTTGCAGATGACACTAAACTGGGTGGCGGTGTGAGCTGTGAGGGGGACGCTAGGAGACTGCAGGGTGACTTGGACAGGTTAGGTGAGTGGGCAAATGCATGGCAGATGCAGTTTAATGTGGATAAATGTGAGGTTATCCACTTTGGGGGCAAAAACGCGAAGACAGAATATTATCTGAATGGCAGCAGACTAGGAAAAGGGGAGGTGCAATGAGACCTGGGTGTCATGGTTCATCAGTCTTTGAAAGTTGGCATACAGGTACAGCAAGCGGTGAAGAAGGCAAATGGTATGTTGGCCTTCATAGCTAGGGGATTTGAGTACAGGGGCAGGGAGGTCTTACTGCAGTTGTACAGGGCCTTGGTGAGGCCTCACCTGGAATATTGTGTTTAGTTTTGGTCTCCTAATCTGAGGAAGGATGTTCTTGCTATTGAGGGAGTGCAGCGAAGGTTCACCAGACTGATTCCCGGGATAGCAGGACTGACATATGAGGAGAGACTGGATCAACTGGGCCTATATACACTGGAGTTTAGAAGGATGAGAGGGGATCTCATAGAAACATATAAGATTCTGACGGGACGGACAGTTTAGATGCGGGTAGACTGTTCCCGATGTTGGGGAAGTCCAGAACCAGAGGACACAGTCTTGGGATAAGGGGTAGGCTATTTAGGACTGAGATGAGGAGAAACTTCTTCACTCAGAGAGTTGTTAACCTGTGGAATTCCCTGGCGCAGAGAGTTGTTGATGCCAGTTCATTGGATATATTCAAGAGGGAGTTAGATATAGCCCTTACGGCTAAGGGGATCAAGGGGTATGGAGAGAAAGCAGGAAAGGGGTACTGAGGGAATGATCAGCCATGATCATATTAAATGGTGGTGCAGGCTCAAAGGGCCGAATGGCTTACTCCTGCACCTATTTTCTATGTTTCTATGTTTCTATGTTCGGCTGGTTAGCTCTTTGTCGGCCGGCACGGACACAATGGGCCAAAATGGCCTCCTTCTGTGCTGTAAATTTCTATGATTCTATGATTTCTATGACCCAGGACTTTGGGATATTGATCCGAGACCAACCGCAGGCTTCGACAAACCCCAATCAAATTGCTGGTTGGAATACAGACTTTATTATTAAGTGCCCGTGTATGAGAGGATTCTGGTGCAGTGAGGATTCCTCAGAGAGTTACTGGGCAGAGTTTTGTGAGGATTAGCGAGTGCAACAGGTGGCGGGGGTCGGGACCCCGCTGTCAACCCACCTTTCCCAAATGTCGGCACTGCCAGTGCTGAGCAGCCCCAACACTCATCAGCGGAGGAGGCAATTGAAATCATTTGTTTATACAGGGTAGTCGTGTTTACAGCCACTTAACAATGTATTTTTTCCCAGCTTTTTGATTTCCCGCTGTGCCTAGACCTTGTCAGTGAAGCTGAGGTGGGAGATCACTGGCCATTGTTTCAGCTGATGAGTTGACAGCTTCAAATGTCAAGTCAAAGCTCCCAGCTGAATCAGATATCTTCCCTTAGCCACTAGCTTCTCTAAACTGCATTTCCACTGCAGATTTAGAATGCTGCAAGTCTTTACACAAGTCTCCATCTAGTTTGACCTCATTGCCTCTCCCACCATTGGCAGATCACTTCTGTCATCTCTACTTCACCTGCCATCTATTCCATCAACATCGGTGCCCTTCAAACTATCTCACCTTGGTCCTCAGAATCCCACCACGATCATCCCCAACACCAGCAGCACCAGGCATACCAGCAGCACCAACACCAACCTTCTCCACAATCAACTGATGCTGCACAGGACACAGGGCATCAGCACCCGACCACACTGCTGCCCACCATGGCCAGATTTACTTCATGTACACCCTGGCTGCCACATGATGTGCCAGGTTGGCACCACCCCACACCAACACCATAAAGCACCCCTACAATACCCAAGCCATTCCTTTCACTCTCATTACCATTAGGGGGGTACCATTATGTCTCACCATTCACTGCAACTCAGTAAGCCACTTCCAAAGTGCACACAAAACTGACAAAGAACGCAAAGTGTTCAAAATAAAGGTTCCATGTTTGACACCGCATTAACAGAAACTTTACATGAACATTGGCTAAAACACCCTCGTGCCTACCCTTGTGTGTTAGTTGGTATGATTGCACTCAGATGAGGGTGAGTGTGAGGGGTGGCTAGTGAGATGGGAAAGTGATAATGTCGATAGAGCGCTGGATGGGTGGAGGTGCAAGGTAAGTTGGTGTGAGTAAGGATGTGCAGGAGTAGGGTAGGGAAGGCAGAGTGATGGGGATGTGATGAGTCGCACAGCAGGATGAGGTTGAGTGTGGCTTTGCAGTAATGTTTCGTGATCTACTGAGATCATTGAAAGGTTTGCGCCACTGTAGCCAGGTCCTCCTGACCACATCCCTGCTTGTGCTCTCCTGTGCAATGTGTAACCAGGCTGCATTGATCTCCTGTGGAAGGGAAGAGAACCTCCCTACGTGCTGTGACTCCCTCCATAAGCAATTGGCCGGCAAACGGCTGGGCAGGCTTAACAAGCCCAATCAGGGGATTATCATTTTGGACAGCGGGCATGTGTTCCGAAGCAAAGTGGGCCATTTGGTAGGTAAGGTCGTTGGTTACTTCATTATGTCTAGCAGTGTGTGATGGGTTACCAGGAGCTTGCCTGATTATCTCATGGAAACGAGGAAATGACCCAGGGCTTTTCTGAAATTGACCACGTATTGTTTTCCTCTTCACTCTCTGCCCCAACTGCTCCCCCAACCACGCCCCCACGCACCCCCCCCCCCGCTCCCCGCTACAACCCCCTGTTCTGTCACACATAACACCCCCGTGCCTCCCCCCGCTCCCTCACCCGATCCCCCCGTTCCCCCACCCGAGCACCCCCCTGCTCCCCGCCCAACCCCCCACCCGACCCACACCATGCCCCCCCCAAGTCCCCCTGCAACCCAACGCCCCACTCGCTCCCCCACCTGTCCCCCCGCCCCCCCACCCAATCCCCCATGCCCCCCCCGCTCCCCCACCCCGCACCCCCCACATCTCCTCGCTCGCCCTTGCAATCCCCTGTTCCGTCACATACGACCACCCCACCCCCCACCCCCACGCCTCCCTCCCCATCGCTTGCCCCTGCAACCCCCTAGTCCGTCACACACGACCACCCCCCCCGCCCCCGCGCCCCCCCGCACCCCCGTGCCCCCCTCCCCCCTGCTCGTCCCACCCATGCCTATCCTGGCCTTGAAGGAAGTACAAAGCAGGGCATTGGCATAACCTTCAGTATTACCCTTGTTTCTGCTCCCAGGTCCTGGGTACTGAATTCCTGGAAGGTGCATTTCATGTCATGGCCTGTCACATTGTTAATCAGTCTGCAACTCCTTCCATGATTTACACTATTCCCCAAGGGAAGAGGGCAAAGTTACAAGACGCAGAATACTCACCGAGCATATTTTATACCATCTACCAGTGTTCCACTACCAATTTGCAGATTATCCCACCCATTAACTCGGTGATTGAAGTATCTGTTGTGTGTCTGATGAGCGATTATAGATTGGAAACGTTAATCGGGACTTTCTCTAAACAGATGCTAGCTGAGCTGCAGTGATTTAGATTTCCATTTGTTTTTCTCTTTTATAAACCGCGTGCGGCCCTTGTACAGATTGTTAAAGCACAGTCAGCCCACGGGATATGAAATACAACAACAACAACATGCATTTATATAGCACCGTTAACATAGCAAAATGTCCCGGGTGCTTCAAGGAGTGTTATCAGACAGAAATTGGCACCGAGCCACAGAAGGAGTCATTAGAACATGTAACCAAAAACTTGGTCATAGAGAGAGGTTTTAAGGAGCGTCGTAAAGGAGCAGAAAAAGAAAGACTTTGATTTATATAGCGCCTTTCACGACCACCGGACGTCTCAAAGCGCTTTACAGCCAATGAAATACATTTTGAAGCATAGTCACTGTTGCAATGTGGGAAACACGGCAGCCAATTTGCGCACAGCAAGCTCCCACAAACAGCGATGTGATAATGACCAGATAATCTGTTTTTGATATGTTGGTCGAGGGATAAATATTGGCCAGGACACCGGGGATCACTCCCCTGCCCTTCTTCTAAATAGTGTCATGGGATCTTTTATGAGGGCAGATGAGGCCTTGGTTTAACGTCTCATCTGAAAGACGGCATCTCCGACAGTGCAGTGCTCCCTCAGCACTGCACTGGAGTGTCAGCCTAGATTTTTGTGCTCAAGTCCCTGGAGTGGGACTTGAACCCACAACCTTCTGACTCAGAGATGAGAGAGGGATGGGGAGGTGGAGAGGTTTATAGAGTGAATTCGAGTACTTAAGGCCTTGATGGCTCAATGCACGACCATCAAAGGTGGGGTGAGGGAACTCAGGGATGCACAAGAGGCCAGAATTGGAGGGGCGCGAGATCTCAGAGGTTTGTCATCGTCATCATAGACAGTCCCTCGAAATCGAGGAAGACTTGCTTCCACTCTAAAAGTGAGTTCTCAGGTGGATGTACAGTCCAATGAGGGAATTACAGTCTCTGTCACAGGTGGGGCAGACAGTGGTTGGAGGAAAGGGTGGGTGGGACAGGTTTGCCGCACGCTCCTTCCGCTCTCTGCACTTGTTTTCTGCATGCTCTCGGCGACGAGACTCGAGCGCCCTCCCGGATGTTCTTCTTCCATTTTGGGTGGTCTTTGGCCAAGGACTCCCAGGTGCCGGTGGATGTTGCATTTTATCAAGGAGGTTTTGAGGGTGTCCTTGAAACGTTTCCCTCGCTTGCCGTGTAGGAGTTCCGAATAGAGCACTTGCTTCTGAGTCAGAAGGTTGTGGGTTCAAGTCCCCACTCCAGAGGTGTGTAAGGCTAGAGAAGATTACAGAGATTGGGAGGATCGAGGCCAGGGAGGGATTTGAAAACTAGGATGAGAATTTTAAATTTGAGAACTGGGAGCCAATGTAGATCAGTGAGCACAGGGTGATGGGAGAACGGGACTGGGTGAGATTTCGGATACAGGCTGCAGAGTTTTGGATGAGCTCAAGTTTATGGAGGGTGAAAGTTAGGAGGCCGGCCTGGTGAGCATTGGAATAGTTGAGTCTGGAGGTAACAAAGCTGCACCGTTGGAGGCATCATCTTTCGGATGAGACGTTAAACCGAGGCCCCATCTGCCCTCGCAGGTGGACATCAAAGATCCCATGGCACTATTTCGAAGGAGAGCAGGGGAGTTATCCCCGGTGTCCTGGCCAATATTTATCCCTCAATCAACATAACAAAAACAGATCATCTGGTCAGTATCACATTGCTGTTTGTGGGAGTTTGATGTGCGCTCATTGGCTGCCGCGTTCATCCAGTATCAGGAGACCTGGAAAGCAACATTGTCTAGAGGTGTTCCCATGTGATCGGCTTGTAGTGTAGCTCATGTCCTTCCTTGTAGCACGTTTCTCAGCATTGCCCCACAATTCCGCTATGCCATCCAATAACAGCTCTTTGGCACGTTTGTCCAGGTGTTTTGAGAGCCTGCCTGTCAACAAAGCACGCCTCTGACCAATTACCTTCCCTCAAAATACCAACTGGCTTGTTTTCCGGCAACAGCTCCTCACTTTTTGATGTGACTCTCATTCCTCTGTGCACACAGTCCATTCTTATAGTCTGGCACAGATTCCCTTCATTGATTTGTTTCTGCACAACATCTAAATGTCTTCAATGTTCAGCTGATTGTAAATAATTCCCCAACGCTGGTATTCAGTCAGACGATTTGTACAGTCATCAAATTGGATGATGTTTCAGACACAGCTTCTGATTTCCGCTCCTCCCCCCAGCTTTCAACAATGCACAGCAGTGAGTCAGGTCAGAATTCAAAAGGTCATTCTTCTTCTCATTGTGGTGCTTCAGCTGTTCCCTGCCTTCGCTCGGTGTCAGTGCTCACAGGCTACACATCGCCTCCACTACAAGCTGTCAGCATTTTTATTTTTTGCCCACTGCAATGTCAGATGTCAAAAGTTACAGTTTCCCAATATTTTGATCCAGCTGTCCTCATACATTCTCCATTTGAAGTTTATAGGAAGGAAGAAAGACTTGCATTGAAATAGGAACATAGAAACATAGAAAATAGGTGCAGGAGTAGGCCATTCGGCCCTTCGAGCCTGCACCACCATTCAATATGATCATGGCTGATCATGCAACTTCAGTACCCCATTCCTGCTTTCTCTCCATACCCCTTGATCCCTTTAGCCGTAAAGGCCACATCTAACTCCCTTTTGAATATATCTAACAAACTGGCCTCAACAACTTTCTGTGGTAGAGAATTCCACAGGTTCACAACTCTCTGAGTGAAGAAGTTTCTCCTCATCTCAGTCCTAAATGGCTTACCCCTTATTCTTAGACTGTGTCCCCTGGTTCTGAACTTCCCCAACATCGGGAACATTCTTGCTGCATCTAACCTGTCCAGTCCCGTTCAGAATTTTATATGTTTCTATGAGATCCCCTCTCATCCTTCTAAACTCCAGTGAATATAAGTCTTTCAGCACCTCAGGACATCCCAAAGCCAATGCTGTGCTTTTGAAGTGCAGTCACTTTTGTAATGTAGGAAACACTCTTGCATGTACCGTATTACTGTTCATCCAAGTAATCCAAAGATATCTTGAACTATTGGCTTTCCAGTAACCAGGTCATTCAGTCCACCAAGCCCTGTGCATCCCACCCTATTATGAACTCTATCACATTCACGTAATCTCATGCTTATAGTCACTGGAATTTAGAAGAATGAGAGGAGATCTCTTAGAAACATACAAGATTCTGACGGGACTGGACAGGTTAGATGCAGCAAGAATGTTCCCGATGTTGGGGAAGTCCAGAACCAGGGGTCACAGTCTAAGGATAAGGGGTAAGCCATTTAGGACTGAGATGAGGAGAAACTTCTTCACTCAGAGAATTGTGGACCTGTGGAATTCTCTACCACAGAAAGTTGTTGAGGCCAGTTCGTTAGATATATTCAAAAGGGAGTTAGATGTGGCCCTTACAGCTAAAGGGATCAAGGAGTATGGAGAGAAAGCAGGAATGGGGTACTGAAGTTGCATGATCAGCCATGATCATATTGAATGGTGGTGCAGGCTCGAAGGGCCGAATGGCCTACTCCTATTTTCTATGTTTCTATGTTTCTATGAGGGAATGTTCTGCACAAATAGTTCCTGCTGCCCCAATGTAATCCGATGTTGTATAGTACATGCACTACCGAGGTTCCTGTCTGAGGAACTGGGTGGGGTGGGGGGGAGAGGGAGGGAACAGGGGTGGGGGGTGCAGTGCCTTTTAATGGGCTGAAAAGCAGAGAGTGAGGGCTGAATTTTCGTCATTTTTTTCAAGCATTTACCACCCATTTACCACTGAAAATATCCCTGGTGTTAAATTCATCGCAGATTAGCACCGATTTCATAATTTAGCACCGAAATACCACTGGTGTTAAATTCATTCGTGATTTACCACCGGTGGTAAAAAATACCACCGCTTATTTTTTTTCCGTTTTTATGACATCATTAAGTGTGCAACACTGAAATACATAAGAACATAAGAATTAGGAACAGGAGTAGGCCATCTAGCCCCTTGAGCCTGCTCCGCCATTCAATAAGATTACGGCTGATCTGGTCATGGACTCAACTCCACTTACCCGCCCTCTCCCCGTAACCCTTAATTCCCTTATTGGTTAAAAATCTATCTATCTTTGATTTGAAAACATTCAATGAGCTTGCCTCAACTGCTTCCTTGGGCAGAGAATTCCACAGATTCACAACCCTCTGGGAGAAGAAATTCTTTCTCAACTTGGTTTTAAATTGGCTCCCCCATATTTTGAGGCTGTGCCCCCTAGTTCTAGTCTCCCCTACCAATGGAAACAACCTCTCTGCCTCTATCTTGTCTATCCCTTTCATTATTTTAAATGTTTCTATAAGATCACCCCTCATCCTTCTGAACTCCAACGAGTAAAGACCCAGTCTACTCAATCTATCATCATAAGGTAACCCCCTCATCTCCGGAATCAGCCTAGTGAATTGTCTCTGTACCCCCTCCAAAGCTAGTATATCCTTCCTTAAATAAGGTGACCAAAACTGCACGCAGTACTCCAAGTGCGGCCTTACCAATACCTTATACAGTTGCAGCAACACCTCCCTGCTTTTGTACTCCATCCCTCTCGCAATGAAGGCCAACATTCCATTTGCCTTCCTGATTACCTGCTGCACCTGCAAACTAACCTTTTGGGATTCATGCACAAGGACCCCCAAGTCCTTCTGCACCACAGCATGTTGTAATTTCTCCCCATTCAAATAATATTCCCTTTTACTGTTTTTTTTCCCAAGGTGGATGACCTCACATTTTCCGACATTGTATTCCATCTGCCAAACCTTAGCCCATTCGCTTAACCTATCCAAATCTCCTTGCAGTCTCTCAGTCCTCTACACAACCCGCTTTCCCACTAATCTTAGTGTCATCTGCAAATTTTGTTACACTACACTCTGTCCCCTCTTCTAGGCCATCTATGTATATTGTAAACAGTTGTGGTCCCAGCACTGATCCCTGTGGCACAGCACTAACCACTGATTTCCAACCGGAAAAGGACCCATTTATCCCGACTCTCTGCTTTCTGTTCGCCAACCAATTCTCGATCCATGCTAATACATTTCCTCTGACTCCGCGTACCTTTATCTTCTGCAGTAACCTTTTGTGTGGCACCTTATCGAATGCCTTTTGGAAATCTAAATACACCACATCCATCGGTACACCTCTATCCACCATGCTCGTTATATCCTCAAAGAATTCCAGTAAATTAGTTAAACATGATTTCCCTTTCATGAATCCATGTTGCGTCTGCTTGATTGCACTATTCCTATCTAGATGTCCCGCTATTTCTTCCTTAATGATAGTTTCAAGCATTTTCCCCACTACAGATATTAAACTAACCGGCCTATAGTTACCTGCCTTTTGCCTGCCCCCTTTTTTAAACAGAGGCGTTACATTAGCTGCTTTCCAATCCGCTGGTACCTCCCCAGAGTCCAGAGAATTTTGGTAGATTCTAACGAAAGCATCTGCTATAACTTCCTCCATCTCTTTTAATACCCTGGGATGCATTTCATCAGGACCAGGGGACTTGTCTACCTTCAGTCCCATTAGCCTGTCCAGCACTACCCCCCAGTGATAGTGATTGTCTCAAGGTCTGAAAATTACCAACAGAGGTGAATTCATCACTATCACCATTTTTACCACTGGCCTAAATTACCACCGAGAAAAGTGCCATCTCACCTGATCTTATCTCATCGAATCCAGTGCGACGGGTGCCGTTTTAAAACACAGTGCTGCAGTCCAGTCTACGTGAGACAAGGCTGAGATTTACACAGATCGTTATGTGAGTTCAGAGTTAGATTTTAAGGTTATTTGAGGCTTTTTAGTGGATTATTTGAGTAAATTGGAGGACATTTTAAGGACGTTTACGAAATTTGGAGGACATTTGAGGACATTTTGAGAACATTTGCAGGGCATTTAAAGGAATGGTGCCTAAAATATATCTGCCAGTATTTCTGACTACTTATATGACGCAGAATAAAGCTGGAAGAAGGTTTATTCAAGAGCATGTCCCCCCAGTGTCCCCATGTCCCCATCCCCCAAGGGACACCGTGGATGCCACTGGGCCGGCTGGCCATAGGGACCGAGTCAGCAAAGGGTGCAGGGGAGCAACACACCCGGTGGGTGGGCTTTGTAAGCAACTGGTGTAGGTGGTGGGAGTGGGGGGGGGTAGATTGTGGGAACTTGGGGGAGAGCACGCCGCCCCGGCCTTGGAGGGAGCACCGGAGAGAGGAGGAGTGGGCGGCCCAAGGTAAGGCCGTGTAGGGGAGAGGGGGAGCGGCCCACGTTAAGGCCGTGTCGGGGAGAGAAGGAGCGGGCAAGTACTGATGATACATGCGCAAAAATACCAACCATTTTACTTTGTGCTGCACGTTGAAAAATAAGAATGAAATACAGTTTGCCCTACCACCAGTTTTATTGACGAAAATAGCGTGTTTTGACTGAGAGTGGTATTACAGAGGTAAAAAAAAACTTAATTTTTAAATAGCACCAAAATACTTGAAAACCAATGGTCGGGCTAAATGATGAAAATCCAGCCTTGAGTGTTTTAAATATTGCCGAAAATCCAGTGTGGGGAGTATTTAAAAGGTAATCAATCCCCTCGTCCCATTCTCATCTCTCTAACCATGACCAGAGAATCCCTTGCAACGGCTTCCCTTCCCGCCCCCGCATCATTACCTCTGGTGTCCCCCAAGGATCTATCCTGGTTCCCTTCTAGTTCCCATCTACATGTTGCCCCTGGGCGACATCATCCGAAAACACTATGGGCCGAAATTTGCGGCCTCTCTGGGTGCGTTCGATGTGCGCACAGACTTGGCGAGGCCTCGCAAAAGCCGGTTCTCGGAACGCAATGCGCATGCGCCGAGAACCGACTTTTCCGATCTGTCAAAATTTCTTTCGACAGATCGCACGCATCTCCGCAAGAAGGACATCCACGGGGCAGAGATCCAGCTATTAGTCCAACTCTTGCCCAGCAAATGTCTTTCAAACTCTTACACCTGGTAAAAGCAGACGTATAGCCTATTTTTACCAGCGGAGCACTTCTAAAACATAGAAAAATGTAATTTAATCGTTCATTTTTATATTAAAAACGCTGTCCATTAAGTTTATTTTTAACCCTATTAAAACACATTAAAAAAAAATTCCAAAAAATATATTTTTTTCTAAAACATTTAATTACATTTAATTTGAATTAATTTTAAATATGTGAGGTGTTTTTTTATTTATTGTGCTGTGTTTCAGTGTTTTAAGGGGTTATTCTCATTGATAGTAATGGGAGCACATACAAACGGAGCTCCCATTTTTATCAATGAGAATACTAGATAATGATTGATGGTCCAGGCCCACGTGACTCCAGCAGATGTGTCCGTACGTGGAAGGCGGATCCCCGTGTGCTGCGCAGCGAATGAAGGCCTCCGACCGGAATCCTACGTTCCTCCGGGACCAACGGGTAGTTTCGTAGATTTTTTTGGGGTCAGAGGCGTTCGTTCGAAGGAAGCCTCCGACCGCAATTTTAGGCCCATTGTCAGTTTCCACATGTAAAGAAAAGAAAGACTTGCATTTATATAGCGCCTTTCACGACCACCGGACGTTTCAATGCGCTTTACAGCCAATGAAGTAATTGTGGAGTGTAGTCACTGTTGTAATGCGGCAGCCAACTCCCACAAACAGCAATATGATAATGACCAGATAATCAGTTTTTTTGTGATGTTGATTGAGGGATAAATATTGACCAGGACACCGGGGATAACTCCCCTGCTCTTCTTCGAAATAGTGCCATGGGATTTTTTACATCCACCTGAGAGAGCAGGCGGGACCTCGGTTTAACGTCTCATCCGAAAGACAGCACCTCCGACAATGCCGCACACCCTCAACTTGAGGCGCGTTTGTTCCTCAGAATTGAGTTTGATGCTATGATGGGAGAATTAGGTTCCTAGTTGAATAAAACTTGGCCTCTTTTGGCGTTTCTTCATGTTTACTCACCGTGTCAGCTTTGGCTCAGTGGTAGCACTCTCGCCCCTGACTTGGAAGGTCAAGGGATCCAAGGCCCACTCCAGAGACTTGAGCTGACACTCCAGTGCAGTACTGAGGGAGCTCCGCCCTACTGTCAGGTGAGACGTTAAACCGAGGCCCCATCTGCCCTGTCAGGGTCGATGTGAAAGATCTCATGGCATTATTCCAAGCAGAGCAGGGAAGTTCTCCCTGGTGTTCTGGCCAACACTTATCTCTCAACTAACATCACTAAAGCAGAATATGTGGTCATGTCACACATTGCTGTTTGTGGGATCTTGCTGTGCACAAATTGGCAACCATGTTTTCCCACATTTCAACAGCAACTACACTCCAAAAGTATTTCATTGGTTGCAATGTGCTTTGGGACATCCTGAGATAAATGCAAGATCTTTCTTTATTGACTGTTCTTATATTCTTATATAATCGATTATCCTTGTTCAAGGTAGAAATTAGAAATATTAGGATAGACAACTTGTTGAATACATGCTGACGTTGAAGCAATGGCTGGATGTTAGTCTAGAATGTCCTTGAGTTGAACTAAAATCAACTTGCACAAGGACAGAGGTCAGTCATCGGTCATAGTCAGTCTCTCAGAATCAAGGAAGACTTGCTTCCACTCTAAACCTAACTCTTTAGATGGCTGAACAGTCCAATACGAAAACCACAGTCCCTGTCACAGGTGGGACAGACAGTCGTTGAGGGTAAGGGTGGGTGGGACTGGTTTGCCGCATGCTCTTTCTGCTGCCTACGCTTGGTTTCTGCATGCTCTCGGCGACGAGACTCGAGGTGCACAGCGCCCTCCAGGGTGCACTTCCTCCACTTAGGGCAGTCTTTGGCCAGGGACTCCCAGGTGTCGGTGGGGATGTTGCACTTTATCAGGGAGGCTTTGAGAGTGTCCTTGTAATGTTTCCTCTGCCCACCTTTGGCTTGTTCGCCATGAAGGCGCTCCGAGTAGAGCGCTTGCTTTGGGAGTCTCATGTCTGGCATGCGAACGATGTGGCCACTGAAAGACGGAGGAGCATAATGCTGGTGGTAGGTGCCGCTCAGTCTTATGGCCTTATAGAGCCAGTTGGGTTGTGTAATGCCCATTGGAGATATGGGTTGTGAGTGAGCGGTATCGTAGTCATCGTCAGATGGGCCATATTTTTTCAAGTGATTAAACAATGTTGTCCTCAGAATCCCCAAGCGAGCGTAGGTTGATTCAGTTCCTATGGGTCACCTCAACTCAACATAGGCAGCTGGCTATCTGCAGATAAGGAGCTATCATAGGGAGCTTCCACTATAACGCCAAGAAAATGGCTAGGAATTGCACCAAATGATCAGAACTCAAAAAGGGCATGTTCCTGAAATATCCAGTGTGGGATATTGTTTATTGTTCTGTGAGGCCACGGGCTCGGGGTTAGACCCTATGGTCAAAAGAAGACATTGTTTCTGAGGAGCCGATATGTGGCAAGAAGCCGCAACATCTTCCTCAGACATATCAACTAACAAATATTATTATGTATAACAATTGTTCAATTGCTTTTATATTGTCCTGTTTATACTTAACTATCTTCTAGAGTTTGCGCTTCATATAAGGGCCTTTCCACCTTATCACCATCTGTGCATTACTTGAGTACAAAATAAATCTAGCCTGACACTCCCAGTGCAGTGCTGAGGGACTGCTGCACTTTCGGAGGTGCCATCTTTCGGATGAAACATTAAACCGAGGCCCCGTCTGCTCTCTCAGGTGGGCGTAAAAGATCCCATGGCACTATTTCGAAGAAGAGCAGGGGAGTTATCCCCGGTGTCCTGGGGCCAATATTTATAACTCAGTCAACATAACAAAAAGAGATTATCTGGTCATTATCACGTTGCTGTTTGTGGGAGCTTGCTGTGCGCAAATTGGCTGCTGCGTTTCCCACATTACAACAGTGACTACACTTCAAAAATACTTCATTGGCTGTAAAGCGTTTTGTGATGTCCGGTGGTCGTGAAAGGCGCTATATAACTCCAAGTCTTTCTTTCTTATTATCAGATAACCCTTCCTGCCATTTGAGAAAATCAGAATATTTAATATTACCTAATGATGAATAATTGCATTTTTCACAATGGTCTTTGGATGCTGAACATGCAATGTGTTGCAAGTAAATGCGGTCACCAATGTAGGTCGTGTCATCGAATACAGGGGAGGAAAGAACCTTCGCACTACATGGGAATTCCACTGTGATTTCTAATTATTTTCTCATGAATCTGCAGTAATGCATCGTTAAGGAATGTATGGACATTGAAAATAAGATTTGATTTCCATGTAATTGCTGAACAATTCTGACTCTCCGCCCTTCATGGTAAGGTTATCAGCTCAGACATCGATCACATCATCTGGACCTGCTCCATGAGTGATCCGCAAAGGCTGCATGTATTTCTGGGGAGAACTGATGAATCTTTGAAACTTGGAGACCTTAATTACGTTCAGTGAAGAATGAGAAGGATGTGTGGGGGAGAGGGGAATGCAGTGTGTTGTGGGGTCCAGAAATTGGTCACAGTGTGGAGGGAGAGGGGGGGGTCACAGTGTGGAGGGAGAGGGGGATCACAGTGGGGGGAGGGGGTCACAGTGTGGGGGAAGGGGGTCATAGTGTGGGGAGAGGGGTCACAGTATGGAGGGAGAGGGGGATCACAATGTGGGGGGGAGGAGGTCACATTGTGGGATAAGGGGGTCATAGTGTGGGGGGAGGGGGGTCACAGTGTAGGGGAGGGGGTCACAGTGTGGGGGGAGGCGGGTCACAGTGTGGGGGAGGGGGGTCACAGTGTGGTGGGAAGAGGGTCACAGTGTGGGGGAGGGGGTCACAGTGTGGTGAGAAGTGGGTCAGTGTGGGGAGAGGGGTCAAAGTGTGGGGGAGAGGGGTCACAGTGTGGGGGGGAGGAGGTCACAGTATGGGGGAGGAGCTCAGTGTGGGGGAGGAGTCACAGTGTGGTGGGAAGGGGGTCTCAGTGTGGAGGGAGAGGGGGGGTCACAGTGTGGGGGAGGGGGTCACAGAGTGGGGGGAGGGGGTCACAGTGTGGGGGTAGGGGTCACAGTGTGGGGAGAGGGGGTACAGTGTGGGGAGAGGGGGTACAGTGTGGGGAGAGGGGTCACAGTGTGGGGGAGGGGGTCACAGTGTGGTGAGAAGGGGGTCAGTGTGGGGAGAGGGGTCACAGTGTGGGGGAGAGGGGTCACAGTGTGGGGGGGAGGAGGTCACAGTATAGGGGGAAAGAGGTCACAGTGTGGGGAAGGAGTCACAGTGTGGTGGGAAGGGGGTCTCAGTGTGGAGGGAGAGGGGGGTCACAGAGTGGGGGGAGGGGGTCAGTGTGGAGAGAGGGGTCACAGTGTGGGGGGGAGGAGGTCACAGTATGGGGGTGGGGGTCACAGTGTGGTGGGAAGGGGGTCACAGTGTGGGGGAGAGGGGTCACAGTGTGGGGGAGGAGTCACAGTGTGGGGGTGGGGGTCACAGTGTGGTGGGAAGGGGGTCACAGTGTGGGGGAGGGGGTCACAGTGTGGGGGAGAGGGGTCACAGTGTGGGGGGGAGGAGGTCACAGTATGGGGGAGGAGGTCACAGTGTGGGGGAGGAGTCACAGTGTGGTGGGAAGGGGGTCTCAGTGTGGAGGGAGAGGGGTTCACAGTGTGGGGGAGGGGGTCACAGAGTGGGGGGAGGGGGTCACAGTGTGGGGGAGGGGTCACAGTGTGGGGGTGGGGGTCACAGTGTGGTGGGAAGGGGGTCACAGTGTGGGGGAGGGGGTCACAGTGTGGGGGAGGGGGTCACAGTGTGGGGAGAGGGGGTCACAGTGTGGGGGAGGGGTCACAGTGTGGGGGGAAGTGGGTCACAGTGTGGGGGGAAGGGGGTCACAGTGTGGTGGGAAGAGGGTCACAGTGTGGGGGAGGGGGTCACAGTGTGGGGGGGAGGAGGTCACAGTGTGGGGGAGGAGTCACAGTGTGGGGAGAGGGGTCACAGTGTGGGGAGAGGGGTCACAGTGTGGGGAGAGGGGTCACAGTGTGGGGGAGGGGGTCACAGTGCGGGGAGAGGGGGTCACAGTGTGGGGCGAGGGTTCACAGTGTGGGGGAGGGATCACAGTGTGGGGCGAGGGGTCATAGTGTGAGGGGAGGGTGTCATAGTGTGGGGGCGAGGGGGTCACAGTGTGGGGTAGGGGGTCACAGTGTGGGGGAGGGGGTCACAGTGTGAGGAAGGGGGTCACAGTGTGGGGGAGGGGGTCACAGTGTGGGGGAGGGGGTCACAGTGTGGTGAGAAGGGGGTCAGTGTGGGGAGAGGAGGTCACAGTATGGGGGAGGAGGTCACAGTGTGGGGGAGGGGGTCACTGAGTTGGGGGAGGGGGTCACAGTGTGGGGGGGAGGAGGTCACAGTATGGGGGAGGAGGTCACAGTGTGGGGGAGGAGTCACAGTGTGGTGGGAAGGGGGTCTCAGTATGGGGGGAGAGGGGTGGTCACAGTGTGGGGGAGGGGGTCACAGAGTTGGGGGAGGGGGTCACAGTGTGGGGGAGGGGTTCACAGTGTGGGGGAGGGGGTCTCAGTGTGCAGGGAGAGGGGTGGTCACAGTGTGGGGGAGGGGGTCACAGAGTTGGGGGAGGGGGTCACAGTGTGGGGGAGGGGGTCACAGTGTGGGGGAGGGGTCACAGTGTGGGGGTAGGGGTCACAGTGTGGGGGAGGGGGTCACAGTGTGGGGGAGAGGGGTCACAGTGTGGGGGGGAGGAGGTCACAGTGTGGGGGGGAGGGGGTCACAGTGTGGGGGGGAGGAGGTCACAGTGTGGGGGGGAGGAGGTCACAGTGTGGGGGGGGGGGTCACAGTGTGGGGGTGTCACAGTGTGGGGGGAGGGTGTCACAGTGTAGGGGGTGGAGGTCACAGTGTGGGGGGAGGAGGTCACAGTGTGGGGGAGGGGGTCACAGTGTGGGGGAGGGGGTCACAGTGTGGGGGAGGGGGTCACAGTGTGGGGGGAGGGGGTCAGTGTGGGGAGAGGGGTCACAGTGTGGGGGAGAGGAGTCACTGTGTGGGGGGGAGGAGGTCACAGTGTGGGGGAGGGGGATCACAGTGTGGGGGAGGGTGTCACAGTGTGGTGGGAAGGGGGTCACAGTGTGGGGGAGGGTGTCACAGTGTGGTGGGAAGGGGGTCACAGTGTGGGGGAGGGGGTCACAGTGTGGTGGGAAGGGGGTCACAGTGTGGGGGAGGGGGTCACAGTGTGGGGCGAGGGGGTCACAGTGTGGGGCGAGGATTCACAGTGTGGAGGAGGGGGTCACAGTGTGGGGCGAGGGGTCACAGTGTGGGGGGAGGGTGTCACAGCGTGGGGGCGAGGGGGTCACAGTGTGGGGGAGGGGGTCACAGTGTGGGGGAGGGGGTCACAGTGTGGGGGAGGGGGCCCAGTGTTGGGGAGGGGACACAGTGTGGGGGAGGGGGCACAGTGTGGGGGAGGGGGTCACAGTGTGGGGGAGGGGGTCACAGTGTGGGTAGAGGGTGTCACAGTGTAGGGGGTGGAGGTCACAGTGTGGGGGGAGGGGGTCACAGTGTGGGGGAGGGGTCACAGTGTGGGGGAGGGGGTCACAGTGTGGGGGAGGGGGTCACAGTGTGGTGGGAAGGGGGTCACAGTGTGGTGGGAAGGGGGTCACAGTGTGGGGGAGGGGGTCACAGTGTGGGGGAGGGGGTCACAGTGTGGGGCGAGGGGTCACAGTGTGGGGGGAAGGGTGTCACAGTATGGGGGGAGGCGGGTCACAGTGTGGGGCGAGGGGTCACAGTGGGGGGGAGGGGGTCACAGTGTGGGGCGAGGGGTCACATTGTGGGGGGAGGGTGTCACAGTGTGGGGGCGAGGGGGTCAAAGTGTGGGTGAGGGGGTCACAGTATGGGGGGAGGGGGTCACAGTGTGGGGTGAGGGGTCACAGTGTGGGGGAGGGGGTCACAGTGTGGGGCGAGGGGTCACAGTGTGGGGGGAGGGGTCACAGTATGGGCGGAGGGGGTCACAGTGTGGGGCGAGGGGTCACAGTGTGGGGGGAGGGGTCACAGTATGGGGGGAGGGGGTCACAGTGTGGGGTGAGGGGTCACAGTGTGGGGGAGGGGGTCACAGTGTGGGGCGAGGGGTCAAAGTGTGGGGCGAGGGGTCACAGTGTGGGGGAGGAGGTCACAGTGTGGGGAGGAGGGTGTCACTGTGTAGGGGGTGGAGGTCACAATGTGGGGGGAGGGGGTCACAGTGTGGGGGGGAGGAGGTCACAGTGTGGGGGAGGGGGTCACAGTGTGGGGGAAGGGGTCACAGTGTGGGTCACGGAGTCACAGTGTGGGGGAGGGGGTCTCAGTGTGGGGGAAGGGGTCACAGTGTGGGTCACGGAGTCACAGTGTGGGGGAGGGGGTCACAGTGTGGGAGAGGGGGCATTGTGGGGGGGAATCACAGTGTGGGGGGAGGGGGTCACAGTGTGGGTCACGGAGTCACAGTGTGGGGGAGGGGGTCACAGTGTGGGGCGAGGGGTCACAGTGTGTGGGGAGGGGTCACAGTATGGGCGGAGGGGGTCACAGTGTGGGGCGAGGGGTCACAGTGTGGGGGGAGGAGTCACAGTATGGGGGGAGGGGGTCACAGTGTGGGGTGAGGGGTCACAGTGTGGGGGAGGGGGTCACAGTGTGGGGCGAGGGGTCACAGTGTGGGGGAGGGGGCATTGTGGGGGGGAATCACAGTGTGGGGGGAGGGGGTCACAGTGTGGGGGAGGGGGTCACAGTGTGGGGGAGGGGGTCACAGTGTGGTGGGAAAGGGGTGACAGTGTCGGGGAGGGGGTCACAGTGTGTTGGGAAAGGGGTCACAGTGTGGGGGGAGGGCAGTCAGAGTGTGTGGGAGGGGTCAGAGTGTGGGTGGGGGAGGGTCACAGGGTGGGGAAGATCATAATGTGGGGGAGGGGAAGGTCACAGTGCAAGGGGAAAGGGTGAAGGATCACAGTGCAGGGGGAGCGGGGGTCAGTACGGGGGGATGGTAGGGGGGTCACAGTATGTGGGGAAGGGGTGAAGGGTCACAGTGCAGGTCCAGGCACCTCCGAAGATTTTCATACCATTCATAGTGATTGTTGTGATCCACATTCAGGAGAAATCTTCATGCTGGGGTTCAAGGGGGCCCATCCCCTCAGAGACCTGTTTCACACATAATCCAGTTTGGCCCCAGTCACTGTGACATATAGATCTGACAGTGTGTCCCAGTTATTGTCAGACCACAGGTCTCCTGCAATAATTGTGCCCCAGCACTAAAAAGGACAGTTTTGGTACAGGCACATTGGCAAATCAAACACAGTGATTAAAATGTTCACGGCCGTTTTGTTTTTAAAAATTCAATCCAACTTTTTAATGAGCAAAACTAAATGTGTCGCAACAAAGACATATTCACACAACACAAAAGCAAAATACCGCGGATGCTGGAATCTGGAATATGCTGGAAATCTCAGCGGGTCAGGCAGCATCTGTGGAGAGGAAGCAGAGTTAACGTCTCGGGTCTGTGACCCTTCGTCAGAACTGGAGAGTGTTCAGAAAGACCAGATTCTTAACCAGCACCGAAAGGGAGAGGGGAAGAACAAAAGGGAAGATCTGTGACAGGGTGGAAGACAGGAGAGATTCGAGAGACTTTTCCATTATATATATAAGACATATTCACACCTAACCCCTGTATCTTTTATAACCAAAGTGAGGTTACCTGACTGTGATCATAAGCCGTGTTTAATTTACATCCCAAGACCTTGAGCACAAGTTGACACTCGATTTAACATAATGATACAATGTTTGCTAGTGCAAATAGAAGAATGAGAGGGGATCTCATAGAAACTTAGAAGATTCTGACGGGACTGGACAGGTTAGATGCGGGAAGAATGTTCCCGATGTTGGGGAAGTCCAGAACCAGGGAACACAGTTTAAGGATAAGGGGTAAGCCATTTAAGACTGAGATGAGGAGAAACTTCTTCACTCAGAGAGTTGTGGAATTCCCTACTGCAGAGAGTTGTTGATGCCAGTTCGTTGGATATATTTGATATGGCCCTTAAGGCTAAAGGGATTAAGGGGTATGGAGAGAAAGCAGGAAAGGGGTACTGAGGGAATGATCAGCCATGATCTTATTGAATGGTGGTGCAGGCTCGAAGAGCCGATTGTCCTACTCCTGCGCCTATTTTCTATGTTTCTATGTTTCCAGACAGAAGTTTGCAATTGTTACAGAGCAGAAAAAATTATTTTTTTTCTCTCTCTCAATATTTCTGGTGGCAACCGCTCATTCTCTGTGCGGGGGACCTGGGGAAGGTGTGGGCACTGCCGCGTCAGTGTTAAATGCTCAGGCTCACTATTGCTCACCTTAAAGCGCCCGGCCGGCTGTCAATGCCTATCAGCTGACGTCAGCCCCGGGCTGGGAGCGGATAAAGGCGCTTACTGATAGTGCACTGCTTCGCTTGAGAGGACGGAGGAGAACAGCAGCAACCGCGAGCAGGTACAGCAAACATCTCTTCTGCTTTTATTTTAAATTACTCCCCCTCTTCTGGTGCATTTGCAGCGCCGGCTTCCAATCCCTGCATTTTTTGCATGCAACATAAACGGTGTTTGCTGCATGTGATCTGTTGGTTATTTGCATTTGACTTACTGGCAGCTTTAGTTTGCAGTCGAGATGATTTGGGGAGGAGGAGGGGGGGGGTTTCAAAATGTAGATAGTTTAAGGGGGGAAAGGCTTAGATAATGGTAAAACAAAATTGGAGACGTATTGTATGCGCGCACCTGTCCTTTAATAATGCTCCTGCTTGCAAACGTAGTTTCCCAGCTAAATGCTGCAGTTCTGTTGTCTCGCAATAAACTTCCAGTCCCTTGTGTTTGGCTGTGAGCGTCACAGAAGCGTCTTGCTCGCTGTTCGCCTTTTGCAACTAAAACTGTCACAAGCTCCCCCCCCCACCCCGACTACAATCAGCAAGAAAACGGATGCATTTTGCTGCAATGTACTATGTGACACTTTGTCCTTTTTAAAGTTATTATTTGCGATCTGACAGCGATTAAACACCTTGAAGTGGTGAAATTGATCGGTGGCGTGAATGGCATGCACTCTTTGCGGTTTAATTTTTTTAATTAATTGCTTGTGAGCTCTGACATTTGGGAGGATCGGGGAATGAAACGAGAGTTTCTGTTTAACTCCCATTGAAACGCTGATAAAATGCGAGTTGCAGAAATATTTTAATCCACTCTGGAATGAATTGTCAACTGACGGGATTTTCAAGCTCTTAAACCCTCTGTCGCTTAAAAAGAAAGAATGCATTTTATTAAATTCATAACCAACAATAATTATGTCTCACTAACAGCCAAAAATGTTACACCACACATTATAATTTTTTTTAAACTTTTAAATCAATGTTATAGTTAATATTGAAAGCTGGTCCATATTAGAATGCTTGGTACCAAATACAATCGGAGTTGCTCAGATTATGCTGCACCTGTTCAATGACTTTTTTATTTTCAAAATTTCTGAATAGATTTGGGGAGTTTAAGAAACCTAGAAAAATCTGTGTGACAGTGTCCTATATTGGTGTTGTGAGTCACACAATCCTGGCATATTGGGTGTTGTGTTACAGTCCATATATGGCCCACTTCTAGCTGTGATCTGTCACTGCATGACCACTTGTTTCTATTCTTGGGCGACCCTTCAGTCCTTTTCAATGGGCAAACCATTCATTCGATGATTTTTAAAAATGATTGCATTTTATTCATGAACTTTTCTTGTTTCTCCCCCAGCCCTTTCTCAAGTAACAACTTCAGTGGCTGGTGGGAGAGTGAACGATGTCGGCGTATAATGTGTCCCTGTCTGGTCCTGCACCCTGGGGCTTCAGGCTGCAAGGAGGGAAGGATTTCAACATGCCTTTGACTATTTCCAGAGTAAGTTCATGCTTGCTGCCTGCTTCTCCATTTCATCTCCAAACTGGCAAGACCTGTGTGTTCCTGTTGTATTAGAAAAGTCACTTTTTAAAAATATAAGCACTATCAAAGAGCCAGTTTGGGTTGGACGGTTTGA
This sequence comes from Pristiophorus japonicus, assembly GCF_044704955.1. Classification (NCBI taxonomy): domain Eukaryota; kingdom Metazoa; phylum Chordata; class Chondrichthyes; family Pristiophoridae; genus Pristiophorus; species Pristiophorus japonicus. Next base: position 28,661,677 of record NC_091998.1, on the reverse strand, counting down.
AACCGCCCAAAAGTTGGTTGGTTGGGAATATTCGAACTCCACGAGTTTTCGCTGCCCTCAGTTATTGCTCACATACAGCGATTTCCGGTGTGTAAACCACACAGTGACATCGAATCTTTTATTACAGGGCGTGTCGTCATTTTACTCCGAAATCAATCTCTGTTATTGACATGTTATCCACCTGCCCTAGCCCTAAACTCATATCTTTCGTTTCTCTTTGACTTCCCCTCTTAATCTCTCCAATCTCCTCTTATCTATGAGACCCACTTCCTGCCCCCTTGACCCTATTCCCACTAAACTGCTGACCACCCAACTATTTTTTCTGGCTCCCATGTTAGCCGACATTGTTAATGGTTCTCTCTCCTCGGGTACAGTTCCCCTCTCCTTCAAATCTGCCATCATCACCCCTCTCCTCAAAAAAAAACCCCTTGACCCCACTTTGCTTGCTAGCTATCGCCCCATCGCCAACCTCCCTTTCCTGTCCAAGTACTGAAATCCGTGACCATCTTTCCATGAATTCAATGTTTGAATTCCTTCAATTTGGCTTTCTCCCTTGCCACAGTACCGAAACTGCTCTCCTCAAAGTCACAAATGACATCCATTGTGAGTGTGACAAAGGTAAACTATCCCTCCTCCTCATTCTGGACCTGTCTGCAGCCTTTGTCACAGTTGACCGCTCCATCCTCCACCAACGTCCAACTGGGAGGGACTGCACTCCCCTGATTCCATTCTTATCCATCTAATCGTAGCCAGAAAATCTTCAGCAATGGCTTCTCTTCCCACTCCCGCATCATTATCTCTGGTGTCCCCCAAGGTTCTGTCCTTGGCCCCCTCTTATTTCTCATCTATATGTTGCCCCTTGGCGATATCATCCGAAAACACGGAGTCAGTTTCCACATGTACACAGACAACACCCAGCTCCACCTCTCCACCACTTCTGTCGATCCCTCCATGGCCTCTAAATTGTCAGATTGCTTGTCCGACATCCAGTACTAGATGAGCAGAAATGTTCTCCAATTAAGTATTGGGGAGACCGAAGCCATTATCTTTGGTCCCTGCCACAAACTGCGTTCCCTAACCACTGACTCCATCGCTCTCCCTAGCATCAGTCTGAGGGTGAACAAGACTGTTCGCAACCTAGGTGTCACATTTGACCCTGAAATTCGTTTCCAGCCACGTATCCGTGGCATAACTAAAATCGCCTTTTGCCCGCCTCTGTCCCTGCCTCAGCTTATCTGCTGCTGAAACCCTCATTCATTCCTTTGTTACCACTAGACTTGACTACTCCAACTCACTCCTGGCCGGTCTTCCACATTCCACACTACGTAAACTTTAAATCATCCAAAACTCAGCAGCCCGTGCACTAACCCGAACCAAGTCAAGATCACCATCACCCCTGTGCTCGCTGACCTACATTGGTTCCCAATTAAACAAAACCTCGATTTCAAAATTCTCATCCTTGTTTACACATCACTCCATGGTCTCGCCCCTCCCTATCTCTGTAATCTTTTTCAGCCTCACAATCCCACAAGATGTCTGCGCTCCTCAAATTCTGGCCTCTTGAACATCCCTCATTATAACTGCTCAACCATCGGTGGCCGTGCCTTCAGCTGTCTGGGCTCTAAGCTCTGGAACTCCCTCCCTAAACTTCGACGCTTCTCTATCTCTCGACGCTCGTTAAAACCTACCTCTTTAAACAAGCTTTTGATCGACTGCCTTAATTTCTTCTGTGGCTCGGTGTCAAATTTATCTGTTTGTCTGTAACACTGTTGTGAAGCACCTTGGGACGTTTTACTATGTTAAAGGCGCTATATAAATAAAAGTTCTTATTATTTTATGTGTGAACTCTATCACCTAATCTGTGCTGAATTGAGCTGCTGCAAAAGCAGACTCTGTGGAGGTGGTGTGGGAGTGGGGGGAGACATTGCCCTAATTTGGGCCAACAGCACCGTTTTTGCAATAAATCACTTTGAAGCTGACCCTCAAAATATGATTGAACAGAAAGTTTCCCCATCACACATGGGCAAGCATTTACCCCACAGTGACTCAATCATTTACCCCACAGTGACGCAAGCATTTACCCCACAGTGACGCAAGCATTTACCCCACAGTGATGCAATCATTTACCCCACAGTGACGCAAGTATTTACCCCACAGTGATGCTCTTCAATTTTGTGAGTGAAAAACATAAGCATAAATACTTCCATCATGTATCAATTGAAAGCAGACACGTCCATAAGCTGCTCTTGTTGTCCTTAATTCAGATTATTTGGTCTGATCCCAGGATTTTTCTGCTAAATCATATTCTGGTGCCCAGGTTCTGACCGCAGCCCCGGCTAAAGCTGGCTCTACAAGTGTGTTGCCAGGCTACAGAATCCAAATGAAAAGAACAGTTAAAATTGGTACAGTTGGACTCTGCGAGCACTCCATACCCAATCTGTTCTTGACCCTGTAATGTATGCTCCTGTGAGGATGCTCACAGGTTTGTAGAGCTGTTGCATTGTGAGTGGCTTAGCCAGTCACATGATGTTCACAAGACTCAATAAAACCCCAGCTAGTTGATTCTAGGTCATCCACGATGAGGTATGCAGTTGTGAGCTTAGTGGATGAACTGGTAATGTGCAGTGTGATTGTTAAACCTTTGTTAATAAACCAACTAGTTCTTGATAGCAATGTGTTGCTATGAATTCTTAAGCAAAGAACCCCATGAAGTAAATACATAACCGATCCAAACTGACTTTCTCTTGGGTGTGAACAAGTCACAGGTTGAAGTTTAAGCAGGGATTAAGTTGGTTCAAAAACCCTACATGACTCTGGTGATTATTCATGAGGAACCTCCCTTTCACCCATTGACATGGTGCTCACTAAAGGTGTAAAAAAAAAAAGGCTCCAATGCCCAGAGACTTTGTTCATCCTGCTGGGCACCAGCATTGAGCGTTCAACTGTAAGCCAATTTGCTGCCCTCTTCTGCTTCCCCTCGGATTTAACTCCTGCTATCCACACTCTTCTAAACCAGAATCTTATGCATCAATCTCGATCCTTTTCTCAGCCTATTTGAAATTGCCCAAAGTTTCCGACACTTGTTATCTTGTGTGGTCCAAACTGCAAAGTGCAAAAACCCATCTTTGTTGCACCCTAACTCGATCAACTACTTAATGCGGCCATTTTGTTCATTGGCGTAAAGCAACTTGTCTCTTAAAGATTTATTTTGTTACCAAAAGTCATTTCCCTATGTAAGTTAATCGTTAATGTCCTGAATGCTTTTCGAACACGATGTGGTCAGTTACTCTGCACACTAAAATCTCCAGAACAATCAGGAAGGGAAAACATTGTCTGTGACTTTGTTGGTTGGCCAAAGGCCAATTAACGAAAGTGGCACAAAGCAACTGATATATCACTGAAAATGAGGGAGATTGCTGAAACAGCGGGATGATAAGCTATAAGCCCATTAGTTCGATAGCTTGATCTTATTTTAGTTATATCTGATGGCAAAACTCTCATGAACCATTATTTACTTGGCTATTTCCATTGTGAGTGGGATTACCATCCTGTTATGACAGTATGTGGACGACTGTGTTTCGGTTCAAGGTAATCTGTTTTCGGCAAGTGGGACTGTATGTGCTAAGTAAGTTTTTCTTGAAAATGAACATTGTGGCCCCACCCAATGCTTCCCAGGCTATTGGAGAAATTTTCTCCTTCGACTCTGGTCCTCGGTTATCTTTGAGAATGCTAGCCCTTACACTCCATTGTTGCAATTGCTGTTTCAGATTGCATTTGAAAACAGGTGATTGATCAGGATTGTACAGAGAATTGTGACTGAGTACTCCCATTGCAACAAAAATTGCTGTATTTGATATAGACTCATGTTGAGAACACAGATTCTGGCAAGGGGTTCTTGATATCTCTATAGGTGTTCTAGCCCGCAATAAAACTGGGAATGTTTCTTCTAGTGAGAGTGTGTGCTGCTCCAGTCTCGGACGAGTCTTGACTTCTTCCAGCTCAATGCTGGAAAGATCAAGTCCATGGTCTTTAGCCTCCGTCACTGCCACTCCTGGTCCCTCGCCACTAATTCCATCTTCTACCTTGTCCACACTCTTGGGTTCAACCAGACTATTTGCAACTACAGCATCATACTTACCCCAAGATGAGGTTCAAACCCCACATCCTCATCTATAGATCGCTTGCTTCCACCCCCACAACATTGCCTGCCCAGCCCCCTGCTCCTACCATAGCCATTCCATTATAAATCTCTAGACCTGACTACTCCAACACACTGCTGGCCTCCCATCTTCCACCTTCCATAAACCCTAAATTATCCAAAACCCTGCTGTACATATCAACTCCTGCACCAAGTACTGCTCATCCATCACTCCAGTCCTTACTGACTGATGCTGGCTCCCAATGTCTCGTGTTTAAAACCTTTGCCTTTAAATTCCTCCATGCTCCCGCCTTGCCCAATATCTGCCATTTACTCCAATCCTATATCCAACCCCACCTCACCTCAACTCTTTTGTTCCTCTGACTGACTTCTTGTGACTGTTCTCCCTTTCCCCCATTCCCCCGTATCAGCAGAAGAAATTTTTAGCAGTCTGGATCCGAAACTCTGGAATTCTCTCCCTGACACCTCTGCCTCTCCAGTTCACTTCTCTCTCCTGCTTTGACCAGACTTCTGGTCACCTTTCCTAAACATGAGTTGAACAGGTTAGGTGAATGGGCAAATGCATGGCAGATGCAGAATAATGTAGATAAATGTGAACTTATCGACTTTGGTGGCAAAAACTGGGAGGCAAAATATTATCTGAATGGTGACAGATTAGGAAAAGGGGAGATGCAATGAGACCTGGGTGTCATGGTACATCAGTCATTGAAAGTAGGCATGCAGGTACAGCAGGCAGTGAAGAAGGCAAATGGCATGTTGGCCTTCATGGAGAGAGGATTTGAGTATAGGAACAGGGAGGCCTTACTGCAGTTGTACATGGCCTTGGTGAGGCCACACCTTGAATATTGTGTACAGTTTTGGTCTCCTAATCTGAGGAAGGACATTCTTGCTATTGAGGGAGTGCAGCAAAGGTTCACCAGACTGATTCCCGGGATGGCAGGACTGACATATGAAGAAAAACTGGATCGACTAGGCTTATATTCACTGGAATTTAGAAGAATGAGAGGGGATCTCATAGAAACATATAAAATTCTGACGGGATTGAACAGGTTAGATGCAGGAAGAATGTTCCCAATGTTGGGGAAGTCCAGAACCTTCGCTGCACTCCCTCAATAGCAAGAATGTCCTTCCTCAAGTTAGGAGACCAAAACTGTATACAATACTCCAGGTGTGGCCTCACCAAGGCCCTGTACAACTGTAGCAACACCTCCCTGCCCCTGTACTCAAATCCCCTTGCTATGAAGGCCAACATGCCATTTGCTTTCTTAACCGCCTGCTGTACCTGCATGCCAACCTTCAATGACTGATGTACCATGACACCCAGGTCTTGTTGCACCTCCCCTTTTCCTAATCTGTCACCATTCAGATAATAATCTGTCTCACATTTATCCACATTATACTTCATCTGCCATGCATTTGCCCACTCACCTAACCTATCCAAGTCACTCTGCAGCCTCATAGCATCCTCCTCACAGCTCACACTGCCACCCAACTTAGTGTCATCTGCAAATTTGGAGATACTACATTTAATCCCCTCGTCTAAATCATTAATGTACAATGTAAACAGCTGGGGCCCCAGCACAGAACCTTGCGGTACCCCACTAGTCACTGCCTATGGTAAGCCATTTAGGACTGAGATGAGGAGAAACTTCTTCACTCAGAGTTGTGAGCATGTGGAATTCTCTACCACAGAAAGTTGTTGAGGCCAGTTCGTTAGATATATTCAAAAGGGAGTTAGATATGGCCCTTACAGCTAAAGGGATCAAGGGGTATGGAGAGAAAGCAGGAATGGGGTACTGAAGTTGCATGATCAGCCATGATCATATTGAATGGTGGTGCAGGCTCGAAGGGCCGAATGACTTACTCCTGCACCTATTTTTAATGTTTCTATGTTTCTATGTTTCCCACACCCGTTTATTATGAGTTGAAGTTCATTTAACTGTTGGAAGCAGAGCTTACTCAATTATCATTGAATCATCGGAAACCCTCTTTTGTACATAACTCACTGAGACCGGAAGATAGGACAGAGTGACAAGAGAGAACATCTTGAGGAGAGCTGGAAAACTGCTGGAAAAATATTCAGATATTGTTCATGATGAGTATAAACTGTAGACGAGAGGCTCCCTCACGCTCTATAGAACTGCTTAGTTGGCATTTGCAGGTTGTGATGGTGAAATACAGGCAGCAACCCATGTCCCTTACTCTATGACACAGTGAGCTAGTAAACCGAGAAGCCCTGCCAGTTGTTTGATCCAGGTCACTGTCGAGAACAAAAGGAAATTTGTGGATGGGTGATGTCATCCAATGTTCCACTGACTGCACAAATGGGATTCCTAAGCTCTCATTGGGGATTGCAGGCCAGTCATTGTTTGTGTAATGAATGGCCGTGTCCATTTCATTCTCTTTCTGAAAAATTATCTATTAATATGTTGTGAAATGATTGTTATGTGACTGTGAGTCATCAGTCGTTGATTTATGGGCTAGGCGACCGGAGCAGAAAGGTTGCAAGGTCACCTTATACCCTGTCTACTTCAACTGGCACATCTGTATTAGTGAAAGAAAAGAAAGACTTGCATTTATATAGCACCTTTCACGACCACCGGATGTCTCAAAACACTTTACAGCCAATGAAGTATTTTTGGAGTGTAGTCACTGTTGTAATGTGGGAAACGCGGCAGCCAATTTGCACACAGCAAGCTCCCACAAACAGCAATATGATAATGACCAGAGAATCTTTTTGTTATGTTGATTGAGGGATAAATATTGACCCAGGACACCGGGGATAACTCCAGTGCTCTTCTTCGAAATAGTGCCGTGGGATCTTTTCCGTCCACCTGAGAGGGCAAAAGGGACCTCTGTTTAACGTCTCATCCGAAAGACAGCACCTGCAACAATGCAGCACTCCCTCAACACTGCACTGGAGTGTCAATCTGGATTTATGTGCTCAAATTTCTGGAGTGGGACTTGAACCCACAACGTTCTGACTCAGAGTCGAAAGTGCTACCCACTGAGCCTCAGCTGCCAACTAATAATGCAATTGCAACAACAGCTTCCGTTTGTATCTCGCCTTTCAATATAATAAAATAGCTAAAGTAACTTCATGTAGTAGAGAGACGAATCAGAAGACTGACTGCTGAAAATGGCCAAGATCTCAGCAACCAAGCGAGGGGCACTGGGAGTTGGGAGGGTGGGTGAGATGTGCAGGAGGCCAGAATCAGAGGACCTTGGGGCTGGAAGAGGTTGTTGTTGGGGGAGTTGGGTTGGGGGAGTTGGGTTGGGGGTGTGGGGTTGGGGGTGTGGGGTTGGCGGAGTTGGGGGTTGGGGGAGTTGGAGGTGTGGGGTTGGGGGAGTTTGGGGTGTGGGGTTGGGGGAGTTGGGGGTGTGGGGTTGTGGGAAAACATCACCTTGGTGGAATTTATCAACGCGGAGAAGGATTTTGAATCTGAAGCAACGGGGGACAGGGAGCCAGTGGAGAGCAGCCAGGCTGGGGGTGATGAGGGAATGAGATTATCACAGCAGATAGTTCAGGGTAAAGTAGTGAGTGGGAATTTACACCGATTGGATTGTTCAGTCGCATAAATTCCACTCTTCTTTGTTCAATCCCACCATGGCCCCTGAGTTTTATTTAGCATTGAGTTTCACCTGATGATGGTAACACAGACATACCTGGGGAGATTCTTTACTGGCTTTAAACTGTGTGCATAAGAAAACAAGAAATGGGAGCAGGAGTAGGCCATTCGGCCCTTCGAGCCTGCTCCTCCATGCAATGAGATCATGGCTGATCATTGACCTCAACTCCACTTTCCTGCCCTATCCCCATATCCCTTGATTCCTCTGGAGTCCATAAATCTGTCTCTCTCAGCCTTGAATATACTCAGCGACTGAGCATCCACAGCACATCGGAGCAAAAAATTCCAAAGAAATTCCTCCTCATCTCAGTCTTAAAAGGCTGACCTCTTAACCTGAGACTGTGTCCCCTTGTTCTAGACTCTCCAGCCAAGGGGAAACAGCCTCTCAGCATCTACCCTGTCAATCCCCCTCAGAATCTTGTATGTTTCAATGAGGTCACCTCTCATTCTTCTAAACTCCAGAGAGTACAGACCCATTCTACTCAATCTCTCCTAGTAGGATAAGCCTTCTGAGTTAATACTTCCTGGCCTAGGGCAGCTGTAGATATATCTGGGAGGTGCAGTTGAGAGGAGTGGGGTGGAATTAGACTGGTCATGTGTGTTTTTATTGGTGCATATAAGAGATAGGACATACGGCCCCTCGAGCCTGCTCCACCATTCAATAAGATCATGACTGATCTGATCATGGACTCAGCTCCACCTCCCCGCCCGCTCCCCATAACCCCTTATCACATTATCATTTAAGAAACTGTCTATTTCTGTTTTAAATTTATTCAATGCCGAGCTTCCACAGCTTTCTGAGGCAGCGAATTCCACAGATTTACAACCCTCTGAGAGAAGAAATTTCTCCTCATCTCAGTCTTATTCTAAGATCATGCCCTCTAGTTCTAGTCTCCCCCATCAGTGAAAACATCCTCTCTGCATCCACCTTGTCAAGCCCCCTCATAATCTTATACGGTTCGATAAGATCACCTCTCATTCTTCTGAATTCTAATGAATAGAGACTCAACCTACTCAACCTTTCCTCATAAGTCAACCCCCTCATCTCCGGAATCAACCTAGTGAACCTTCTCTGAACAGCCTCCAAAGCAAGTAGATCCTTTTGTAAATATGGAAACCAAAACTGCACGCAGTATTCCAGGTGTGGCCTCACCAATACCCTGTATAACTGTAGCAAGACTTCCCTGCTTTTATACTCCATCCCCTTTGCAATAAAGGCCAAGATTCCATTGGCCTTCCTGATCACTTGTACCTGCATACTATCGTTTTGTGTTTCATGCACAAGTACCCCCAGGTCCTGCTGTACTGCAGCACTTTGCAATCTTTCTCCATTTAAATAATAACTTGCTCTTTGATTTTTTTCTGCCAAAGTGTATGACCTCACACTTGCCAACATTATACCATATGAATGGTAACAGCTGAGCAAATGAGAGAATTATGATGCTGCCTGACTGAGTCTGGCATGTCTTGACCTGCGATCTTTTATGACCACATCCTGCCAGAAAAAATAAAATTGAGAAATGGAGAGAGATGCCTGCTGCTTTTTTGGGAACAAAACCTTTTTTTGCATTGGAAGTAAATGGTGATTGCACAGCTTCATGGCACCAGTGTAAGATTAACGTCGTCTTAAGTGAGAGTGGAAATCAAATGGTTATTGCTCCAGCACAGGAGGTGTGAAAATTCAACTTGCAGCAGAGGCCATTAATGTCATGCAGATTCATTCTTTTTCTAAGGAGCTGGACAAGTATGTGGTTGAGAAGTGATTGAAGGTTATTGAGATATGAAAACAGAAAGATAATCACACGCTTCATAGAACATGATGTCCCTTGCAGCGGGGACACTGAAGTATCCTCACAGTGGAATGTAAGTGGTCTGGTCAACCTCAAATTGAGATATTAGTTTCAGCTCCCAGAACTTTCACATGGTTATCTTTGGAAAGCGGGAGGGGGGTCAGTGTGCTCGGTTGAATTTCCTCTATATGGAAGTATGTTGAAGTTATTCACCTTCCTCAGTAAGGGGGCACCCCTGAAATGATCAGGTCTAAATGAATCCCTTTGACCAAAGCGTCCATTTGGTTCCTTTCATTAATTTGCACAAACATCAAACTTAATGCAAAATATTAGCCAATATGTTATGTTGCCAAGGTAACAGTGATGGCACTTTAGAAGTAGCTCATTAACGGTGAAGTGCTTTGAGACATTTTGAGGATTTGAATGGTGTTCCAGAAATGCAAGTTAATTCTTTGTTTGATTTGAAAAAAGAAACTGGTTTATTCCATTGTGAAGTTTTGTGCAATCTTCAGGGATCAGGATTAAACGTATCACTCAGACAGTGCTGTATATTTTCTGTTTAATGCGCGAGGTATCGTTGAATTGGTGTGGAACCTCTAACAAGAAAGACTTGGACTTGGATTTATATAGCGCCTTTCACGACCACTGGACATCTCCAAAGCGTTTTACAGCCAATGAAGTACTTTTCAATGTGTAGTCACTGTTGTAATGCACTCGAACCAGTGTTATATTTCACACCTAAGGAAGGGCGGGAGAATGAAATAGCACCTTTTTAAAATTGGTGTTTTTTTTGAATGAGATCAGTCCCTCAGTCACTCCCTGCCTGTGGGAAACAGTTCATACAGGAGACTTGCAGGTGGATGAATTGGAGATGTAACACACACATCTTGGTCATCGAATTGACTGAGACTCTGGGGTCTAATTCCCTATATCCTAGTTGAGCAAATTGGCTAATATTTTGCATGAAGTTTTGTGTCTGTGCTATTTTACTGTAGCTATTAATGTGTAAGAACTGCTTATCATAATTTCTTACAAAGGACAATTGACCCATTACAGACGTTTTGCATATATCTGTACTATTGTACTTTTGGTATTTTACTCGTTATTGTACTTGGTATTGAAATTTATTGGCACGTAAGAACGTCAGTTGCTTTTCAGTGTGTAAACCTGCATGTGAATATCTGCCATTTCCAACTGCATTTTCTTGCACTAAACCTCATTGAATGCAATTAGCAGATTACTTATAAGTTGGGTAGTGTAAGCCTCTCACTAATATAGTGTGGGAAAGGTACTGCTTCTGAATCGTTGAGGATAAGGTGGACATAAAGGACATCGAGGAACTGCTGTTGGACCATTAGGAGAGAAGAAGCTACAAAATAACTTCAAAACTATCTGTTAGTCATCTCAAATTGCATTCTCCCCCTCATCAGTTTTCTTCTGTATATCTAAGGACATGTCTCATTCCAATGTTGGGTTGAGCCATGCATGTCAGAGCTGCCCAACAAGTTGTGCCTTCACTTGTTTTAATACCATATGTTGCTATTCTAAATGGCAGCGAGTCTGCCAACAACGATCGCAACAAATTGCATTTGTATGGCACCTTTAAGGTAGTAAAAGGTCCAAAGGCACTTCAGAGGACTGTGATCAAACACAATTTGACACTGAGCCACAGAAGGAGATATTAGGACAGATCTAAGAGGGTCTTCAAGGAGGACAGAGAGGCAGAAATGTTTATGGAGGGAATTCCAGAGCTTGGGGCCTGGACAGCTGAAGGCACGGCCGCCAATGGTGGGACGATGAAAATCAGGGACGGGCAAGAAGCCAGAATTTGAGGAGTGCAGATATTTCGGGGAGGTTGGGGGGGGGGGCGCGGGAGAAAGGTTGTGGGACTGGAGAAGATTGGAGATAGGGAGGAGCGAGGCTATAGAGGGATTTGAAAGCAAGGATGAGAATTTTAAAATTGAGGCGTTGCTTAACAGGGAGCCAATGTAGGTCAGCGAGCACAGGGATGATGGGTGAGCAGGACTTGGTGCGAGTTAGGACGCAGGCAGCGAGTTTTGGATGAGCTCAAATTTATGGAGTGTGGAAGATGGGAGGCCGGCCAGAAGAGCATTGGAATAATCCAAGTCTGGAGATAACCAAGGCATGGATGAGGGTTTCAGCAACAGATGAGTTGAGGCAGGGGCAGAGACAGGCGATATTATGGAGGTGGAAGTAGGCGATCTTACCGAGTGGCTATGTGGTCGGAAGCTCAACTTGGGGTCAAATATGACATCAAGGTGACGAAAGGTCTGGTTCAGCAGTAGCCAGGGAAAGAGATGGAATCGGTGGCTAGGGATAGGAGTTTGGGGCGGGGAATGAAGACAGGAACTTCGGTCTTCCCAATTTTTAGTTGGAGGGAATCTCTGCTCCCCCGGGTGGTGGTAGTGAACACACATGCAGACATTGAGGCCGTGTTTTCGGATGATGTCACCGAGGGGCGGCATGTAGATAGAAAATAGGAAGAGGCCAAGAATACATCCTTGGGAGACTCCAGAGATAATAGTGCGGGAGCGGAAGAGAAGCCATTGCAGATGATTCTCTGGCTACGACTGGATTGATAAGAATGGAACCAGGTCATCTTTCCAGTTAACTTCTTCACTCAGAGGGTGGTGAATCTTTGGAATTCTCTAGCCCAGAGGGCTGTGGAGGCTCAGTCTTTGAGTATGTTCAAGACAGGTACCGACAGATTTTTGGATATTAAGGGAATCAAGGGATATGGGGACAGTGGAGTTGAGGTCGAAGATCAGCCATGATCTCATTGAATTGCGGAGCTAGCCCGAGGGGCCGAATGGCCGAATCCTGTTCCTAATTCTTATGTTCTAAAGGCAGGCCAAATGATGCCAATTCCTCAAAAGATAATAATGTGGGTATTTAAATGGTTGGCAGTGGGCACAGATCAGTGAGCAACCTCAAATGTCTCACTGAGACGGTGACTATTTTTGACTGACTTTATAACACTAATCAGGCCAAAGCTTGGCTCCTTACTGACCCTCAGATAAGCATTGTTTTACTTATAAGTAAAGCGATTGTTCTTAAATAGCTAATCATTCTCTCTGTCTGTCTCACGCATATTCCTTTCTTTTTCTCATATTCCTTCACTTTTTTTCTCTCTCTTGTTTGCTTTCCCTCTTGCTCGCTCAATCTCTTGCGCTCTCTATCTCTCACAAGACTCTATCCCTCTCTCTCTCACATTCTTTCCTTCTGTGGTGGTTGTGCAACAGCTGCCTTCTGCATGAGTAACAATAGATCACGTATTTAGTGTGAAGATGAATGCAGTGCATTCTGCCAAGTGGATATTGAATTTTTCATGATGCTTAGCACAATTAAGGGGGATAAAATAGTCACATAATCCCTAATTATTGTAAAGTGAGATATCACTGGTCTTGTCCATCTGTTGCTCCTTATTATTGGATTTTTTCTTTAAAATGCCTGATATTGGAACAGCGATTCTTGTAGAACGGCACTTGATCCGAAGCAGTTTTATCCAATTGATTTATTTTGTACAAAGTGAGCGAATTGGAAAGCCTTTGGTCTGAAGCATATAATTAGACCAGTGGGATTCTTGGCTTAGAGTGGGTTTCAATACAGCTGGTGCTAAGTTGCAATACAAAGGTGGACATTTGTTGATTGTACTTACAGGATGCCCGTGGTACAGAACTGCAAGGTAATAAATGGGATTGGCCACCAACTCCAATGCACTCTTGGCTGGCCTCCCACATTCTACCCTACAGAAACTAGAGATGATCCAAAGCTTGGCTGTCCATGTCCTAACTCGCACCAAGTCCCGCTCACCCATCACCCCTGTGCTCGCTGACCTACATTGGCTCCCGGTTAAGCAAGGCCTCGATTTCAAAATTCTCATCCTTATTTTCAAATTCCCTCGCCTGTCCCTATCTCTAATCTCCTCCAGACCCACAACCCCCCGAGATATCTGCGCTCCTCTAATTCTGCCCTCTTGAGAATCCCTGATTATAATCGCTCAACCATTGGTAGCTGTGCCTTCTGTTGCCTAGGCCCCAAGCTCTGGAACTCCCTGCCTAAATCGCTCCACCTCTCCACCTCTCTTTCCTCCTTCAAGACGGTCCTTAAAACCTACCTCTTTGACCTGCGCTAATTTCTACTTGTGCAGCTTTGGTGTCAAATTTTTTAATCATAATACTCCCGTGAAGCACCTTGGGACGTGTCACTGCATTAAAGTGCTATATAAATACAAGTTGCAGTTATTGTTGTAAGTGTGATCAGTGTTTCGCGTGCAACTGAAAGTGTCTCAATCCTTTTCTTCTCCATCCCAACTCGTTCTCGGTTTCTGCTCAGCCTCTCCCACAATGAGCTAACAGCAGTGATTCTGGTGATATGGAGCAAGGAGTGGCATTACTGGGCAGGCATCTTGTGAAGGGGTGTGCGTCTGGCCTGCGGTTTCTCAGGATAACACGTCCTGCGGCCACATCCCTTTTGGGGAGCGCCTGATCACAGAATCAACCCTTGCATTGCATCTAAATTTCCGAGAAGGAACAAAGAGGGTGGGAGAATCTCTGGCTGAGTGTAAACATCAGTATCAGGCAACCAATGTAGTCGGACGATCACAAACAGTAAGAGTAGTCGTGGTGTCGCTCAGTGATTTAAAAAAACACGCAACTTTTCTCTTCCTGTAACATCCAAGTTGTAAACCATTCAAAGGACCCAAGATCTTCACATTGGACAAGTCAAAATAAACGCTGATGTCTTGCTGCTCCTACTGCGTTTAGAATTATCAGGCAAGGCTGAACCAACTCTGGCCTCTTGAGCATCCCCGATTTTAATCGCTCCACCATTGGTGGCTGTGCCTTCTGTTGCCGAGGCCCCAAGCTCTGGCCCTCCCTCCCTAAACCTCTCTGCCTCTCGACCTCTCTCTCTTCCTTTAAGACGCTCTTTAAAACCTACCTCTTTTTTTCATCTGTCCCAATATCTCCTGATGTGACTCGGTGCCAAATGTTGTTTTGTGATGCTCCTGTGAAGCCCGCCTGTGGGATGTTTGACTAGGTTAAAGGCACTATGTAAATGCAGGTTGTTGCTTGTATAGTAGTAGGAAGCAAAACAGGCCTGGGCTCTTTTCTCTAGAAAAGAGAAGGTTGAGGGGTGACCTGATTGCGGTCTTTAAAATTATGAAAGGGTTCGATGAGGTGGATGCAGAGAAGCTGTTTCCACTGGTGGGGAGTCCGGAACTAGGATCCATAAATATAAGATAGTCATTAATCATTCCAATAAGGAATTCAAGAGAAACCTAGTTACCCAGTGAGTGGTGACAATGTGGAACAGGGAGTGGTTGAATAGCATCGATGCATTTAAGGGGAAGCCAGATACGCACATGGGATAGATTAGAGGGGCCGAATGGCCTATATCTGGAAATTTTATGCAATACTAAACACAGCCACATATCTTATTTAATAACCAGACTGAAAATTTATGAAGAAGAGAAAATTCTGACTGTCTCAACATTTTACCACTTTAGAGTCAGTCCTGTAAATTGGGCATGGTTGTGTGAATATTCTCTTTGTTTGATGACCTCTCGAGATTTGAGATTCCAAACCAAGCTTCTTGTAATTTTGACAGTAAAGGTGTTTGGAATGTAAACACCATTGTTCTTTCTGCGGGACTACGTGTGTCATTTGATATCAGTACAGTAATCGTGCTGTCTCCCTGTCCTGCCTCTAAGCTAACAATACAACTTGAAGGTTGATTTTACAGTCCCGCTGTGGCGACTACATAGAAGCAGAATGGGTGCAGGGGATCAGACAATTGGGTGAGTAATGGGTCAGACTCGGTTTGTCCACAGGTCCCTCTGCCCATACTTTCCCGGTACAGCTTTGTATTCGGCAGTCCCTCGTATCGAGGATGACCCGCTTCTACACCAAAAAATGATGCGTTCACAGGTGTTTCAATGAGGGACCTGACATTCCAGATCCAGAACTACATATTGAAGGGTGGAAGATGCCTGTGCGTGGATTTTTTTTAACGTGTGGTGGCCGTTGCACACCAGCCACCATACGGCCTTGACAGAGCTAGGTCTTGGTCCAGTGGCAAGGGTTAACCAAGATGACTGAAGACCAGCTCTGCTGCACGGACCTAGTGCGCACACATATCGTAGTGTGGGCTGGCCTGTGCTGCCCCCGAACCCTCTACGCTCCTGGGCCCCGAACCCTCTACGCTCCTGGGCCCCGAACCCTCTACGCTCCTGGGCCCCGAACCCTCGACGTTCCTCAGCCCCAAACCCTCACCTCTCCTGCACCCCGATCACGACGCTCCTGGGCCCCGATCTCTCACCGCTCCTCCGCCCCGATCAAAAATGGAGCAGTCAGTAACAGGACATCAATTAGTCTCCGCTTACCTTGGAGACATCAAATATCGACACACTGTTATTTGAAATATCAAAATATGGTACAGCT
Organism: Pristiophorus japonicus; assembly: GCF_044704955.1. Taxonomy (NCBI): domain Eukaryota; kingdom Metazoa; phylum Chordata; class Chondrichthyes; family Pristiophoridae; genus Pristiophorus; species Pristiophorus japonicus. The sequence continues at coordinate 28,645,635 of NC_091998.1, read as the reverse complement.
ACACTGTATGCTATCGTGCTTGTGCAAACCTGGTGCCACACCTTCATTAAGACCTCAGAATACATGCAAAAATATTTAAAGAGTAGCTGCTGCAATGTGCATTTTTTGCCTTCAAAGCCTATTTTGAAGGGACATAAGAGAAGTTCCCTGAGAGATGTCTCCGATCCCATTTTAGTATCGTGCTGTCTTTTTTTTCAATCTTTCTGAAGTTTGGATATTTATTTTTGGAATCAGTCTTTTGGGGGACAGCTTTCCTTTGCTCGATGTGTGAAGATTTTGAAGAACCCCAAAAATAGTCCATTATTGCTCACTAAGTCAGAAAGCAGATTAAATGAAGCATTTTCAGGACTTCAGCTGAACAGGAAGCAAAGTTCAATCATGGGGCTTATTTGAATGTGTCCCAGTTATGGAATATCATTAGTTGAAGTGGCATAAAATGAAAGGAGGCATGGCAGGGAGAGCAACCAGTATCTGTGTGCGATTATGCCACTTAGCGTACCTACAGGTCTGGCATACCTGCCCCTCAGTGACTCAAGATGTCGGCCTCTGCGGGCTTTGGGTTAGTCCAAAGCTTTACCATCTGCTACAAGGACACCAGAGAAGTTTTTTTTTTTAAAACAAGGGTCTGTACTGGCAGCCGAGCCTTGCAGAATGACCCTTCTGTAGCCAGCCTGGAACATAAGCACATCATCATAGGCAGTCCCTCGAAGCGAGGATGACTTGCTTCCACACCAAAAAGGGATGAGTTCACAGGTGTTTCAATGAAGGACCTAATATTCCAGATCCAGAACTACATCGTGAAGGGTGGAAGATGCCTGTGCGTGGATTTTTTAAACGTGTGGTGACCGTTGCACACCAGCCACCACACGGGCTTGACAGAGCTAGGTCTTGGTCCAGTGGCAAGGATTACCCAAGACGACTGGAGACCAGCTCTGCTGCACAGACCGAGCGCGCTCACATATCACAGTGTGGGGTGGCCCGTGCTTCCCCCGGACCCTCGCCTCTTCTGGGCCCCAGATTCACACCTCTCCTGAGCCCCGGTCACTTCCCTCCATGGACTCTCGCCGCTCCTTTGCCCCTCTTGCTGTGCCTGCCCGCACTGCAATCAGCGACCTGACTTCGTAGCCGTCTCCCTCCTGCAGCAGCACGCGCTGCTCCCTGCAGTGGTAATATAATATGAACATAAGCACAACACTAACAGTGGCAGTCAAGATATTGATCGTCTCAACCTTTCTGCTCCAGGCCAATTTCAGGCTAACACTTCTATATCGGGCAATGTGCTGACCTCGGATGTTTCAGACATGTGATTGATGCATTGGTCAACACGGCTAGCCTTTCCCACTGGAAAGCAACAGGAGCATGATGCAACCGCCCAACTCCAGTATACTGTTGCGTTTGGGAGATCACTGGCTGCCATTTGGTCAAGTTTCAGCTCCTCCGGCATTGTAATGTATGCACCTGTGAGTTTGCTCACTGGCTTGTGGAGCTGTTGTAGTTGAGGCGGTCGTTCAGCCCGACTGCCTGCCTCCCTTCCGCAACTATATCCGAGCCAGGGTGTCCCTGGAGATGGAACACGCTCACTGCCTTCCACGAGAGGTGGGCACCGGAGGGACTGGAGTGCATCATCACCCCCGGCAACCAAATTTAATTTCACCATTTAAAGTTTTATTAATTTGTCGGTTCTAGTGCCCCTTTAATAAGGGGGCACTCAATTTATAGTTTAATTAAAATAGTTGTAGAGCTGTTGCATTGTGAGTGGCTTAGCCAGTCACATGATGTTCACAAGACTCAATAAAACCCCAGCCAGTTGGGTCTAGGTCATCCACGATGAGGTATGCATTTGTGAGCCTAGTGGATGAACTGGTAATGTGTAATGTGTAGTGTGATTGTTAAACATTTTGTTAATAAACCAACTAATTCTTAATAGCAATGTGTTGCAAAGAACCCCTTGAAGCAAATACATTAAAATCATCAACACTTGTTCATCCTTACCCGTGCCCCTTCTCCACTCAATTCTACCAACTCAAATTCACTAACTACATCCGATGGGCTGTGTGTAGATGTGCTGGTGCCTACAAATATTGATGAGGGCTGCAGGGTGCTGTCTTCTTCTGGGTCACGAGCATTGCTGGCAGCTTGCTCTTGAAGGTCAAGAATGACGCAATTCTGCCTCCAAGAGATACCGTCACACATCGCTTGCCTTGCAGTGTACTGCGTGATGTCTGTGTTGCAAAGAATGTGAAGAGGGACAAGATGAAACAGCAGGACGCTGAGCTCGGGGGAAGCCTGCAGCCTCACCACCTCTTGCTCTTGTGTGCAAGTGGGTCTAGGATGACCTCATCAAAGACTGTCAAAGGCTTGTAATTTCTCAGCCCTTCTCCAGTTCAGGTCTTAGAATTATGACATTGGTCTTGCACACCGAGAAGTGGTCTTGAGAAGGTGGGTGTTGAAAGAGGGTAACCCTTGCCACTGGACCAAGACCGAGCTCTGTCAAGCCCGTGTGGTGGCTGGTGTGCGTTAAAAAAATCCTCGCACAGGCATCTTCCACCCTTCAGGATGTAGTTCAGGATCCGGAATATTAGGTCCTTCATTGAAACGCCTGTGAACTCAACCCTTTTCGGTGTGGGAGCAAGTCATCCTCGCTTCGAGGAACTGCCTATGATGATGATGTTGAAAGAGCACATACAGAATGATAACTGTGCCCCAACCGCGACCCCACCCTAAGTGTCAGAACGTGAGCAGGCATCAGATTGTATTAGTGGTTTGATTTGTGAAGCCCCTTTGACGATGTGGGTATACCCAGGTCTTCAGCTGTAAGTTGAAGCTGGCATGTGTGTCCTGCAGCAGATGGACATTCAGGAGATGCTGTGAAAGGTTGTGTGAGGACTTGGTGAGGTGAGCAGTACATGTGGGACTGTCTGATTGGCAACCCTTGTGGTACCCAATCTTGCCCATCTATCTCGTACACAGTACTGCTGGGCTGTTTTGCCACTTTCCGTTCCTTTAAAAACATGCAATCTTGTTCAACATCTGTTCCAGGCTCAACAACAACAACAACTTGTATTTATATAGCGCCTTCAACGTAGTAAAACGTCCCAAGGCGCTTCACAGAAGTATTGTGAGATAAAAATTCGACACCGGGCCGCATAAGTAGAAATTAGCGCAGGTGACCAAAAGCTTGATCAAAGAGGTAGGTTTTAAGGAGCATGTTGAAGGAAGAAAGAGAGGTAGAGAGGCGGAGAGGTTTAGGGAAGGAGTTCCAGAGCTTGGGACCTGGGCAACAGAAGGCACGGCCACCAATGGTTGAGCGATTATAATCAGGGATGCTCAGGAGGGCAGAATTAGAGGAGCGCAGACATCTCTGGGGGGGTTGTTGGGCTGGAGGAGATTACAGAGATAGGGAGAGGCAAGGCCATGGAGAGATTTGAAAATAAGGAAGAGAATTTTGACATTGAGGCGTTGCTTAACTGGGAGCCAATGTAGGTCAGCGAGCACAGGGGTGATGGGTGAATGGGACTTGGTGCAAGTTAGGACACAGACAGCCGAGTTTCCGATCACCTCTAGTTTACGTAGGTTAGAATGTGGGAGGCCAGTCAGGTGTGCATTGGAATAGTCAAGTCTAGAGGTAACAAAGGCATGGATGAGGGTTTCAGCAGTGGATGAGCTGAGGCAAGTGCGGAGACAGGCATTGTTACTGAGGTGGAGATAGGCATCTTAGTTATGCTGCGGATATGTCCTGAAGGTATTGTGCACAGCATTGAGGTTGGCAGCCATTTTATTAATCAAAATAGTTGATGAAATAATATATTCTAAGGGATATGCAGGAGCAGTATCTGTACAGTAATATCTTTAATGAAAACCAGTTAGTATGGATTTATAAGGGAAAGATTCTAGTTTCTTTGAGGATGTTGCAGATAAAATAAATAAACATTGTTGTTATGTAGGAACCATGATGGCCAATTTGTGCACTGAAAGAAACAGAAATACTTGCATTTATATAGCGCCTTTCACAACCTCCGGTCATCCTGCTTTACAGCTAATGAAGTAATTTTGGAGTGTAGTGTGTAATTTAGGAAACATGGCAGCCAATTTGCACACAGCAAGCTCCCACAAACAGCAATGTGATATTGACCAGATAATCTGTTTTTTGTTATGTTGATTTATATTGGCCAGAACACCGGGGATAAATCCCCTGCTCTTTTTCAAAATAGTGCCATGGGATCTTTTACATCCACCTGAGAGCAGATGAGGCCTCGATTTAACATCTTATCTGAAAGACGGCACCTCCGGCAGTGCAGCGCTCCCTCAGCACTGCCCTGCGATGCCGGCCTGCATTTTGTGCTCAAGTCTCTGGAGTGGGACTCGAACCCACGACCTGCTGACTGGGAGACTACCACTGAGTCACGGCTGACACTGCAAGGTCCCCAAAACAGGAAATGAGATGCATAACAGGTTGATCTGTTTTTACTGGTGGTGATTGAGACAGAAGTGTTGGCCAGGACATCGGGAGAACTCCCTGTTCTTCAAATAATGCCAGGGAATCGTTTTTTTAATCGCTGGTGTAGAAGAGTGAAGCCCCGGTTTAATATTTATTCTGAAAGGTGACACCTTAAATATTGTAGGACTCCCTCAGTACAGCTCTGAGGTGTCAGCCTAGATTATATACTCAAGTCTTGGAGTAGGGTTCAACTTCCTGGCCTTCTGATTCAGAGACCAGAGCGTTGCCAACTCAGCCTTGGCACAGCCTCATTAGGCTTGCATTCATTCACTGGCTATATACCCCAGCATTTTGTTGGCTTTAACCTGCCTTGCCCCATTGTCTAACAATGACAGTTATAAGGCCATTATTACTCCCAATTCCATTGAGTCACTTTTGCATTCGTTCCATTCCATCCATTTTACACTTGTGTTGGCCAACTTGTCGTACTGTGCATTTGTCAGTATTACATTTTATCTGCAATTTGCATAAATGGTCCAACTTCATTTTTATCTTTTACCATTCGGATTTCATTTAACTACTCTTGCTGTAACGATATTGAACTAGAGCTTTATTATGGTGCTTGGTTTCAATTCCACGGCAGTTTTGGTTCCGGTAATATACATCTAAACTGTGTTTGTATATCCCCATACGCTTCCTAAAGTTCACCCCTTCTTTTCTCTCTATTGATTTTGTACTTGGAGCTTTAATTTGCCATGTTAATTGCCCTATTCATCCATTTGCCATATAGCGAGTGCAAGGAAGGTTCACCAGACTGATTCCTGGGATGGCGGGATTATCCTATGAGGAGAGATTGAGTAGATTAGGCCTATATTCTCTAGAGTTTAGAAGAATGAGAGGTGATCTGATTGAAACATTCAAAATTCTTCCAGAGCTTGACAGTCCTAAATGGCCGACCCCTTATTCTGAGACTGTAGCTGGGGAGTCTGGAACCCGGGTCACACAGTCTCAGAATAAGGGGTTGGTCATTTAGGACTGATGAGGAGAAACTTCTTCACTTAGAGGCTGGTGAATTTTTGGGATTCTCTACCCCAGAGGGCTGTGGAGGTTCGGTCTTTGAGTATATTCAAGGCAGAGAATATGCGGGGAAGTGGAGTTGAGATAGAAGATCAGCCATGATCTTATTGAATGGCAAAGCAGGCTCGAGGGGCCGAATAGCCTACTCCTGCTCCTAGTTCTTATATTATTATGTGCTTATTTCAGGGTTTTCTTGTATTTGTCTCTCAAATATATTCTTCATATTCAGCATTATTTTGACTTTTAAATTATATTCCATTTTTCCTCCAATGGGAAGTATTTTAGTTTTCCTTCCCAATTATTTCCTTTCTCGTTCCTTCTAAAGTTTGTATACTTTTCTCTTGGGTTTTACTGATGCTGGTTCCAGATTCATCGATCGTGTTATGGTCACAAGGTCCCAAAAATGTCAAAACTAAATTGAAATGTTGTCCTATTGCTTCTTAATCCAGATCAGAATGTAAGTTAACCCGACCAAGTACTTCATGAATTGGGTGTCTCCTGCATTATATTGACTCATTCTGATTCAGCTTCCCTACAAACACTAGGTTGCTCCAGGGTTACAATGCTTGATTGAAATTGGCCATTATCGACAGCTCCAACTGGTCTTCCTTCATTAGAGAAGCCGTTACCTTTTATTCTTGTACTGCTCTGAGATCTGTCGCAGAATTGGCCATTAGCCCTATCCTACACGTTCCCATCGGCTTAAGTTACAGTTGTAGGCACCTATGAGTATGCTCACAGATTTGTAGAGCTGTTGAGGTTCCCGGACTCCCAGGCCACCTGCATTTTCTGTGGTCTGGAGGAGTCAGTGTTCCATGTGTATATACATTGTGTGAGGTTGCATCCCCTCTTCCATTATTTAAAGGGGCTGCTCCTCGATTTCTGGTTGCACTTCAGTCCCACACTCCTGATCTTTGGGCACCCTGTGCGGAGGAGAGCGGGCAGGTCAGAGGGCCTCCTTGTAGGACTGCTCCTGGGCCTGGCCAAGGTGGCCATTAACAGGTCCAGGCAGCAGGCAGTCAAGGGGGTCGTCCAGTCCGACAGCCTGCCTCTCTTCTGTGGCTACATTCGCGCCAGGGTGTCCCTGGAGATGGAGCATGCGGTGTCCACCGGTACGCTCGCGGCCTTCCGCAAAAGTGGGCGCAGGAGAGACTGGAGTGCATCATCACCCCCGGCAATCAAATTTTAATTTGATATAAGTTTCTGTTGAAGTTTTATTTGGAAATTTGTGGGTTCTAGTGACCTTACTAAAAGGGAGCACTTGATTTAAAGCTCTACTTAAAATAGTTGTAGAGCTATTGCAATGTGAGTGGCTTAGCCAATCATGTGGTGTTGACACAACTCAATAAAACCCCAGCCAGTTGGGTCGAGGTCATTCACGATGAGGTATGCGGTTATGAGCCTAGTGGATGAACTGGTAATGTGTAGTGTGATTGTTAAACCTTGCTAATAAACCAACTAGTTCTTAATAGCAATGTGTTGCTATGAATTCTTCAGCAAAGAACCCATGAAGCAGATACATTCTGTTTTTCATTTCATTCTGTGGCTTACCCTGGTACATAATTCAGCTTGCTTCAGTTTCAATAAAGATCTAATATATAAAGCCAGCTCTTCTCCCTTCCTGGCATTTAGATACAGACACCTTCATGAATCTTTCATGCATCTAGCTTATTAACTTTGTTTATTTGCTCTGCTCAGCTTAATATTCTGGGTTTTTTTTCTTCCACTTTACTTAACAGTCTTCTAACATCCAATTCTGAACAGTTAAGGATGGGGAGAGAATATAGAATCTTATCTAGTTTAAATGAGTTTAATTTATCTATACTGAAAGCTCATCTCTCAACTCATGCCTCTCGTTAGCTTGGTTCAGTTGATAATACTCTTACTGTAATGTATGCACCCGTGAGTATGCTCACAGGTTTGTAGAGCTGTTGAGTTGGGAGTGGCTTAGCCAATCACGTGATGTTCACAAGACTCAATAAAACCCCAGCCACTTGGGTTCGGAGGATCCACAATGAGACATGTGGTTGTGAGCCTGGTGGATGAACTGGTAATGTGTAGTGTGATTGTTAAACCTTTTGCTAATAAACCAACTAGTTCTTAATAACAATGTGTTGATTTGAATTCTTAAGCAAAGAACCCATGAAGCAAATACATATTACATTTACCTTGGGCATAAGGATGCAAGTTCATGTCGATCTCCAGGGTTTGAGCTGCTTCAGTGCACTACTCGGGGAGTGCTACATTGTCAGAGGGCATATATTATTGTGTGCCTATTCAGAGGGATGTAGAGATCCTTTGACACGTTCTGAAGAACAGGTGATCTTATCGAAACATATAAGATAATGAGGGAGCTCGACAAGGTGGATGCAGAGGATATTTCCACTCATAGGGGAAGCTAGAACTAGGGGGCATAGTCTCAGAATAAGGGGCCGCCCATTTAAAACAGAACCGAGGAGGAATTTCTTCTCTCGGAGGGTTGTAAATCTATGAAATTCTCTGCCCCAGAGAGCTGTGGAGGCTCGGTCATTGAATATATTTAAGGTGGAGATAGACATATTTTTGAGCGATAAGGGAGTAAAGGGTTATGGGGAGCGGGCAGGGAAGTGGAGCTGAGTCCATGTTTAGATCAGCCATGATCTTATTAAATAGCAGAGCAGACTCAAGGGGCCAAATGGCCGACTCCTATTTCTTATGTTCTTGTGTTCTAACAGGGAGTTCTCCTGGTGGCCAGGCAACATTTCAACATATTTATCTCCTTGCTCATTGTGGGCCTATTGGGATAAAGTGAAATATCTGCCCTTTTACATATGAACAATTAGATGTGAACAGCCTGTATATAAATACAAGTTCTTTGCCATGCTCAGCACGGTTCATCTTTCCTGAAGTTTCCAGATGTTCCCACCAAATCAATCCCAATTGTATATAAAGCCAACTCCCTCTGCGCCAATCATAAACTTTTTAAATTCTAGGCAGGAATTTCTTCACTTCTACCAAAGGCTGCCCATCAGTATGCCAGAAAACAGAAATTTAAAGCCTTTATCTGTCATCGCCAGTGTGAAATAGCTGACAGTGTCGTCGAATACCTCCGCCTGCCGCCTTCCTGTGTCACTGCTACACATCTGGCCAGCCACTGCCAGCTTTTCATCAATCTTAAAACTCTTACGTTTATCAAACAGGACTTAACTTTAATAAATCCATGCCGGCTAGCCTTGAATAGCCTGTATGGTTCTAATTGGTCATTTTTCTTCTATCCTGTATTATGGATTCTATAGGTTTGCTGACTGACCTACAATTAACTGGTTTCTCTCCCTTCTTGAACAAAGGTGTTCTCCAGCCACAGGGTACAATTTGCATACTTCAGGAGGATTGTAAAATTGCAGGCAGAGCCTTGGCTATTTGCTCTGTCAACAGCCATGGGAGCAGCACCTTATCCACCTTGAGTTCTGCTACATTTCCTTTTCTATAGTTATCAACTAACAACTGTTCCATATCCTCCTCTCTCTTCCACCATCAAACTGATGCAGAATATTTATTTAATATCTCTGCCACACCTTCATCGTGTCCTGTTCGATTCCTTCCTTGCAAGCCCATCAACTAAATCACTACCCTGTTTTCTTTATCGGAACACAAACGTCCACACATCGCAACTCTGACCTGTCACTATAATCGCCCTCTTTTGCACCTTAGTTTTCCCGTTGATTTGTTTACTATTTTTAATCTTCATTTTCTGGAATAAAGTCTCATATTTGGAGCCTAATTCACTACCTGCTTCCTGTAATACTCTAAGGTGTGAATGAGCTTGTAAACATCCTGTGCTATAAACCTCTCTCATCACCTGCTCCAGCCCCACAACCCCCCCGAGATGTCTGCACTCCTAGTTCTGCCCTCTTGAGCATCCCTGATTATAATCGCTCAACCATTGGTGCCTTCTGTTGCCTAAGCCCCAAGCTCTGGAACTCCCTGCCTAAACACTCCTTTAAGACACTCCTTAAAACATACCTCTTTGACCAAGTTTTTAGTCACCTGTCCTAATATCTCTTTACGTGGCAGCGTCAGATTTTGTCTCCTGTGAAGCACCTTGGGACTTTTGTAGTAGGTTAAAGGCGCTATATAAATGCAAATTTCTTTAGAAAACAATTGCCATTGTTTCACATGAAAAAAGACCTCATTAAAATCCAAGAAATGCAGGGTGGTGTGAGATTAGATAAGAATTTCACTTCGGGAATGTGTGTGGGGGCGGGGAGGGGGGAGCGGGAGGAGGTATCATAAGTACTCCAAGGTGTAATATCTAGAGGAAGGTGTTCACTTGTGTTATGTTCAGAATAACTCCACAAGACTGTATATTGTAAGCTCAAACTGATGTGACCTTAGTCTCTTTAATCCAACTCCAGAGTGCCAAAGCAGCATGGCAGACAAGCTTTTATACTTGCTTGCACGGGATGTGCAGGTTACCCTTGGGCCTCCAACAGGTGCGCCCCCTGGTGGCAAGTCTTATACTATTATAAAGTTTACATACGTAACAATTCAGTTCTTACACGGGTCAGAGCTGGGATCGCTCTATAATCTACAGTGACCTGGATACCAAAACCAACTATAAGCTCATCAACTCTTCCGACAATATGAAATAAGGAGAGTAGCAGAGTCTGAGGAAGTCGCTAAAGAATTTGCAGAAGAATTTAAGTTGGTTCTGCAATTGAGCCAACAAATGAAAATTAACGATGTAAAATATTGCACATGGGGTGACAAAATGTGGGTTTTAAGCTCCCACTATTGGATTGGAATTAATACAGGGATTCTTTGAAAAACACCTCGAGAGTGTTCACTTTCAGCGTCGAGACAATGTAATTCTAAAGTTCATCTAGAATGCTAGAAATTATAGCGAGAACAGTTGGCTAAGGCTGTATCATACTCCGGGCAGACAGTACGTAGAGTAATATGTTCTGTTTTGCTCATACGTTATGGGCTGGATTTTCATTGGAGGCTTTTTCGGGCGATAATGGCAGTAGGGCGGTGAATTTTGCGTTGGGAAATGGTTTGCGTTGGCAGCCTCAAAATTCAGCAACTCTGGAACTCCCTCCCTAAACCTCTCCGCCTCTCTACCTCTCTTTCCTCCTTGTAGACGCTCCTTAAAACCTACCTCTTTGACCAAGTCTGCTGCAAATTTTTCTTATGTGGCTCGGTGTCACATTTATCTGTTTTGTCTTATAACACTGCTGCGAAGTGCCTTGTGATGTTTAAGATGAATGGTAAAAGATAAAAATGGAGTTGGACCATTTATGTAAATTGCAGATAAAATGTAATACTGACAAATGTACGACATGTTGGCCAACACAATTGTAAAATGGATGGAATGGAACAAATGCAAAAGTGACGCAAATGGAATTGGGAGTAATAATGGCCTTGTAACTGTCATTGTTAGACAACTGGGCAAGGCAGGTTAAAGCCAACAAAATGCTGGGGTATATAGCCAGTGAATGAATGCAAGCCTAATGAGGCTATGCCAAGGCTGAGTGGGCAACGCTCTGGTCTCTGAATCAGAAGGCCAGGAAGTTGAACCCTACTCCAAGACTTGAGTATATAATCTAGGCTGACACCTCAGAGCTGTACTGAGGGAGTCCTACAATATTTAAGGTGTCACCTTTCAGAATAAATATTAAACCGGGGCTTCACTCTTCTACGCCAGCGATTTAAAAAATGATTTCCTGGCATTATTTGAAGAACAGGGAGTTCTCCCGATGTCCTGGCCAACACTTCTGTCTCAATCACCACCATTAAAAACAGAGCAACCCGTTATGCATCTCATTTCCTGTTTTGGGGACCTTGCACTGTCGGCCGTGACTCAGTGGTAGTCTCCCAGTCAGCAGGTCGTGGGTTCGAGTCCCACTCCAGAGACTTGAGCACAAAATGCAGGCCGGCATCGCAGGGCAGTGCTGAGGGAGCGCTGCACTGCCGTAGGTGCCGTCTTTCAGATAAGATGTTAAGTCAAGGCCCCATCTGCCCTCAGGTGGATGTAAAAGATCCCATGGCACTATTTTGAAAAAGAGCAGGGGATTTATCCCCGGTGTTCTGGCCAATATAAATCAACATAACAAAAAACAGATTATCTGGTCAATATCACATTGCTGTTTGTGGGAGCTTGCTGTGCACAAACTGGCTGCCATGTTTCCTAAATTACACACTACACTCCAAAAGTACTTCATTGGCTGTAAAGTGGGACGACCGGAGATTGTGAAAGGTGCTATATAAATGCAAGTCTTTCTGTTTCTTTCAGTGCACAAATTGGCCATCATGGTTCCTACTTAACAACATTGCTTATTTATTTTATCTGCAACATCCTCAAAGAAGCTAGGATCTTTCCCTTATAAATCCATACTGGCTGGTTTTCATTAAGATATTACTGTACAGGTACTTTTCCTGCATATCCCTCAGAATATATTATTTCATCAACTATTCTGATTAATAAAATGGCTGCCAGTGTCAATGCTGTGCACAAGACCTTCAGGGCATAACTAAGACACCTATCTCCACCTCCGTAACATCGCCTGTCTCCGCCCTTGCCTCAGCTCATCCGCTGCTGAAGCCCTCATCCATGCCTTTGTTACCTCTAGACTTGACTATTCCAATGCACTCCTGGCTGGCCTCCCACATTCTACCCTACGTAAACTAGAGGTGATCGGAAACTCGGCTGCCTGTGTCCTAACTCGCACCAAGTCCCGCTCACCTATCATCCCTGTGTTCGCTGACCTACATTGGCTCCCAGTTAAGCAACGTCGCAATTTCAAATCCTTCCATGGCCTCGCCCTCCCTATCTCTGTAATCTCCTCCAGCCCCATAACCCCCGAGATGTCTGCACTCCTCTAATTCTGCCCTCTTGAGCATCCCTGATTACAATCGCTCAAACATTGCTGGCCGTGCCTTCTGTTGCCCAGGCCCCAAGCTCTAGAACTCCCTGCCTAAACTTCTCCGCCTCTCTACCTCTCTTTCCTCCTTCAAGACGCTCCTTAAAACCTACCTCTTTGATCAAGCTTTTGGTCACATGCTTTAATTTCTACTTATGCGGCCCGGTGTCGAATTTTTATCTCATAATACTCCTGTGAAGCGCCTTGGGACGTTTCACTACGTTAAAGGCGCTATATAAATACAAGTTGTTGTTGTTGACCCTGGAACAGATGCTGAACAAGATGACATGTTTTTAAAGGAACGGAAAGAGGCAAAACAGCCCAGCAGTACTGTGTACGAGATAGATGGGCAAGATTGGGTACCACAAGGGTTGCCAATCAGACAGTCCCACATGTACTGCTCACCTCACCAAGTCCTCACACAACCTTTCACAGCATCTCCTGAATGTCCATCTGCTGCAGGACACACATTCCAGCTTCAACTTACAGCTGAAGACCTGGGTATACCCACATCGTCAAAGGGGCTTCACAAATCAAACCACTAATACAATCTGATGCCTGCTCACGTTCTGACACTTAGGGTGGGGTCACGGTTGGGGCACAGTTATCATTCTGTATGTGCTCTTTCAACATCATCATCATAGGCAGTTCCTCGAAGCGAGGATGACTTGCTCCCACACCGAAAAGGGATGAGTTCACAGGTGTTTCAATGAAGGACCTAATATTCCGGATCCTGAACTACATCCTGAAGGGTGGAAGATGTCTGTGCGAGGATTTTTTTAACGTGTGGTGGCCGTTGCATACCAGCCACCACACGGGCTTGACAGAGCTCGGTCTTGGTCCAATGGCAAGGGTTACCCTCTTTCAACACCCACCTTCTCAAGACCACTTCTCGGTGTGCATGACCAATGTCATAATTCTAAGACCTGAACTGGAGAAGGGCTGAGAAATTACAAGGCCTTGATGGTCTTTGATGAGGTCATCCTAGACCCACTTGCACACAAGAGCAAGAGGTGATGAGGCTGCAGGCTTCCCCCGAGCTCAGCGTCCTGCTGTTTCATCTTGTCCCTTTTCACATTCTTTGCAACACAGACATCACGCAGTACACTGCAAGGCAAGCGACGGTATCTCTTGGAGGCAGAATTGTGTCATTCTTGACCTTCAAGAGCAAGCTGCCAACATTGCCCGTGACCCAGAAGAAGACAGCCCACACAGTGCCCTGCATCCCTCGTCAATATTTGTAGGCACCAGCACATCTACACACAGCCCAATGGATGTAGTTAGTGAATTTGAGTTGGTAGAATTGAGTGGAGAAGGGGCACGGGTAAGGAGGAACAAGGGTTGATGACTTTAATGTATTTGCTTCAAAGGATTCTACGCTTAATAGCAATGTGTTGCTGTGAATTCTTAAGAACTAGTTGGTTTATTAACAAATGTTTAACAATCACACTACACATCACCAGTTCATCCACTAGGCTCACAACTGCATACCTCATCGTGGATGACCTAGACCCAACTGTTTTATTGAGTCTTGTGAACATCACTTGACTGGCTAAGCCACTCACAATGCAACAGCTCTACAACTATTTTAATTAAACTATAAATTGAGTGGCTCCTTAAACATCTCCAATGGGACTCTCCAACAGTGGAAACATCTTCTCTGCATTTACTTTTACTCTAAGTGATGATTTAAAGGTGCATTGTGCACGCCGGAGCTGTTGACTCTGGATTGAGAATCCCATTCAGTTGATATTGACACCGGCCAACGCGGTTTCAAAGGCAGCAGAGGGCCAGGCTTGCATGTGTCTCCTGACATCTCAGGTATTTGGAACTCCCTGCTCGGCCTTGTAAATGTGTTGAACTAGTTCAGAGTGTCAGTCGGATGCTGGCACAAGTGCAGTTGTCGGTGGCAGCACTCTCACTCAAGCCAAAGTTGTGGGTGCAAGTCTCACTCCAGGACTTCACTGCACAATCTAGGCTGAGTCTTCAGTGCAGTGCTGATGGAGCGTTGCCTAGTCGGAGGTGCCGTCTTTCGGATGAGATGTTCAACTGAGGCCCCGTCTGCCCTCTCAGGTGAACAGGAGAGTTCTCCTGGTGTCCTGGCCAATAATACTCCCTCAACCTACACAATAATCATTCAAAAATCACATCGCTGTTTATGGGACCTTGCTTGTTTTAACTTGGCTGCAATGTTTGTCCACAAAAAAGTGGCGACACTTCAGAGGTGAATCATTCGGCTTTGGGCCTTCCCCTCTCTTACCATTGCATTCCATGTATGCAGCACACGAGGTCAACTTAGCGAGGGGGTGGGCGGGGGAGGGTGGGGTGGGAGGGGAGGGTGAGAGGATGGGGGATAGAGAGGGAGGTGGGTGTGAGAAGGAGGGGAGAGGGTGAGGGGAGGAGGATGTGGGGGAAGGGGGATATGGAGGGGAAGAGGAAGAGGAGGAAGGGAGATTGAGAGGGAGGGGTGGAGGAGGAGGAGGAGGATGCAGGAGGAAGGGGGATAGCGAGGGAGTAGGAGGATAAGGGTGGGAGGAAGGGGCTTCGGGAGGGGGATGGGTGCGAGGGGGAAGAGGAGAGGTGGGAGGGGCTGTGGGACTGTATCACAGGAAGCGCATCGTACACCATTAGTGTGATTGTTTAGTGGTACCCACACACCAAATAAGCTGAGTGACCGTACTGAGCAAACCAGGGTGTTCAGGGAAGTCCTGTTCGATTGGCGAATTGCGAATGCTTCTCCGCCTTTGACTGAAAGCCAGCGCACTCCGTGCGTGAGTTTGGGGCTTCAGGTTTATTTAAGCTCTCAGCTGTTGGAGGTGACGGGCAAGAGCTTTTAATAGCCGGGAGCTGAAGGTCAGAGAACAGTGACAGATAGCTGAGGCTACAGATACTGCTGTGTATGTGAGTGCTGTCAGCTTTAAAGGAGACCTATGGCACAGCCAAGCCCACGTCCTTTATAGCAAAGCCCAGCTGTATTTTTGTATCGTGTGTCATTTCCACCGAACATTTTGTGTTTCACAGAAGTTGCATTACACTGTACCTGAAAGTTGTTTGAAAAGAATGTTTACAATTTAAACTTATATCCACCCCGTGCCCCCCTGCCCCCATCCCCAGCTCGGCCGCTGATGGATTTAATGGGGAAATGTGTACCAGTGACCTATAGAGATCACCAAGGTCACGATTCTATCCTTAGTCTGTGCTGAGTGAGCTGCTCTCGATGGGCCAAGGGGTCGGTACACAGCTTTTGGCTTCAGTGTCCCTGGGCTCGGGATGGGAAAGCTCTCCATACCTCCAACTCTGGCCCCTTGTGCGTTCCCCATTTCCTTCGCCTATCATTGGCGGCCATGCTTTCAGTCGCCTGGGCTCTAAACTCTGGATCTCATAGAATCGTAGAAAATTACGCCACAGAAGGAGGCCACTCGGCCCATTGTGTCCGTGCTGGTCAAAAAAAGAGAGTTACCCAGCCTAATCCCACCGTCCAGTACTAGGTCCGTAGCCCTGTAGGTTACAGCACTTCAAGTAACATCCAAGTACTTTTTAAATGTGGTGAGGGTTTCTGCCTCTACCACCCTTTCAGGCACTGAGTTCCAGACCCCCACCACCCTCTGGGTGAAGAAAGGTTTCCTCATCTCCCCTCTAATCCTTCTACCAACTACTTTAAATCTATGCCCCCTGGTTATTGACTCCTCTGCTATGGGAAATAGGTCCGTTCTAGCCACTCTATCTAGGCCCCCTCATCATTTTATACACCTCAATTAAATCTCCACTGTTCCAAGGAAAACAAACCCAGCCTATCCAATCTTTCCTCATAGCCAAAGTTTTCCAGTCCTGGCAACAGTCTCGTAAATCTCCTCTGCGCCCTTTCTCATGCAATCACGTCCTTCCTGTAATGTGGTGACCAGAACTGCACGCAGTACTCAAGCTGTGGCCTAACTAATGTTGTATACAATTCTAGCATAACTTCCCTGCTCTTGCATTCATTGGCATTGTCTCCCTAAAACTCTCCGCATCTCTAACTCTTTCCTCCTTAAAACCTACCTCTTTGATGAAGCTCTTTGTCACCTGTTCTAATATCTTTGGTTCGCTATCAGTTTTTGTCTGAAAGCACTCCTGAGAAGCGCCTTGGGACATTTTACTAAGTTAAAGGCACTATATAAATGCAAATAATTGAATGGGAGTGTGCTACTAGGATACAATGCAGTTGGTGAAGAGGCATTTTATGTTGCTGCTCTGGTTTCCTGGGACGATAAGTGTCTAAGTGGGGTAGAGAAACAGAGAGATCTGGGGGTACAGATACTAAAATCACAAAGTGGCGACGCAGATTAATAAAACCATTTTAAAAAAAAAAGCAAACGAGGCACTGGGCTTCATTTCTGGAGGGATGGAATTGAAAAGCCGGGAGGTTATGTTCAACACGTACAGGACCTTGGTTAGACCACACTTGCAGCACTTTGCACAGTTCTGGACTCCATATCATAAAAAAGACATAGAGGCACTGGGGAAGATGCAAAAAAAGATTTACAAGAATGATACCAGAACGGAGCGGTTATACCGATCGGGAAAGATTGAACAGGCTGGGGCCCTTTTCTCGAGAGATGAGAAGACTGAGGAGTGCCTTAACAGAGGTCTCCAAGATTATTAAGGGGTTCGATAGGGTAGACATCGAGAAGATGTTTCCACTTGTGGGCGAGCCCAGAACTAGGGGCTGTAAATATTAGATAGCCTCTAATAAATCCAATGGGGAATTCAGGAGAAACTTCTTTATCCAGAGAGTGGTGAGAATGTGGAACTCGCTACCACAGGGAGTGGTTGAGGCGAATAGTATAGATCCATTTAAGGGGCAGTTTGATAAGCACATGAGAGAAACTCGTTGATGGGCTTAAATGAAGAAAGACAGGAGGGGGCTGGGTGTGGAGCATAAACACCGGCATGGACCCGTTGGGCTGAGTGGCCTGTTTCTGTGTTGTAAATACAGGTTGGATCTCCCTCATCCGGCACCACCTCTCATCCAGCATGATTCTGGCGGTCGGGGGCACCTGCGCAGAACGTGGCCAATCTCCACCCCGACTTTGGGGCCGCTCCGACACTCGGCCTGCCAACACTTCGGGCCTGCCCAGGGCGCTGACCTCCTCCCCTACCCCCTCCCCGACCTCGGGCCGTTGACCTCCCCTCATCCGGCAAAATCCCTTATTCAGCACAGGCCAGGTCCAGAGGGTGCCGGGTAAGAGAGATTCAACCTGTACTTTGTAATACTAAGCCACAGGGTGGAAGGAAAGCAAATTGTCCCCGAGATGGCTCTGTGTCAGTGTCTGAGTTCCCGAGCTTTGCTGTGCTGTGAGAGGGTCACTGAGCAGAGGCCAACAACTCCTTAACAGGAAAGAAAAGAAAGTCGGATGGCAGCCCACCCATTGGGCCACTCTCTCTCATCCCCCAACATTTCATAATATATACATCTCCAAAGGAACATTGTTAAGAGGTTAATGGTTCTCCTAATCGCAGAGATGAGTGATTGATTGGCAAGGGGAGACCATGGTGAAGGACAGTGGGGAGCATGAAGTCTCAAAATAATTTTGGACAAAACTCTATTTCATTTTTCTGTGAACTTTACCATTCTTAGTTTGCCATTTCAGATTATAAGAACATAAGAAATAGGAGCAGGAGTCGGGCCATTTGGCCCCTCGAGCCTGCTCCGCCATTCAATATGATCATGGCTGATCCGATCTTAGGCTCAACTCCACTTCTCTGCCCGCTCCCCATAACCCTTTATTCCCTTATCATTCAAATATCTGTCAATCTCCACCTTAAATATATTCAATGACCCAGCCTCCACAGCTCTCTGGGGCAGAAAATTCCAAAGATTCACAACCTTCTGAGAGAAGAAATTCCTCCGCATCTCCATTCTAAATGGGTGACCCCTTATTCTGAGACTATTCCCCCACGAGGGGAAACATCCTCTCTGCATTTACCTTGTCACACTTAGCGTTATTGCAGCAAAATTGTAGTTGGCAAGCTGCATACTCCTTTACATCATGGACAGGAAGAGAAGGAAAGAGCTGGCATTTATATATCACCTTTCGTATCCCCAGCATGCCTTAAAGCACCTCGTATGCAAAAAATTACTTTTGTGGTGTAGTCACTATTGTCACTATTGTTGTGCAGACAAGCTTGGCAACCAACTGGCACGCAACAAGGTACCACAAACAGCAACGGAGAAATCTGAGGAAACTTGACTTGTTTGTGCAGTGAGCTGACTGAAGGTAGTGTGCAGGAGAAGATATTAGGCCTCATTTTGCAGTAAAAGTGACAGTGAGGCAAACAGTGCTCACCGTTATCTATTTGTGAATCGGACAGCAACTTCTGCCGAGCCCACGTGCAGTTAAAGGCAGAAATCGGAAGTTTATCTTCGAGATGCGCCGCTTCTCCTAAAGCTTTCCGAAAATGGAATCTGGCCATCTGACTCACCATTCAAATACACCGAAGGGCTTGAATTTTCTGTACTGCCTCATTACAACAGTGACTGCGCTCCAAAAGTATGTCATTGGTTGTAAAGCGCTTTGAGACATCCGGTGGTCGTGAAAGGCGCTATATAAATGCAAGTCTTTCTTTCCTAGATACTGACTAAACTTGCCGGAAAAAGGGCTTGTCCATTCCAGTCCAAGTACCACTTAACGGCGAGATTAAGTCTTCATTACTGCCAAACAACCTCTCTGGCACTGAAAATTATCTTTACAAGTGTGGAGGCTCATTCCTCTTAATTATTGCTGGAGATTTTCAGTTTTAAATTAAATAGAAACATTTCTTTCAACTTTTTCTTTTATCTCCCTCTCTTAATCCAATCTTCATTCCCTCTTTATTTTGCTTTCTGTACCTGATATGGCAGCAAATTCAATATTCCAACTTACACTTCCTGGTTCAGACTCTGTGCTGCTCATTAACGATTCTTCAATCTGATTGGTTAAGGAGTTGGCGCAGTTGCTTGCCCTGTTTGCACAGGTTCCAAGTGCCCTGTAGAGGGTGCTGTGCTTTTTGGATGGTTGCCTGACGGCAACTTGCTGTGCAAAAGCCTCTAAAAATGTTGTGGCCACGTGGAAGTCGCCTGTTTATCACTCGGAACAAAATCCAGCCCATTTAAGAGAAGTCAGGTTGAGATGCCACTGCAAAAATAGCCTGATTTATTTGAACTTATCTCTGAGCAAAGTTTGTACGGGTAATGACCCTGTACAAACCTATCTCTTGCCCTCAGTGGTTTACATTAATTCCCCCCATGTCATATATGGTATGGATTTAATGGCAGATAAAACTGCCTCTATATTTTTTGTAATTCATTTGTGAGATGTGGGCGTCACTGGCAAGGCCAGCATTTATTGCCCATCCTTCATTGCCCTTGAAGGTGGTGGTGAGCTGCCACTTGAACCACTGCAGTCCATGTGGTGACAGTAATGCTGGGCAGCACAACAGACTGGGCCATTTCAGAGTCAACCACATTGCTGTGAGGCCAGAGCAGGGAAGTGGAGAAGATTTCCTTCCCTAAATAACATTAGTGAACCAGATGGGTTTTTACAACAATCTAGTTTTGTGGTCACTGTTATTTATTTAATTAACTGAATTTAAATTCCCCAGCTGCCGTGGTAGGATTTGAACTCATGTCTCTGGATCATTAGTCCAGGCCTCTGGATTATTCATCCAGTGACATAACCACTATGCTACCGTACTCACATTGCTCAGTGAGTGTCCCCAGGCTAGGTACAGGGTGATGCTTCCTTTATCCTATCCCAGTGGCCAGCTCAAGAGTGCTTCTTTGATTCTTTAAGCGGTTTGCAGCTACAGATCCACTGGGCTGAGACGGTCTGAATTCATTTGAAGTACGATGCCAGCAGAGGGAGGCGAGATTTCCAGCGACCTGGACTGGATTTTGCCTGAGGTAAAAGGGGACAGCGTTTGAATCCGTCGAACAGCCTTGCCCTTTTTTCCTGTGTCCTTATCACATTTGGTGAAGTGGCTCTCAACACCTTTGTATGATTGGAATGGGAAATAAATTCTTTGAAAACACAGGGACTGGCACAACTCAAGATTCTTTTTTAGACATGTTCAAAGGTCAACATATCATTGATGCTGAAGTATCTATTTGCCTCTCGGGAGAGTCTCGATATTTAACAATCATCTGACCTATTGAGAATGTGCAACCTGATAGGAAGGAGAAATATTTGGGCTCTCAAGTGGCAGAATGTCAGATTGATTCAAACTCAATCTCCATGTGACATTCCCACTAAGATGAGGAGGACCGAAGGGAGGAGATAGAACTCATCATTGGGTAGTTTGCCCATCTTGTCTTTTAAGTGGGCAGAGTTAGGCTGTCTCGCACCAACCATGGGCTGAAGAAAGTTCTACAGAGGGGCCCACTTGACTTCGGAGAAATGTAGACCTCATCCAAACAGGATTCCCATGCAGCAAATCAGCCAGTAATGGTTGGCTTAGGCTGACATGGCCTAATCATATGACAAGCTCTGAATGCACTTTGTTAATCAGCTCCAATTTTACTTCTTCACTGTATCCACCCAAAGCACTTGAATGGCCTGTGGGTTTATGGCAGTTCACGGAGCTCGAGGGAAAGTAGCCCTTTCTCGATACTTCTCAATCACTTTCGGGTGAGGCATTAAACCAAGGCCGTGTCTGCCCTCTCAGGTGGACGTAAAAGATCCCATGGCACTATTTCGAAGAAGAGCAAGGGAGTTATCCCCGGTGTCCTGGCCAATAATTATCCTTCAATCAACATAACAAAAAACAGATTATCTGGTTGTCATCACATTGTTGTTTATGGGAGCTTGCTGTGCACAAATTGGCTGCCGTGTTCCCACATTACAACAGTGACTACACTCCAAAACTTTTTCATTGGCTGTACAGTGCTTTGAGACATCTGGTGGTCGTGAAAGGTGCTATATAAATCCAAGTCTTTCTTTCATTTTCTCATTCTGATGCAATTGTGAGTTTTGATGAGGAAAATGATTTTCTCTCAAAATTTATCATCGTCCCACACTAAACCTCAACAGTGGTTGTGAGTCTGGATCATTGGTGATGACTTGTTTCAAAGGAATTCTTATTTTAAGGAATGGGATTTTCTTTGTTGTGGAGACCCTGTCGTAGCTGCTCACCCGTGAAGGGTTAGGACTAAGTCACCTGAAGGTGTTGCTTGATTTGCGTCCTTGCCTGAGTGATTTGGTCTCTGTAATGTATTTGTTTCATGGGTTCTTTGCTTAAGAATTCATAGCTATTAAGAACTAGTTGGTTTATTAGCAAAAGGTTTAACAATCACACAACACATTACCAGTTCATCCACAAGACTCAATAAAACCCCAGCCAGTTGGGTTCGAGAGATCCACGATGAGGCAGGTGGTTGTGAGCCTGGTGGGTGAACTGGTAATGTGTAGTGTGATTGTTAAACCTTTGCTAATAAACCAACTAGTTCTTAAGAATTCATAGAAATGCATCACTATTAAGCAAAGAACCCATGAAGCAAATACAGGAGTTATCTGTGCACAACACTTGCCCTACATTCTTAACTGGAGGCACAAAATGGAGTAATATGCACCGTGCGTATAAACAATGGGTGGGCCAATAGATTCAGGAAAAAGTCCAAAAAGATCAAGCGCAGCTGGAATGCAGGGAGTGGACAGGCACCTCCAGCATTTGGAGATGCAATGAGCAATGTGAATCCCTCTCTGAAGACCCCTGCCTGCCCAACCCCCAACAACTGAAGAATTCTTTGACCGCAAGGTGAATGCAGAGGCCTGCAGCACTGTGTCTACCTGAACACAGCGAGAAAGCAGATAGCTCTCAAATCCTACAACCCCCACATGCTCCACCCATGCATTGAGCCAAGGAGGGCTATCCTACGAGGAGAGATTGAGTAGACTAGGCCTATATTCCCTTGAGTTTAGAGGAATGAGAGGTGATCACAGTAAAATGTATAAGATCCTGAGCAGGCTTGATCAGGTAGAGGTAGAGGCCGAGAGGCTATTTTCCCTAGCTGGAGAATCTAGAACCAGGGGTCACGTTCTCAGAATAAGGGATCGCCCATTTAGGACTGAGATGTGGTGAAATTTCTTCACTCAGAGGGTGGTGAATCTTTGGAATGCTCTGCCCCAGAGAGTTGTGGATGCTCATCCGTTGAGTATATTCAAGGCTGAGATCGATAGATTTTTGGACTTTAAGGGAATCGAAGAATATGGGGATCGGGCGGGAAAGTGGAGCTGAGGTAGAAGATCAGTCATGATCTTATTGAATGGCGGAGCAGGCTTGAAGGGCCATATGGCTGACTCCTTCTCTTATTTCTTATGTTCTGTGAACAATCAACCTTATTGGGCATAGTGCTGTGCGAACTGTCTAAGATCCTCTGTGTAATCGATTTTTCAACAGCCTTGTGCTGTGTGGGGCAAAGTGTGTAAACTGTGTTCAGCTCAATAAGACTTTGCTTCATTTAAAATCTGAAAAATACAGAGAAAAACAGAGAGCCGATGGAGAATTGTCCTGATGTTGTGAGTGAGTTGCTAGTATTTAGCCACAGAACAGATAATGCATTTCCCTCTGGCTTGTCAATGAGTTAAATATTCCAATAACAACATCAACTTGTATTTATATAGCGCCTTTAACGTAGTAAAACATCCCAAGGTGTTTCACAGGAGCGATTATCAAACAAAATTAGACACCAAGCCATAGAAGGAGATATTAGGACAGGTGACTTAAAGCTTAGTCAAAGTGGCAGGATTTATGGAGTGTCTTAAAGGAGGAGAGAGAGGCGGAGAGGTTTAGGGAGCTCCTGGGCCTCGGCAGCTGAAGGCACGACTGCCAGTGGTGAAGCGATTTAAATCGGGGATGTGTAAGAGGCCAGAATTGGAGGAGCGCAGAGATCTTCTAGGGCTCTGAGCTAGTTAGTGGGTGAGAGCTCAGATGAACAGGACCCCAAGAAAGAATGCAAAAGGCAGGAGACAACAGAGCAGAGTAGCACTGGGGTAAGTGTAAACCACAAGGTGATAGGAAGGGACAATATGTATGAATATAAAGGGGCTGCAGGAGGGGTCAAAACTAAAAATTATGGTTTAAAAACTAGTATTAAAACACTCTACCTAAATGCATGCAGCATTCGAAATAAAGTAAATGAGTTGACGGCACAAATCATTACAAATGGGTATGATTTGGTGGCCATTACAGAAACGTGGTTGCAGGGTGGCCAAGACTGGGAATTAAACATACAGGGGGTATCTGACAATTCAGAAAGATAGACAAGAAGGGAAAGGAGGTGGGGTAGCTCTGTTAATAAAGGATGATAGGGCAGTTGTGAGAGACGATATTGGTTCTAATGAACAAAATGTTGAATCATTGTGGGTGGAGATTAGAGATAGTAAGGGGAAAAAGTCACTGGTGGGCATAGTTTATAGGTCCCCAAATAATAACTTCATGGTGGGGCGGGCAATAATCAAAGGAATAATGGAGGCATGTAAAAAAGGAACGGCAGTAATCATAGGGGATTTTAACCTACATATTGATTGGTCAAATCAAATCGCACGGGGTAGCCTTGAGGAGGAATTCATAGAATGCATACGGGATTGTTTCTTAGAACAGTATGTTACAGAACCTACAAGGGAGCAAGCTATCTTAGATCTGGTCCTGTGTAATGAGACAGGAATAATAAACGATCTTCTAGTAAAAGATCCTCTCGGATGTTTGAATTTGTAATGCAGATTGAGGGTGAGGAAGTAGTGTCTCAAACGAGCGTACTATGCTTAAACAAAGGGGACTACAGTGGGATGAGGGCAGAGTTGGCTAAAGTAGACTGGAAACACAGACTAAACAGTGGCACAATTGAGGAACAGTGGAGGACTTTTAAGGAGCTCTTTCATAGCGCTCAACAAAAATATATTCCAGTGAAAAAGAAGGGCAGTAAGAGAAGGGATAACCAGCCGTGGATAACCAAGGAAATAAAAGAGAGTATCAAATTAAAAACCAATGCGTATAAGGTGGCCAAGGTTAGTGGGAAACGAGCAGATTGGGAAAATTTTAAATGACAGCAAAGAATGACTAAGAAAGCAATAAAGAAAGGAAAGATAGATTACGAAAGTAAATTTGCGCAAAACATAAAAACAGATAGTAAAAGCTTTTACCGATTTTATATAAAACGGAAAAGAGTGACTAAAGTAAATGTTGGTCCCTTAGAAGATGAGAAGGGGGATTTAATAATGGGAAATGTAGAAATGGCTGAGACCTTAAACAATTATTTTGCTTCGGTCTTCACAGTGGAAGACACAAAAACCATGCCAAAAATTGCTGGTCACGGGAATGTGGGAAGGGAGGACCTTGAGATAATCACTATCACTAGCGGGGTAGTGCTGGACAGACTAATGGGACTCGAGGTAGACAAGTCCCCTGGTCCTGATGAAATGCATCCCAGAGTATTAAAAGAGATGGCGGAAGTTATAGCAGATGCATTCGTTATAATCTACCAAAATTCTCTGGACTCTGGGGAGGTACTAGCGGATTGGAAAGCAGCTAATGTAATGCCTCTGTTTAAAAAAGGGGGCAGACAAAAAGCAGGTAA
Organism: Pristiophorus japonicus; assembly: GCF_044704955.1. NCBI lineage: Eukaryota > Metazoa > Chordata > Chondrichthyes > Pristiophoridae > Pristiophorus > Pristiophorus japonicus. The sequence goes on along the minus strand of NC_091998.1, from coordinate 28,620,629 downwards.
TTATAGGCCAGTTAGTTTAACATCTGTAGTGGGGAAAATGCTTAAAGCTATCATTAAGGAAGAAATAGCGGGACATCTAGATAAGAATAGTGCAATCAAGCAGACGCATCATGGATTCATGAAGGGGAAATCATGTTGAACTAATTTACTGGAATTCTTTGCGGATATAACGAGCATGGTGGATAGAGGTGTACGATGGATATGGTGTATTTAGATTTCCAAAAGGCATTCGATAAGGTGCCACACAAAAGGTTACTGCAGAAGATAAAGGTACGCGGAGTCAGAGGAAATGTATTAGCATGGATAGAGAATTGGCTAGTTAATAGAAAGCAGAGAGTCGGGATAAATGGGTCCTTTTCGGGTTGCAAATCGATGGTTAGTGGTGTGCCACAGGGATCGGTGCTGGGACCACAACTGTTTACAATATACATAGATGACCTGGAAGAGGGGACAGAGTGTAGTGTAACAAAATTTGCAGATGACACAAAGATTAGTGGGAAAGCGGGTTGTGTAGAGGACACAGAGAGGCTGCAAAGAGATTTAGATAGGTTAAGCGAATGCGCTAAGGTTTGGCAGATGAAATACAATGTTGGAAAAAGTGAGGTCATCCACCTTGGGGGGAAAAAAAGCAGTAAAAGGGAATATTATTTGAATGGGGAGAAATTACAACATGCTGCGGTGCAGAGGGACCTGAGGGTCCTTGTGCATGAAACTCTTTTTGGAGTTCACCTGCAAAAACATAAAACATTAAACGGTGCCACCCGACCTGGGTGACACTCCAGACATTTACAAGGCCCTTTTTTTTCCCCCCCTTTTTTTTTTTTTTTGTGTTTTTCTATTTTTTTTTTTTTTTTTTGGGGCACTAAAATCACAATTTTCCCCAGTGCCCCCTATAAAAGGGAAGGGGAACACTAAAAGCACCGGCAATTAAAACGAATTAAACTTTAAAACGTAAAATCAAATTAAAATTTGGTTGCCGGGCGTGATGATGCACTCCAGTCCCTCCGGTGCCCACCTCTCGCGGAAGGCCGCGAGCGTACCGGTGGACACCGCGTGCTCCATCTCCAAGGCCACCCTGGACCGGATGTAAGAGCGGAAGAGAGGCAGGCAGTCAGGTTGAACGACCCCCTCGACCGCCCGCTGCCTGGACCGGCTGATGGCACCCTTGGCCGTGCCCAGGAGCAGTCCTACGAGGAGGCCCTCGGACCTACCCGCTCCCCTCCGCACAGGGTGCCCAAAGATCAGGAGAGTGGGACTGAAGTGCAGCCAGAATTTCAGGAGCAGCCCCTTCAAATAATGGAACTCCTTGTGCATGAATCCCAAAAAAGTTAGTTTGCAGGTGCAGCAGGTAATCAGGAAGGCGAATGGAATGTTGGCCTTCATTGCGAGAGAGATGGAGTACAAAAGCAGGGAGGTCCTGCTGCAACTGTATAGGGTATTGGTGAGGCCGCACTTGGAATACTGCGTGCAGTTTTGTTCACCTTTCTTAAGGAAGGATATACTAGCTTTGGAGGGGGTACAGAGACAATTCACTAGGCTGATTCCGGAGATGAGGGGCTTACCTTATGATGATAGATTGAGGATACTGGGTCTTTACTCGTTGGAGTTCAGAAGAATGAGGGGAGATCTTATAGAAATATTTAAAATAATGAAAGGGATAGACAAGATTGAGGCGGAGAGGTTGTTTCCACTGGTCGGGGAGACTAGAACTAGGGGGCACAGCCTCAAAATACGGGGGAGCCAATTTAAAACCGAGTTGAGAAGGGATTTCTTCTCCCAGAGGGTTGTGAATCTGTGGAATTCTCTGCCCAGGGAAGCAGTTGAGGCTAGCTCATTGAATGTATTCAAGTCACATATAGATAGATTTTTAACCAATAAGGGAATTAAGGGTTACGGGGAGCGGGCGGGTAAGTGGAGCTGAGTCCACGCCAGATCAGCCATGATCTTGTTGAGTGGCGGAGCAGGCTCGAGGGGCTAGATGGCCTACTCCTGTTCCTAATTCTTATGTTCTTATAGAAACATAGAAACATAGAAAATAGGTGCAGGAGCAGGCCATTCAGCCCTTCTAGCCTGCACCGCCATTCAATGAGTTCATGGCTGAACATGAAACTTCAGTACCCCCTTCCTGCTTTCACGCCATACCCCTTGATCCCCCGAGTAGTAAGGACTTCATCTAACTCCCTTTTGAATATATTTAGTGAATTGGCCTCAACTACTTTCTGTGGTAGAGAATTCCACAGGTTCACCACTCTCTGGGTGAAGAAGTTTCTCCTTATCTCGGTCCTAAATGGCTTACCCCTTATCCTTAGACTGTGACCCCTGGTTCTGGACTTCCCCAACATTGGGAACATTCTTCCTGCATCCAACCTGTCCAAACCCATCAGAATTTTAAACGTTTCTATGAGGTCCCCTCTCATTCTTCTGAACTCCAGTGAATACAAGCCCAGTTGATCCAGTCTTTCTTGATAGGTCAGTCCCACCATCCCGGGAATCAGTCTGGTGAATCTTCGCTGCACTCCCTCAATAGCAAGAATGTCCTTCCTCAAGTTAGGAGACCAAAACTGTACACAATACTCCAGGTGTGGCCTCACCAAGGCCCTGTACAACTGTAGCAACACCTCCCTGCCCCTGTACTCAAATCCCCTCGCTATGAAGGCCAACATGCCATTTGCTTTCTTAATCGCCTGCTGTACCTGCATGCCAGCCTTCAATGACTGATGTACCATGACACCCAGGTCTCGTTGCACCTTCCCTTTTCCTAATCTGTCACCATTCAGATAATAGTCTGTCTCTCTGTTTTTACCACCAAAGTGGATAACCTCACATTTATCCACATTATACTTCATCTGCCACGCATTTGCCCACTCACCTAACCTATCCAAGTCACTCTGCAGCCTCATTGCATCCTCCTTGCAGCTCACACTGCCACCCAACTTAGTGTCATCCGCAAATTTGGAGATACTACATTTAATCCTCTCGTCTAAATCATTAATGTACAATGTAAACAGCTGGGGCCCCAGCACAGAACCCTGCGGTACCCCACTAGTCACTGCCTGCCATTCCGAAAAGTACCCATTTACTCCTACTCTTTGCTTCCTGTCTGACAACCAGTTCTCAATCCATGTCAGCACACTACCCCCAATCCCATGTGCTTTAACTTTGCACATTAATCTCTTGTGTGGGACCTTGTCGAAAGCCTTCTGAAAGTCCAAATATATCACATCAACTGGTACTCCTTTGTCCACTTTATTGGAAACATCCTCAAAAAATTCCAGAAGATTTGTCAAGCATGATCTCCCTTTCACAAATCCATGCTGACTTGGACCTTATCATGTCACCATTTTCCAAATGCGCTGCTATGACATCCTTAATAATTGATTCCATCATTTTACCCACTACTGAGGTCAGGCTGACCGGTCTATAATTCCCTGTTTTCTCCCTCCCTCCTTTTTTAAAAAGTGGGGTTACATTGGCTACCCTCCACTCGATAGGAACTGATCCAGAGTCAATGGAATGTTGGAAAATGACTGTCAATGCATCCGCTATTTCCAAGGCCACCTCCTTAAGTACTCTGGGATGCAGTAGGGCTGAAGGAGCTTAGAGATATAGGAAGGGGAGAGGCCATGGAGGGATTTCAAAACAATGATGGGACTTTTTAAATTAGTCCAGTTCATTGCTGCCTTGTTGCAGAAGTTCCTTCAATGCTGGAACTCTCCATTCATCTCTCTTCAAACATCCATTTCATATGGTAACTAAAGTACCTGTATATTGTGTAGTGTAAGGTCTCTCTCTCTGAGAGACATGTATCGTACCCAGGCATGTATTGCTAAAGTGCACATGGTACTAATCTAAAATCAGCCAGTGACCTGAGGTGAAGGTGGTAGATTCCATTTTGGCCTTGTTGATATCAGGTAGGCCACTTCTTTGGAATAATGCGGTGTCACCCAGTTTGGAACTCTTGCGCGATCTGTAACTGCATTGCAATCCCCTGAAAAAGGAACATCGGGCCAGAAATTATGCAGATACTGACCGTATGGCAATGAGACACGGGTGTGTACTTGAGCCCTTCAATGTGCCTGTATACAGCAAAGTGAATATTTTCCCGTCATGTAAAAAAGAAAAAAAAGAACTAGCATTTAAATAGCGTCTTTCATGACCTCCAAACATCTCACCGCATGAAATTAGTTGCTGTTGTAATATAGGAAACATGGCAGTCAATTTGCAAGCTCCCACAAACAGCAACCAGATGATTCTTTTTAGTGATGCTGTTTGAGGGGTACATACTGGCTAGGACTCCGGGGATAACGCCCCTGCTCTTCTTCGAAATAGTGTCATGGGATCTTTTACGTCCACCTGAGAGAGCAGACGGGGCCTCGGTTTGACATCTCATCCAAACACCTCGGGCAGTGCAGCACTCCCTCAACACTGCACTGGAGCGTCAGTATAGATTAGGAGGGCAGCACATGATAAAACCTCCAGGAATACAACTGGAGATGAAAACCCTAATGTAGCATATCTATGTGCACTGTGTGCACTCCCTCAGCACTGCATTGGAATGTCAGCCTAGAATCCTGTGCACCAGTTCCTGAAGTGGGACTTGAACCCACAACCTTCTAACTCCAAGGCCGAGAGTGCTGCCCACTAACCCACAGCTGACAAACAAGTAAATTCAGGGCTGGGCCTGATTTTGACAGAAACAAAATATAAAGATTTGAATTTGGATAAACCTGAAATGAATAAGCCACAGTTTTGATCATCATCATAGGCAGTCCCTCGAACGAGGATGACTTGCTTCCACATGAGTTTATAGATGTTTCAATGAAGGACCCGATGTTCCAGTCCTCAACTCCAATTGAAGAGGAATTGATGCCTGTGCATGGATTTTTTTAATGTGTGGTGACCGTTGCACATCAGCCACCACACGGGCTTTATCCAGTGGCGAGGGTTAACCAGGACTGGAGACCTGCTCTGCTTCACAGACCTAGTGCACACACATATCGCAGTGTGTGCTGGCCCGTGCTGCCCCTAGCCCTCGGCTCTTCTGGGCCCTGAACCCTCATTTGCTGCACCTCCGCCACAATCCCTCACTGCTCCTCCACCACGATCTCGTGCCGCTCCTCTGCCACAAACATTCGCCGCCACTCTGCCACGATCTCCCACTGCACCTCTGCACCAAACATTCACCGAACCTCCGCCACAATCACCCATCGAACCTCGGCCACAATCCCTCAACACTCCTCCATCTCAATCACGCGCCGCACCTCTGCCATGTCCTTCCTGCTCCTCTGCTGGACCTGGGCCCCGCCGATGCTCCTGCCCATGCTCCAAACCGCGACCTGGGTCCTGATGACGTCGCCCACCTCGAAGCCATCGCATACCTGCTGCAGTTCGCGATGGAAGTTGTAGTAGTACGCCGCTCCAGCTCTTCTACTTCCCGACCTGCGGAGGTGTTCTCTCGCAGGCCGGGGGGGGCCACGATGCTCCAGGGCCCGCCACTCCTGCTGGTTGCTGCCAGCATTGGTTTAAATGAGCAAACTCTGATCCCACAGTCTGACCTTTCAGTGGATGGCCAGTATTTTCATTTTGGAAATAGTCCATATTTTGGGGGTTATCACATTTTCTGGGAATGATGGTGAGCTGCTTCATAAATAAGTATTTGCTGTAAGCCAGCATTCATAGGAATAGGGAGATTTGAAATGAAAATGCCTTATTTAAGAAGGGATCAGCTCTGTTCGGCGGGACACATTGTCCGCATGCCAGACTCGAGACTCCCAAAGCAAGCGCTCTACTCGGAACTCGTCCACGGCAAACGAGCTAGAGGTGGGCAGCGGAAACATTACAAGAACACCCTCAAAGCTTCCTTGATAAAGTGCGGCATCCCCACTGACACCTGGGAGTCCCTGGCCAAAGACCGCCCCAAGTGGAGGAAGTGCATCCGGGAGGGCGCTGAGCACCTCGAGTCTCGTCGCTGAGAGCATGCAGAAATCAAGCGCAGGCAGCGGAAGGAGCGTGCGGCAAACCAGTCCTACCCACCTTTTCCTTCAACCACTGTCTGCCCGACCTGTGACAGAGACTGGGGTTCTCGTATTGGACTGTTCAGCCACCAAAGAACTCATGCTAAGCGTGGAAGCAAGTCTTCCTCGATTCCGAGGGACTGCCTATGATGATAATGATACTTGTATTGGAGGCTGTTCAGAAAAGGTTCACGAGGTTGATTCCTGTGATGAGGGGGTTGACCGATGAAGAAAGGAGCAGATTGTGCCTATATTCATTGGACTTTAGAAGAATGAGAGGTCATCTTATTTAAATGTATAAGATTCTGAGAGGTCTGGACAGGGTAAATGCAGAGAGGATGTTTCCCCTCGTGGGGGAATCTAGAACTAGAATCTAAAATGGAGATGAGGAGAAATTTCTTCTCTGAAGGTCGTGAATCTTTGTCATTCTAAACCCCAGAGAGCTGTGGAGGCTGGGTCATTGAATATATTTAAGGTGGATATAGACAGATTTTTGAACGATAAGGGAGTCAAGGATTATGGGGAGCAGGCAGGGAAGTGGAGTTGAGGCCAGAATCAGATCAGCCATGATCTTATTGAAAGACGGAGCAGGCTCGAGGGGCCAAATGGACGACTCCTGCTCCTATTTCTTATGTAATGCATTTAATAAGAAGTGTCCATTGTCCAGTATATGATCATTGTGTTTCCCTTGCTAAAGTGCTTGCTTCGAGCTTGTATCAGCTATGCACTGACTCATTGATTTGCGAGTGATAGACAGGAGATATTTTGGTCTCGATGGACAGTTTCAGCAGATGCTGTACTGAACAGAATTTTATCCAGCGGAATTGATACCCCAGGGTGAGTTACAGGCTGGAATCAATTCACTTGGCTCTGGTGCCTTGTGAGCATTTATTTAATGATGGGTACTTGGAAGTGAATTACCGGCTGGGTTCAGGCACGCACCAACTACAAGGTGGCATAACTTTAAAATTACAGTCAGGCCATTCCGCGGTGATGTCTGGAAGCACTTCTTTACACAAAGGGTAGTCGAAATCTGGAACTCTCTCGCCCCAAAAAGCTGAGGGGCTGAATGGCCTACTCCTGTTCCTATATTCCTACTTCTCGCTTTAGTGTCAGCCGTGGCTCAGTGCGCTGTGGGTTGTGGGTTCAAGTCCCACTCCAGGAATTTGAGCGCATAAATCTCAGCTGACACTCCAGTGCAGTGCTGAGGGAGTGCTGAACTGTCGGAGGTGTCGTCTTTTGGACGAGATGCTAAACTGTCTGCTCTCTCAGGTGGACGAAAAAGATCCCATGGCACTATTTCGAAGAAGAGCAGCGGAGTTATCCCCAGTATCCTGGCCAATATTTATCCCTCAATCAACATCACTAAAACAGATTATCTGGTCATTATCACATCGCTGGTTGTGGGAGCTTGCTGTGCGCAAATTGGCTGCCGCATTTCCCACATTACAACATACCAAAAGTACTTCATTGTCTGCAAAGCGCTTTGAGGCGTCCGGTGGTTGTGAAAGGCACTATATTATTGCAAGTCTTTATTCTTAAATTGACACAGGAGCCAAAATGTCTGTAGCTGTTTGCTGCCCTTGCCATATATCAAAGAGGAAGTCAGTGTTCCATCTTGCCGGTTGGAAAACCATTAAATTCTAATCTCCCCCAATGCTTACTTAACAGCAATTAGACTTTGCGGCTTTAACGAAACACTTGAGCAGCGGGACAGCGCATTAGCCTGGATTGTGCACACACCGCTGGTCCCGAAGAAAGCCGCCCACAACGATCTTGTGATCTATGCAGTGAGAAGTGAGATCAGTGTAGAATAACAGGGAATCCCTAGACTGATCCGCTGCAACATCCAAGGGCTGGCCAAGCAGCCAATCACCATGCAGAATTCTCACAGACGGGAACCAGGAAGTGAAGAATCTGCTTTTATTCAAACTTTTAAAAAATGTTAGTAAACAAAACAAAGATTGGGACCCCCACATGGAGAAAAAGTAAACCTGAAATAAATATGAACAAACTTTAGAAAAAAAAGGGTACCATTTTTTTTAAGTTTCGTTAAAAATTTCAATTTTTATCATGATGGAGAAATCTGACACTCCACAAAATTAAAATTAGTTTTTCAGGGCCGTAGCCTTTGTTCAGCCATCAATACACTGTTAAAACCCAAGTTACACTTAATCCAGCAAGGCCTAACATTTAATGGGGTATTTAACAGCGATATTAGCTCAGGAAAGCCCACGTTCTGGTCAGTTTCACTGATAGGTGGCTATGGGGGGTGGGGAGTCCAGTGTCGGAGTATTGAATGACTGACCACAACTTCAGGATTTCCGTGTTTAGATGCGCATGCGCTGCATCCTGAAGTTGCGGTCAGTTTAGAGGGGTGATGCCAGCAAACGCTGGTAGCTCGCCGTCATTACCCACCGCAAATTCCGAGCCATTATGTATTACATGATAGAAAGCTCCTGTACTTGGGGAAACAGCGCATCATTCAACTTGGCCATCGGCAATGTGTGGGAGTTCCACCAGAACCATACCGAACGTTGATGGGCTCGGAGTGTGATTAAACTGCCATATTTGTTGATGTAAATCAGTCGTAAAATGCGGTGTGCTTCTCAACTGCAACCCGAAACTAGCGAGGACATTTCAATCTTCCAAGTTTCCTCAGCAAACATCAATTAAACCCCGAGTGCACTCGGGCTGTGTTTTAGCGCAGTAATTCGGCTTTCTGGCCTTAAAAGTACAGGCCAGCTTAAAACACCGTTCTACTTTAGCAATAATACATTGTACGTTGCATTTCTAACATGAGAAAACATCCAGTTTTAACATTAGAGATCCACTCGTGTAGAATTATAGATACCTGAGAATAAGGTACATACCGGAGTCTAATCCAAGGTTTACAGACGGCTGCCATCCCTTTCCTCCTACCTATATCTGACACACTGAAGGTGTCGCACTTCCTGTGTCGGAACCTGGACAGTGTGTCTTTATGTGCGCGCGCTTGCGCAAAGTTCTTCCGTCTCATCAGCTGACGTTTCATATTCACAAATCACAATTGAATAGTTTGTAAGTGTACCAAAGAAAGACTTGCATTTATATAGCGCCTTTTATAACCTCAGGATGTCCCAAAGCACTTTACAGCCAATGAGGAAACTTTTGAAGTGCAGTCACTGTTGTAAATGTAGCAAATAATTTGCGCACGGCAAGCTCCCACAAACAGCAATGTGATCATGAGCAGATAGTCTGTTTTAGGCATGAGTTGAGGAGTAAATTTTAGCCAGGACACCAGGGAGAACTCCCCTGCTCTTCTGTGAAATAGTGACATGACACTTTTTACATCCACTTGAGAGAGCAGAAGGGGTCTCAATTTAACGACTCATCTGAAAGACGGCATCTCCGATAATGCAGCACTCCCTCAGCACTGCACTGGAGTGTCAGCCTAGATTTATGTGCTCAAATCCCTGAAGTGGGACTTGAACCCACAACCTTCTGACTCAGAGGTGAGAGTGCCACCCACTGAGCCACAGCATACCAAGCAGCAAGTAGGAATAAGAACATAAGAAATAGGAGCAGGAGCAGGCCATACGGCCCCTCAAGCCTGCTCTGCCATTCAATAAGATCATGGCTGATCTGATCATGGACTCAGCTCCACTTCCCCGTCCGTTCCCCATAACCCCTTTATCGTTTAAGAAACTATCTATTTCTGTCTTAAATTTATTCTATGTCCCAGCTTCCACAGCTTTCTGAGGCAGTGAATTCCACAGATTTTCAACCCTCTGAGAGAAGAAATTTCTCCTCATCTCAGTTTTAAATGAGCGGCCCCTTATTCTAAGATCATGCCCTCTAGTTCTAGTCTCTCCCATCAGTGGAGATATCCTCTCTGCATCCACCTTGTCAAGCCCCCTCATAATCTTATATATTTTGATAAGATCACCTCTCATTCTTCTGAATTCCAATGAGTAGAGGCCCAACCCACTCAACCTTTCCTCATAAGTCAACCCCCTCATCCCCAAAGCAACCTAGTGAACCTTCTCTGAACTGTCTCCAAAACAAGTATATCCTTTCGTAAGTATGGAAACCAAAACTGCACGCAGTATTCCAGGTGTGGCCTCACCGATACCCTGTATAGCTGTAGCAAGACTTCCCTGCTTTTATGCTCCATCCCCTTTGCAATAAAGGCCAAGATACCATTGGCCTTCCTGATCACTTGCTGTACCTGCATGCTATCCTTTTGCATTTCATGCACAAGTATCCCCAGGTCCCGCTGTACTGCAGCACTTTGCAATCTTTCTCCATTTAAATAATAACTTGCTCTTTGATTTTTTTTTTCTGCCAAAGTGCATGACCTCTCACTTTCCAACATTATACTCCATCTGCCAAATTTTTGCCCACTCACTTAGCCTGTCTATGTCCTTTTGCAGATTTTTTTGTGTCCTCCTCACACATTGCTTTTCCTCCCATCTTTGTATCGTCAGCAAACTTGGCTACGTTACACTCAGTCCCTTCTTCCAAGTCGTTTATATAGATTGTAAATAGTTGGGTCCCAGCACTGATCCCTGCAGCACCTCATTAGTTATTGGTTGCCAACCAGAGAATGAACCATTTATCCCGACTCTCTGTTTTCTGTTAGTTAGCCAATCCTCTATCCATGCTAATATATTACCCCAAACCCTGTGAACTTTTATCTTGTGCAGTAATCTTTTATGTGGCACCTTGTCAAATGCCTTCTGGAAGTCCAAATACACCACATCCACTGGTTCCCCTTTATCCACCCTGTTCGTTACATCCTCAAAGAACTCCAGCAAATTTGTCAAACATGATTTCCCCTTCATAAATCCATGCTGACTCTGCCTGACCGAATTTTGCTTTTCCAAATGTCCTGCTACTGCTTCTTTAATAATAGACGCCAACATTTTCCCAACCACAGATGTTAGGCTAACTGGCCTATAGTTTCCTGCTTTTTGTCTGCCTCCTTTTTTAAATAGGGCCATTACATTTGCAGTTTTCCAATCTGCTGGGACCTCCCCAGAATCCAGGGAATTTTGGCAAATTACTAAATGAAAACCTCCAGGCAGAACTTCAATGATGGGCCATCAACAACTGTTAGCAATTTTTAAAAACAATTGAAGAGAACGAATGTTATCACGCAAACATTTTTTTAATCGTAGTCACGTCAACTGCCATTTTACAACTGGAAATAGGACTTGTAAGATATGAATTTGTGCGAGAATGATTAAACTTACCATCATCATCATAGGCAGTCCTTCGGAATCGAGGAAGACTTGCTTCCACTCTAAAAGTGAGTTCTCAGGTGACTGAACAGCCCAATACGAGAACCAAAGGTGGGACAGACAGTCGATGAAGGAAAGGGAGGGTGGGACTGGTTTGCCGCACACTCCTTCCACTGCCTGCGCTTGATTTCTGCATGCTCTCGGCGATGAGACTCGAGGTGCTCAGCGCCCTCCCGGATGCTCTTCCTCCACTTAGGGCGGTTTTTGGCCAGGGACTCCCAGGTGTCAGTGGGGATGTTGCACTTTATCAGGGAGGCTTTGAGGGTGTCCTTGAAACGTTTCCTCTGCCCAGCTGGGGTTCGCTTGCCGTGTAGGAGTTCCGAGTAGAGCACTTGCTCTGGGAGTCTCGTGTCGGGCATGCGGACAATCTGAAGAATAATTAAACTTACCAATACAATAGCATTGGCTCTATTTGAAATATCTTTCACAATGTTTTCATCTGAAGGCCTGTATCTGCATGAGAAGCCTGAGCTCTTGAGTTCTAGGGGTCGGGGGGGAATACCATCGCTGGTAACTAAAGAAACTAGTGAGCAGGCTACAGCTCTCCGTGTGTATCTGTGTGTTCAAATGTTTGACAGCTATTTAAAGGGAAGGCTGTTTGTAAACCCTACCTTATCATCCCTGTTTCCAAAGGGAAAATTACTGTCTGAATAAAGACAATACATTCTTGGACTTTGAAAGGGAAAATTCAGATTTTTTTTTGTATGAAGCTTTTGTGAGGTTTCATTGGCCTTGGAGCGGCTGGAACGCAGATTCACCAGAATGTTACTGGGGCGAAAGGGGTTAAATTATGAGGACAGGTTGCATAGACTAGGCTTGTATTCCCTCGAGTATAGAATATTTAAGTTTGATCTAATTGAGGTGTATGAAATGATTGAAGGCTTTGATAGGCTGGATAGAGCAAAACTATTTCCTCTGGTGGGGGGAGTCCAGAACAAGGGGGTGTAACCTTAAAATTAGAGCCAGGCCATTCATGGGTGATGTCAGGAAGCACTTCTTCACACAAAGGGCAGTAGAAATCTGGATCTCTCTCCCTTAAAAAGCTGTTGAGGCTGCGGGTCAGTTGAACATTTCAAAACTGAGATTGGTAGATTTTTGTTCGGTAAGGTTTACGGAACCAAGGTGGGAAAATGGAGTTAAGGTACAGATCAGCCACGATCTAATTCAATGGCGGAGCAGGCTCAAAGGGGCTGAATGATCTACTCCTTCCCTATGTTCTTAAATCTTTGACAGAAAAAGGATTTATGCACTACGGGTTGTTTGTTCAAGCAGCCATGTTTTTGGTCACTGTTCCAGGGACAGAATGCTCCCCTTCCCCCAGAACCACTGTCTCGTGCTGTGGTATGGTCTTCACTCCTAATATATGTCATCTCACTGACTGCTTTGCGGGTGACGTGTTTGAGTGTTTGAAGCCTGCTAATTTGCTGTCTAACTCAAGCACAATAATTAATAGTTGCTGCAGTTTGTGGTCAAGGGATTTCTTTCTGTCAGCAAATTGTGCAAAACAGTTGCGAAATGGATGCAGTTTTGCTCACCGCAGTTGCGAGCCATTGGGATTCTTGGCTTCACGCTGACGGCGGCTTTGGGAAGTTCCAGCATGTTTTCCTGTTTGTTGATTTCCCCGTGCAAAACCAATTAACAAAATATATTGTCTTAAATTGGGACACAGTGACTATTCTGACAACTAGATTCAAAGCCATCAACGTTATTCACTTTGTGACTAGTGTTGTGTGTGTTCACTTCTGAAGCAGCATCTGACGGATGGCCAGATAGTGACACAGTGTAAGGACGTTCACTGCACCTACCAATCTGTCGGGATGTGATCTCGGGAGATCATTGTTCCCGTGTTTCCCCCGTGCCTGTGTAAGGTGCAGACACAGTTGAGGGTCTCCTGCATTAGTCAGCTGCTGCACTGGAGCAGAGGGTGCGTCTAGACAAGGTGCAGGTGGTGCATTTTGCTACACGTGTGCGTGCAAGGCTTGGCTCCATTGACCTGCTCTAGTTGGCCATATAAACCCAGTGGGTGGTTGTGTTATTCAGGCACCAGGCAGACCATTTACCGTTAACATAAGAAATAGGAGCAGGAGTCGGCCATTTGTCCCCTCGAGCCTGCTCAGCCGTTCAATACGATCATGGCTGACCTGATCCTGTGCTCTGCTCCACTTCCCTGCCCGCTCCCCATAACCCTTGCCTCCTTTATCGCTCAAAAATCTCTCTATTTCCATCTTAAATATATTCAATAACCCAGCCTCCACAGCTCTCAGGGGCAGAGAATTCCAAAGATTCACGACCCTCTGAGAGAAGAAATTCCTCCTCATTTCAGTTCTAAATGGGCGACCCCTTATTCTGAAACTATGCCCCCTAGTTCTAGATTCCCCCACGAGGGGAAACATCCTCTCTGCATCTACCCTGTCAAACCCCTCCATATCTTATACATTTCAATAAGATCACCTCTCATTCTTCTAAACTCCAGTGAGTATAGGCCCAACCTGCTCAACCTTTCTTCATAAGTCAACCCCTTCATCTCAGGAATCAACCCAGTGAACCTTCTCTGAACTGCCTCCAATGCAAGAAAATCCCTCCTTAAATACGGAGACCAAAACTGTACGCAGTACTCCAGGTGTGGCCTCACCAATACCCTGTACAGTTGTAGCAGATCTTCTCTGTTTTTATACTCCATCCCCCTTGCAAAAAAGGCCAACATTCCATTTGCCTTCCTGATTACTTGCTGTACCTGCATACAAACCTTTTTCGTTTCATGCACAAGGACCCCAGGTCCCTCTGTACTGTAGCACTTTGCAATCTCTCTCCATTTAACATGTGACTATTAAAAAGAGAAAGAGCTGAATAAAACCTGCAGACGGTTGGATGTCATTGATACAGCAGAGCAGGTCTCCAGTTGTCCTCGTTAATCCTTGCATTGGACCAAGACCTAGCTTTGTCAAGCCCGTGTGGTGGCTGGGGTGCAATGGCCACCACACGTTAAAAAGAATCCACGCACGTGCATCTTCCACCCTTCAGGATGTAGTTCGGGATCCGGAATATCATTGAAACACCTGTGAACTCATCCATTTTTGGCATGGAAGCAAGTCATCCTTGTTTCGAGAGACTGCCGATGATGATTGGGCTTCAGGAGCTTTGCCGAAAGCTCAGTTTTAGGCGTGAATGTAAACATACAATCTGAAACAAAGACTCTTTGCACAGTACCTGTGTGTATGAGTAAACGTGTTGAAATGAATGACTGGGCTGTATCTGGTACCCATCTCTTGTGGGATTGGCACAAGGTGATACAAACAAACGTCGACTAGATGCTTTAACTTGTAGCGACGATGGATTTGGTTCACACACTGAATGAAACATTCCTTTCAACTCTTGGAACTTGGGCACAGACATGGCAAATGGAATGTAATGTGGAGATATGTGAAGTTATCCACTTTGGTAGGAAAAATAGAAAAGCAGAATATTTTTTAAATGGTGAGAGATTGGGAAATGTTGGTGTTCAGAGGGACCTGGGTGACCTTGTACACCAATCACTGAAAGATACCATGCAGATACAGCAAGCAGTTAAGAAAGCAAATGGTATGTTGGCCTTTATTACAAGAGGATTTGAGTATAAGGGTAAAGACGTCTTACTGTAAATATACAGGGCCCTGGTGAGACCGCACCTGGAGTATTGTGTACAGTTTGGGTCTCCTTACCTGAGGAAGGATATACTTGTCATTGAGAGAGTGCAACAATGGTTCACCAGACTGATTCCTGGGATGGGGGGATTGTCCTATGAGGAGAGATTGAGTAGACTGGGTCTATATTCTCTAGAGTTTCGAAAAATGAGAGGTGATCTCATTGAAACATACAAAATTCTTACAGGGACAGGGTAGGCGTAAGGAGGATGTTTCCCCGGGCTGGGGAGTCTAGAACCAGGGGTCACAGTCTCAGAATAAGGGGTCGGCCATTTAGGACTGAGATGTGGAGAAATGTCTTCACTCAGAGAGTGGTGAATCTTCAGAATTCTCTACCCCAGAGGGCTGTGGAGGCTCAGTCGTTGAGTATATTCAAGACAGAGATTGATAGATTTTTGGATATTAAGGGAATCAAGGGATATGGGGATAGTGCAGGAAAGTGGAGTTGAGGTCGAAGATCAGCCATGATCTTATTGAATGGCGGAGCAGGCTCGAGGGGTCGAATGACCGAGTCCTGCTCCTAATTCTTATGTTCTTATGTATTAAAGGAGTCTTGCTGCTGGCTTCAATTGGAGCACAACGATAACTTACATTTATATAGTGCCTTCAATGTAGTAAAGCGTACCAAGGCACTTCATGAGTGTTATAAAACAAATTTGACACTGAGCCACATAAGGAGATATTACAGCAGGTGACTAAAAGCTTGGTCAAAGATGTAGGTTTTAAGGAGCATTTTAAAGGAGTAGGGAAAGGTAGAGAGGCTTCGGGAGGAAATTCCAGAGCTTGGGGCCTAGTCAGCTGAAAGCACGGCCACCAGTGGTGGAGCGCTGAAAATCGGGGCATGCACAAGAGGCCAGAATTAGAGGAGTGCAGATATCTCAGGGAATGGGGAGTTGTGGGGCTGGAGGAGATTAGACATAGGGAGGGGCGAGGCCATGGTGGGATTTGAAAACAAGGGTGAGAATTTTAAAATCGATGCGTTGCTTAACCGAGAGCCAATGTAGGTCAGCGAGCAAAGAGATGATGGGTGAGTGGGACTTGGTGCGGGTTAGGACACAAGCAGCAATTTTGGATCATCTCAATTTTATGGAGTGTAGAAAGTGGGAGGCCAGCCAGGAGTGCGTTGGAATAGTCAGTTCTAGAGGTAATAAAGACACAGATGAGGGTTTCAGCAGTAGATGAGCTGAGGCAAGGGTGGAGTCGGGCGATGTTACTTTGCTCTGTTCATGGACTTGTCTACTAGACACAGCATAGACTGATACAGAACAGAAGGAGGCCATTCAGCCCATCGTGACTGAGCCGGCTCTTTGACAGACCTATCCAATCTGTCCCACTCCACTGCTCTTTCCCCGTAGCCCTGCAAAGTTTTCCCTTTCCATTAATCGGAGAGGCTCCAGGCTTTCAGGAACTTTGCCTGATTCAGTCAGAAACACAGCAGTCAAATTGCGCACAGTTAGCTCCCACAAATAGCATTGGATGGTGTTGAGCTTCTTGAGTGTTGTTGGACCTGCACTCATCCAGGGATGTGGAGAGTATTCCATCACACTCCTGACTTTTGCCTTGTAGATGGTGGAAAGACTTTGGGGAGTCAGGAGGTGAGACACTCGCTGCAAAATACCCAGCCTCTGACCTGCTCTTGTAGCCACAGTATTTATGTGGCTGGTCCAGTTAAGTTTCTGGTCAATGTTGATGATAGGATATTCGGTGATGGTAATGGCGTTGAACATAAAGGGCGGTGGTTAGTCTCTCGCTTGTTGGAGATAGACATTGCCTGGCACTTGTGTGGCGCGAATGTTACTTGCCACTTATCAGCCCAAGCCTGAATGTTGTCCAGGTCTTGCTGCATGCGGGCACGGACTGCTCCATTATCTGAGGAGTTGTGAATGTAACTGAACACTGTGCAATCATCAGCGAACATCCCCACTTCTGACCTTATGATGGAGGGAAGGTCATTGATGAAGCAGGTGAAGATGGTTGGGCCTAGGACACTGCCCTGAGGAACTCCTGCAGCGATGTCCTGGGGCTGTGATGATTGACCTCCAACAACCACAACCATCTTCCTTTGTGCTAATGCAGCATCTCTCAACCTAGATTGTTGCATGATAGTTTAATCACTAAAAGTGGGTAGAATTCATATCCTTCGCTTAAACAAGGTCCTGTGAAGTGTTCTAGAGCCACACACAAGGATAACTGACCTGTTCCCCGGTCATCGTCACTATTGCTTTGAAGCCAGCTGCTCGGAGGTGTTTGAAACTGGTCCTAAATGGCTCTGATTTTCTCTCGCTCCTCCTTTCCTTTGGGGGAAACACATGCCCCTGGCTTGGTGCCGCAGTACAAGTTAGGGAGGAGAAAGTAAACCAGCCTAAAGTAGGTGGCACTGCTGTGTCCAGCATCCTGCGTTACTGGCTCTGAAAACACTTCTTTTAACGCATTGTCTTTGGGCCACCGATTCGCAGGGAAGCTTTAAGGCCAAGGGCTCGATGTGTTAATGTCCCGGCAGGGAGCCAAGGACGTCTATGATCCCATTTGAGAGTTTCATCCCGACCCCTCGCCTCATTGTCTGCTTCTTCTGGTGTCAGAGCCGCTTGTGGCTCGAATGTCCTGTCCTGGTTGGCCTGTTTACGCCAACTCTGCCCGCTTGGAATCTGCAGCTGTTGCTTAGTCTCGCCGTCTGCATGAAATATGTCGGGCGACGGGGGCGTGGCCTCAGGCCAAGTGATGCTGGATTCTCGCAATACCCAGATGGAGTTTCCTAATGACAGCAGCTGAAACACGGCCCCTCCCCCGCCCCCATTTTACAGCTCTCACTGAGGACAGTCCCACGGTAACGGAAGTCATTGGCCTACCTGCAAGCTGTCCTCCTCACACAGGAGCTTACAACTTTCGCGTCCTACAACACGCGACAGACTCTGATCAACGACCAGTGACCCCGGGACTGACGCTTCCAAATCTACGCCCTGAAAAGTTTTAAAATGCTGTCCGATGGTTTGTGTGCTCCGTCACAGTTCCAAGGGGAGTTGGCCTCCAAAGCAGCTGGTTCGTCGTGTTAGGGGTACACCCACCACTTTCTCCTTGTGACAAATAACATTTATCTAAATATATTTTTTAAAGCAACAGTAACTCGATTTTTAAGTCGGAGACACTGGGGGAGATATTCAGCTTCGCACCGGGCATGAACCTGGTGACTGTGGATCATCCACCCGTTGGAGAATCCCTTGGATTTTTATTTGCGTTGGGTTTTAGTGGAAATGTAAATCGGGCAGTTTCTATAACGAGGGGCCGATTTCCCCCAATGCCAGATTTACACCCGGGCCCCAAGAGGAATATCTCGAGGTTTTTTTTATTCGTTCCTGGGATGTGGGCATCGCTGGCATTTATTTTTTTTTTAAATTCGTTGCCAATCTTTCCAATTCTTTGTCAGATCACAAACGCCAGAGGTCACCTTGCACCTGTCAAGGATCACTCTGCGCCAATGCTCTTAGCCAAAAGGCCTCGAGCCCAAGCACCGTTCCTGGAAGTACTGCAATACCAGGTTCGTGCCATAGAGGTGGATGGGTCAAGCCCCCCACCCACCTCCATGGAGGTGGATGGGTCAAGCATCGCTAGCATTTATTGCCCATCCCTAATTGCCCTCGAAGGTGGTGGTGAGCCGCTGCCTTGAACCACCAGTCCGTGTGGTGAAGGTGTTCCAACAGTGCTGTTAGGGAGGGAGTTCCAGGATTTTGACCCAG
The DNA here is from genome assembly GCF_044704955.1 of Pristiophorus japonicus. NCBI lineage: Eukaryota > Metazoa > Chordata > Chondrichthyes > Pristiophoridae > Pristiophorus > Pristiophorus japonicus. The sequence goes on along the minus strand of NC_091998.1, from coordinate 28,601,919 downwards.
TGATGACGAAGGAACATCGAAACATAGAAAATAGGAGCAGTAGTAGGCCATTCGGCCCTTCAAGTCTGCACCGCCATTCAATATGATCATGGCTGATCCTCTATCTCAACATCATATTCCCGCTTTTTCCCCATACCCCTTGATGTCTTTTGTTTCTAGAAATCTATCCCTCTTAAATATATTCAGTGACTTGGCCTCCACAGCATTCTGTGGTAGAGAATTCCACAGGTTCACCACCCTCTGAGTGAAAACATTTCTCCTCATCTCGGCGATGTATTTCCAAGTCGGGATGGTGTGTGACTTGGAGGGGAACGTGGAGGTGGTGATGTTCCCATGCGCCTGCTGCCCTTGTCCTTCCAGGTGGTAGAGGTCGCGAGTTTGGAGATGCTGCCGAAGAAGCCTTGGCGAGTTAGTCTGCATGAAGAGGCTGGTCACTCTTCAGCAGAAATTCATTATTATAAAGATGTTTGGACCAAGGTGTGAATGAAACCGTATCATGTAAATGTTATGGAGGGGTGGTGGTCAGTTTTGAGTGTTTAGATTTCTGGACAGGGTGGGGTTTCTGCTTTGTGTACACCAGCAGACTATTTTTTTTGCCCATTCAAAATAAATGGGATTGGGATTTGGAGGGGTGGTAATCAGGAGCTGGCATTATTCGAAAACCTTGGTCTCTGTTGAATCCTAGAATCTTACAGCACAGAAGGAGGCCATTCGTCCCATTGTGCCCATGCCGGCTCTTTGAAAGAGCTCACCAATGAGTCCCACTCCGCTGCCCTTTCCCCACAGTCCTGCACATTTCTCCTTCTCAGGTGTGTTTAACTTCTCAAGAGTATTTCGTGTTGTGGGGTCCAAGCGATTGTTCCTTCGAGCACGATCGACTGAAAAGAAAAATGGACCGAAGTTTTGAGAACGTTTTAGTGGTTAGCAGTTCAGCCAGGTGCACAAAATTCCAGGGTATTGGAGGACTCCTGTCTGCCATGTGTGACCTCAGCCAATTATACGCCAAGCCTGCACATGGATCACCAAAGAAGAGGAGGCGGCTCATCTGATTCCTCCAAAGAAGCCGTTCTATTTCAGGAAACTAAAAAAAGCTGAACACGACATTCTGAAGAAGGCAAATTAACCCCTTGTGCACTGTTTCCCGTTCTCTCATACAGGCGCTGTGCTGCTCAGCAGTTCTACCTTTATTCTTTTTTAGCTTCTGCACATCACTTATGATTTTCAATAAATTTGATCAGTAATTTAACCCGTGTGTTGATGTCTTCTGCCAACAAATTGCCAGGAGACCTGGTGGGCAGGTTGGCTAAGCAGTTTGCAGTTGGTGTGTGGAGAGTAGAGGTGTTGCTCACTTTCAGAATTCTGATTAGGGAATCAAGCTGTGCGTGCAAGAAAAGTCGTTTTGGTGAAGGCGGGACGGAGATGGTCAGACCGTCCCCGTGGCGCGCAGTAATGCAGATGGTCCCTGTGATACGCAGTAATGCAGACGGTCCCTGTGATGTGCAGTAATGCAGATGGTCCCTGTGACGCGCAGTGATGAAGACGGTCCCTGTGATGCGCAGTAATGCAGACGGCCCCGCGACGCGCAGTAATGCAGACGGGCCCCCGTGACACGCAGTAATGCAGACGGGCCCCCGTGCCGCGCAGTAATGCAGATGGCCCCCGTGCCGCGCAGTAATGCAGACGGTCCCCGCGACGCGCAGTAATTTAGTCGGGCCCCATTGGTGACGGCCCCTCTGATGTCAGACTCTGACGTGCAATTCACGTTAAGTGGGATGGTGCAGCCAGTATTGTATTCAATACTGTGCATAAACCTGAGCTCATCTAAAACTCTGCAGCCCATGTGCTAATTTGCACCAAGCCCCGTTCGCCCATCACCCCCTGTGCTCACTGACCTACACTGGCTCGGGCATTCCCTGTAAGCTGAGCGGTTGCTTAGAGCTCCCACGCAGCCACCTTTTAAATAGAAAAACCACGTGTGTGCGGTATTGTGAATGGGCTGCACAGCCTGCAAAATAAATGACAGCCAACACTGATTGGCTCCCCAAACACCAACGCCTCAGTTCTAAAATTCTCATCCTTGTTTTCAAATCCCTCCATATCTCTGTAATCTCCTCCAGCCCCACAACCCCTCGAGATCTCCGCACTCCTCCAACTCCGGCCTCTTGTGCACCCTCCACTTCCTTTGCCCCACCATTGGTTGCCATGCCTTCAGCTGCCGAGGCCCCCAGCTCTGGAATTCCTTGCCTAAACCTCTCCTTCTCTCTAACTCTCTTTCCTCCTTTAAAACGCTCCTTAAAACCTACCTCTTTGACCAAGCACCTGTCCTAATATCTTGTTATGTGGCTCGGTGCCACATTATGTCTGATGACGCTCCTGTGAAGCACTTTGTGATATTACACTACATTAAAGGTGCTATATAAATATTGTCCTTTTCAGTGGCATTTTGCACTGCCATCAGCCGAACCTGTTGAATCCCTATTTTTATGCTATTGGCTCAATATTTATTTAGAAACCATAGAACACTTTTACACTGCTCGAAGTTTACATGGGCGAAACAGAGTGCAGATCAGGTGCTCGCTGGATATAATGGTTGTCCAACAGCAAACCAGCGATCCTAATGAACTCTGGGCTGTGCTTGATTGGCCCCGCCTGCTGCGAATGTGTCATATCTGATGCTCATTGTGGCGTGGTCATGCTGTGATCCCAGTTCCTGTCAGTCACACGGCGAGCCCACGAATCCGTGCAGGCAGGATGTGTGTGCTGAACTGGGGCACTCGCTCAGCATGCCAGGCTGTGCGATGTTACAGCTGTGAACGAGCCCCAGCGCTGCATGGAATGAGAACCAATCAGTAGAACGGTAATTCGAAGCTTTCGACCTTTTGTTATCTCGAGGTAAAGAATGTCTGACCTTTTCATTGCATGGAGAGGCTTTTGACAGCACACTTGGCTCGAATAAAGCCGCCTTCCCGGTGAGATGCTGGCTTTGCAAGTGACCTGTGGCACTGAAAGGCCGGAGCCCACAACCATTGTCCAATTTGATTTGATTATAGCTGCACTTGTTGTTGTAGCCTGGGTCTCGGGGCAGAGAGCAAACTGCACTGCTCTCCCACACTTACCCCTCTACAAATAGGGTGGCCAATCCTCCATTAAAGACTAATCTCCCACATTACAACAGTGAGTACACTCCAAACGTACTTTACTGACTGTAAAGTGCTTTCAGACGTCCAGTGGTTGAGAAAGGCGCTATATAAATCCAAGACTTTTTTCCTGGACAGTGCTGTATTTCTATATCCTCTTTAACATCATAAAACATCCCAAGGCGCTTCACAGAAATGTTTAGCAAAAAAGAAATTTGACCCCGAGCCATATAAGGAGAAATTAGAGCAGGTGATCAAAAGCTTGGTCAAAGAGGTCGGTTTTTAAAGAGCGTCTTAAAGGAGGCGAGAGGTATAGGAAGGGAATTACAGAGCTTGGGGCCCAGGCAGCTGAAGGCACGGCCACCGATGGTGGAGCGATGAAAATCCAGGGGAAAAAAATCATGGGGTCATTAATGAAAAAAATTGTGGGTTTTTAAAAAAAATTCTGACAACACTTTCAATTATTAGTCATGAAAATATTGGCAATGGGAAAAATGGCCGTTTGACAGTCAAGATTCATTCAATCGAGTAATGAAGAGTTGGTTCACTTTCCAGTGGCTGTGGGAAGGCAGGGCTCCGCGAGATGGACGTGTTGGGCAACCATTGGCTGCAGCAGGGCGGTAGGAAACAAAAATTGCATTGATATAGCGCCTTTCGTGACTACCGGACGTCTCAAAGCGCCTTATAGCCAATGAAGTACTTTTGGAATGTAGTCACTGTTGTAATATAGGAAACACGGCAGCTAAATTGCATACAGCAAGCTCCCACACACAGCAATGTGATAATGACCAGATAATCTGTTTTTGTTTTGTTAATTGAGGGATAAATACTGGCCAGGACACCGGGGATAACTCCCCTGTTCCTCTTCAAAATAGTGCCATGGGATCTGTTACGTCCACTTGAGAGGACGGGGCCTCGGTTTACCATCTCATCCGAAAGACGGCATCTCCGACAGTGCAGCACTCCCTCTGCACTGCACTGGAGTGTCAGCCTAGATTAGGAGGGCGGCACATGATAAACCTCCAGGAATACAAACCCTAATGTAACATGTCTGTGTGCGCTGTGTGTATGTGTGTGTTGGGGAGTGGGGAGAGTGGGTCTGTCATTCCATGTGTTCGCTGACTCCCCGTCATCATCATCATAGGCAGTCTCTCGGAATCGAGGAAGACTTGTTTCCACTCTTAACACGAGTCCTTAGGTGGCTGAACAGTCCAATACGAGAACCAGTCTCTGTCACAGGTGGGACAGATAGTCGTTGAGGGTAAAGGAGGGTGGGACAGGTTTGCCGCACGCTCCTTCCGCTGCCTGCGCTTGATTTCTGCACACTCTCGGCGATGAGACTCGAGGTGCTCAGCGCCCTCCCGGATGCACTTCCTCCACTTAGGGCGGTCTTTGGCCAGGGACTCCCAGGTGTCGGTGGGGATGTTGCACTTTATCAGGGAGGCTTTGATGGTGTCCTTGTAACGTTTCCTCTGCCCACCTTTGGCTCGTTTGCCGTGAAGGAGTGACACATTGATAAATGCATCTACACGAGCAGGAACAGCAGGGTGCGTGCGTCATGATGTCTACACCAAGAGGCGCTGCGAGTAGCAGAGCAGCGAGTTCGCTGATTCTGGGAATGCCAGTAACATCCGGGCAGATGTAACAAATCACGAGAGGAAATCTGTGTTTCTTTTAAAGTTCAAATGAACAGTTTCGACTGAGGGTTAATTATTTTAAAAGTGCTTTGCTGTGGGTTTTTCAGCCCCTGGCTAGACTTCAAAGAGCTTCAAGTACCTCATCCTAATTAGCATAATTAGTTCATTTTCTTTGAAAGTAAGGATGGCCTCCATGGTGTAGAATCTAATTTCCTGTAACAACAACATCTTGCATTTATATAGCGCCTTTAACATAGTAAGAACATCCCAAGGCGCTATATAAATAAACAGGAGTGTAATCAGACAAAATTTTACATTGAGCCACATAAGGAGATATTAGGACACATGACCAAAGGTTTGCTCAGAAGTAGGTGTTGAGGAGAAACCTAAAGGAGGAGAGAGGGAGGGAGGGGTTGGGGTGGTGGTGGTGCGTGGTGAAGAGGCTTAGGGAGAGAATTCCAGATAACGGAAGATTTGCATGCCTGGAGTTATGTTTTGTGGATTGACAGTTGACATGGTTGTCTTGTTTTGCTAATTGGTGTTCATTGTAGGTACCTCACTACCACTTCTCTCGACCCCTCCACGGTCTCTAAATTGTCAGACTGCTTGACCGACATCCAGATCTGGATGAGCAGAGATTGTTTCCAACCGAATATTGGGAAGACCAAAGCCTTTGTTTTCAGTCCCCGCCACAAACTCCGTTCCCTAGCCACTGACTCCATCCCTCTCCCTAACATCTGTCTGAGGCTGAACCACACTGTTCCCAACCTTGTTGTCAGATATGACCCATGAGCTTTCGACCACATATCCGCAGCATAACTTAAGACCGCCTATTTCCACCTCCGTAACATGCCCGTCTCCACCCCTGCCTCAGCTCATCCGCTGCTGAAACCCTCATCCGTGCCTTTGTTACCTCTAGACTTGACTATTCCAATGCACACCTGGCTGGCCTCCCACATTCTACCCTACGTAAACATGAGTTCATCCAAAACTTGGCTGCCCATGTCCTAACTCGCACCAAGTCCCACTCACCCATCACCCCTGTGCTCGCTGACCTACATTGGCTCTGGTTAAGCAACAACTTGATTTCAAAATCCTCATCCTGGTTTTCAAATCCCTCCATGCCCTCGCCGCTCCCTATCTCTGTAATCTCCTTCATCCTCAAAGACCCACAAGATGTCTGCGCTCCTCTAATTCTGCCCTCTTGAGCATCCCTGATTATAATCACTCAACCGTTGGTGGCCATGCCTTCTGTTGCCTAGGCCCCAAGCTCTGGAACTCCCTGCCTAAACCTCTCCGCCGCTCTATCTCTCTTTCTTCTTTTAAGACGCTCCTTAAAAACTATCTCTTTGACCAAACTTTTGGTCACCTGCCCTAATTTCTTTTTATGTGGCTCGGTGTCAAATTTTTTGTTTTGTAACACTCCTGTGAAGTGCCTTGGGACGTTTTACTGTGTTAAAGGTGCTATATAAATAAAAGTTGTTGTTGTTATTGAAAGTGTCAGGTGATGTGCTCCCAAACTGCTGAGGATGGTGCCAGTGTTGAGGACCGAGCTTTTGTATGTTTAAAGAGTTCATTTCAATCAGCTTGTTGTATCCCTCCATTTTAAATAAATATACTCTTGATTTGTGCGTACTTTTATTTGGTGAAGCAATTGCACAAATGTATCTCGAACAGCAGGTTGCTCTCTCACCTCTCCGTTGTGGGGGTTTGGGTGCTAGTCCCATTCCAGGGACTTGAACACAAAAATCTAGACTGACACACCGGTGCAGTGCTGAGGGAGTGCTGCACTGTTGGAGGTGCCATCTTTCGGATGAGACGTTAAACCGCTGCCCTGTCTGTCCATTCTAGTGGATGTAAAAGATTCCATGGTGCTATTTGAAGAAGAGCAGGGGAGTTATTCTAGTGTCCTGGCCAACATCTATCCTTCAATCAACACCTCCAAAACAGATTAACTTACTGCTGTCTGTTGAGACCTTGCTCTGCACAAATTAGCTGCCACTTCTGCTTACATAACAGTTACTATACTTTAAAAAAAAAACAGATAATTAATTGGCCTGTGGACATGAAAGGCACTAGATAAATGAAACTTTTACTTTCCAAATGTACCAATCCAGCACTCTGAGGTGGGCCGAGCACAATGCGGATTGGAAATACAATGTTATGGAGTTGTGGTCCTTTCAATCACCTCAGTTCCCTTTGAGCTTGGCTTGCTGTTGGGTGCATGGGATTACTGTACGCGCCCTTAGGATTCCACACAACGCCTGTTTACCTTCTCATTAACCTGCCACTGGCCCATCTTCACTGTTTCGCGCTTGAATGGAAATATGCAAGGCTGAATGATTGATCTCGACCGGTCATGGGGTTGAAAGCAAATGGATTCCTCAAACTGTTGGGCTAAATGCTCACCGCATGCCTGATAATCTGCTGAGCAGCTCGCCTGCCTATTGTAAAACCTACCCGCTTTTTATGCCATTGATTTCAAAGGGTTCTATAAGCAGTGGCCAGTTGTAACGGAGAAGGTTTACTTAAAGAAACTGTGGGTCAGGCTTGCTGTTGGAAAAGCCCGAACTCCTAATTCGTGCTTCCTCCTTCAACACGGGGATGGGAGAGGGCATGGAATGGAGACTATCTCTGTGGCCTCATCGTTATTTGAACAGGCAGCAAGAATTTCCTTTATGGCATGCACCATTTCCTTTCCCATCCTTGGGTGAAACATCTGGCCTCCGTCTTGGTCTCGGGCTGGGATCTCTCCAGGCGGAGACCACCTGAGAACATCCTCTACAACTCCAGGGGATGTTGAATAAATGTCCCCTCTGCCCTGTTATCTGTGTCATACACACCGAGAGAAGATGGAGACTGTGGGGTCGATATCAACACCCCAGGATGGGCAGGAGAGGGTCAGGGTGCAGGTAACAATTGAATATTGTTACCCACCACAAACCCACCGCGTACGTGCCTGTTGCCATTTTTACAGCGGCGGGTTGTATGGTGTGTCTGTGTCCTATCTTGGGGAGGCAAGACATTTTAATGTATTTGCTTCATGGGTTCTTTGCTTAAGAATGCATAGCAACATATTGCTATTAAGAACTAGTTATTTTATTAGCAAAGGTTTAACAATCACACTACACATTACCAGTTCATCCACCAGGCTCACAACCACCTGCCTCATCGTGGATCCCCTGAACCCAACTAGCTGGGGTTTTATTGAGTCTTGTGAACATCATGTGACTGGCTAAGCCACTCCCAACTCAACAGCTCTACCTGCATACTCACAGGGCATACATTACAGGACACTTCATTCTACTATTTAAATTGGTCTGCCACTGTGCAGTTGGGAGCTGAGTTTAAATATCACAGCTGCCGGATGGATTTCCCAGGGCTCAGGAAACCCGGCAGCTCAATGGGAATAGGAATGGAAGCTGCTGGTTGCAGAAAGTAAGTGCTTTTTGGAGAACACTGCTTGTGAACCAGGAGGAGCTCCCGTTCCCCTCCCTCCTGATTGCCAGTCTAATACCCCCCCCCCCCGCACTTCAATACCGCAATTGCCAGGAACCGTCCCCAATGGCAGCTGGTCAATCTTGCTGGCGGCCGAGCGGGATACAGAATTTAAAAACTGATAGAGGTCCTGCGCGTCCCCTGGATTCTCCCACTCCCTCCCCTTAAACATCTGGCCCGATGTCTCTATCATCCACATATTGTTATAATGGTGGCAACTCTGTTGATTGTCATCCTCCCAGAAACGGGTGTTCCCAGTCCAGCATTGAACACCAAACGCCATGGGCTGAATATTCAGTTGTCTAACGCCTCAATTAGCGACCAGAGCTAATGCGAGCGTTGGAGCTTAGCGACCGGGAGCACAGCTTTTAGTGCCCCAACGGAAAATTCATCAGAGGCTCACCAGAGGCACAAACCAGTAGCGCTTGGTTGCTGACGATCGCTCCGATCCTGACGTATTCCTGGTGTGATGCCCACGCTTGCGCCCGGTCGGTAAATTAGTGTGGCTGCCTCATTGAGCGCCCACCAAGAACAACGTCTGGAAAAACAGTCGGTCCAGGCTTGCAGAGTCGTTAACTGGCGGCTACTTAAAGGGATGAGGAAGCGCTTCCCTCTGAGGTCACAGTCCGTGCAACATTTACACACAGCACGGTGTGTGAGCCTCCCAGTTTGCAGCGGCAGACAGACATAACAGTGCAGGTTGAAAATGAGTGATCTTGAAAACTTTAATGGGGGCATTACTATGCTGCGCCTTTAAGACTTTCCCGGGATATGATTCAGAGTTCCACGCATGCACAATGGGTCTGTGAAATGTACCAACCAAACTATCGCTCCCCCCCCCCCCCCCCCCCGCCACTCCCCAACTCTGGTGTGCAACGGGTGATTTATCGCCCTTGTCAGCTTGTCAACCGATTCTGACAAATTTCTGGGTGGGAGGCACAAACTTTTTTAAAGCGCTAAAAGTACCACTCCGCAACAGAGGCACGGCTGAATTTCTCCCCCCATCAGTGTAACAAATGGAGAACCTGTTGCAAAAAACGTGCAGAAACATAAAACATACATAGAATAACAATGGAATCCCAGGCGCTAGTTAAAGGATTTAATCCAACCGGGGGGATGCACATGACTTGGCCAAGAATGGTTGCAATTTACTCAAGCATTTCATGGAAGCTTGTGACTTGTATACTTGAGATAGTGTGGCCCGTTTTCTTACAATGCATTTTTAAACTTAATTCAGTCAGCGTTGAGTGAGTCCCTTTTTTATTTTGTGGATGTTCTTCGGCCAGTTTTGAGCCAGCCCCTCCAGTATGGCACGTAACTTTTGCCAGAGTTGCCCCAAGTCTGGCTGAGTGTCCACAGCAGGAAGAGTCCAGCAGCCGGTGCCATTGTCTGATGGATGTGGAGCAGGTGCAACGAGCTCTAAATTCACACTGACTCGTGTCGCCCATGAAGCACTTTGGCCGAGTCAGCAACACAGATATATTTATCACTTAACAAGGCTCTAGGGTCAGTTTTCCTCATAAAACGCTCAGTGGCAATGATAGATGGGAATGCGAGCAATTATCTGGGTCCTCCTGCTGCGATTATATATCCGATCATTTTGGCTTATGGTCGATGTGGCTGCAGTCTCCTTCGGAGAGAGGGTGGACTGTGCTTGGCATTTAACTGAGGCTTCCACAGACTTCTCCCCTCCGGAAGACTCGGCAACTCCCGCTGAGGTATGGCTCAATCACCCACAGAGCTCTGGTGCTTTACCCACGTGGCCAACGTGTTGGCTTGCCATTCAGCTGTGGTGGTCATCACAGCCAAGCCTGATTCTGTTCTCCCCTGACACACACTGTCTGGGTGTAGGAACCCTTCCTGATTATTACCTGAAGTTTAGTGGGGAACACAAACCTAGCGAAATGGCCGGGTGCCACTGATGAATAGTTTGCGTTGACGGGGATTCGCTGTGGGTTGTTTGTGAGGGTGCAGGAGGATGTGTGAATGTGGAAAATATCTACAACGTCATTTATATTTAGCCAATGCTCGCCTTTCAGTGACCAGCCCCTCTGGAGGATTCCTGCTCTCTGATTGGCTGAGGGCTCTTCTTGAGTTTAGCTGATGTAATGTATTTGCTTCATGGGTTCTTTGCTTAAGAATTCATCATAACACATTGCTATTAAGAACTAGTTGGTTTATTAGCAAAGATTTAACAATCACACGACACATTACCAGTTCATCCTCTGGGCTCACAACCACCTGCCTCATCGTAGATCCCCGAACCCAACTGGCTGGGGTTTTATTGAGTCTTGTGAACATCACGTGACTGGCTAAGCCGCTCACAGCTCAACAAAGCCGTGAGTATATCCACAGGGGCATACATTACAGCTGAAGACTTGGAACCGTTGGGGCAGCTACACCATGGGTAAGAGTGACCTGATTAAAGTCAAAGAGGCCATTCCCCCGTGACCTGTGTGATGGATGCAACCTGCTACCATGAACAAAGTTCCTGCGGCATGTGTTGGAGAATAGGGAGTTCTCCTGGGGTCCTGGCTATTGGTCCTTGCTCAAGAAAAACAGTTTTAAGTGATCGTGCATCTAGTTTGTTATTTGTGAGATGTTGCTGTGCACAACATGACTCCTGCATTTGCCCGCACTTCAAATAAATTCATTGTATGCGAGGTGCTGGGGATATTTGAGAGATATGGTAAGGGCCCCTTAGCCTTTTTTCTCTTTCTCTCTCTCTCTCTCTCTCTCCTATCGCTTTTTTTCTCTCTCTCTCTCTCTCCTTTTCTTTTCTCCCTCTCTCTCTCTCCTTTTCTTTTCTCCCTTTCCCTCTCCCGTTCTCTCTCTCTCTTCATTGGCTGTAAAGCGCTTTGAGATGCCTGGTGGTCATGAAAGGCGCTATATAAATGCAAGTCTTTTTTCTCGTTTTTTTTTTCTCTTTCTCTTTCTCGCTTGCTCTTTCTCTCTCTCGCTCTCTCTCTCACCCCACTTTAGATGAAGGATGTTGTTTGATTATATAGTATGACGGGAGACTGCAGTGTGAAGAGTGTCATTACTGTGCATTACTGACTGCCCTGTGCTGCCATTGGCTTTTCCCATTCTGTCAGGAGGCAAAAGGATTTCTGGTCACAAGGTTGCAGTATGTCTGGTTATTTGAATATAATTCCTTCAATCTATCTGTCTGATAATGTGTTCATTCCACCTGTGTTTGTGTGTGTGTGTGTGTGCTTATATTTTAAACTAAAATAAAATCTCTCGCCCTCTAATTAACATCTGCATCCCATCGTGTCCAATAAGGCTGATCTACAACGTGTATTTATATAGCAATTTTTGGGATCTCTCTGTTCTGTCTGCAAACATTATCCTAACCTCCTTCTTGCATGTTGTTTCACCTCCTCCCACCTTCATTCTGCCTATCCACTTCGACCTCTTCCGCTGACAAATCCAAACTCGGTACAGACTTCAAAAGCAGAATCTCATCTCCCCTGGGCTTTTTTTAGCTCTGTGATCAAAGACTGACCTGAGCTCTCGGAGCAATTATTTTTTTGATGGATTCTACACTTTACTGTCCTGTCCTTGCTTTCCATATTGGAGCAGTTTCTGATTCCACTTTTGTCTTAAGACTTAAGAAATAGGAGCAGGCCATTTGGCCCCTCGAGCCTGCTCCGCCATTCAATAAGATCATGGCTGATCTGATCTTGGCCTCAACTCCACTTCCCTGCCCGCTCCCCATAACCCTTCACTCTCTTATCATTCAAAAATCTGTCTATCTCCATCTTAAATATATTCAATGACCTTTGTCATTGCCTTTGTGTTTGAAATGTCTCAATAGCTAACTCCAACTTCAGACAACTTTTGTGAAATGCGGTATTTTCTGATCTGTCGATGGACTGTCACACCCATTGGCTGTCTCTTTGGGGAATGTGAACTTGCGATCTCCTAGCTATTGTGTTCTGCTGCCCTCACCTATTCTGTTTTCTTGGGTATGTCCTTATCACTTGTATCCAAGAGCAGGCTGCCCATACCAGTGTGATGGAATACTCTGCACTTGCCTGGACGAGTGCAGCTCCAATAACACTCAGGAAGCTCGACACATCCAGGATAAAAGAACCTGCTTGATTAGCACCCCATCCACCACCTTCAACATTAACTCCCTCCACCACCGGCACACCGTGTCTGCAGTGTGTACCATCTACGAAATGCACTGTAGCAATTCGCCAAGGCTTCTTCGGCAGCACCTCCCAAACCCGCAACCTCTACCACTTAGGAGGACAATGGCAGCAGGTGCATGGGAACACCACCACCTGCACGTTCCCCTCCAACTCACGCACCATCCAGTCTTGGAAATTTATAGTCGCTGGGTCAAAATCCTGGAACTCCCTCCCTAACAGCACTATGGGAGCACCTTCACCACACGGACTGCAGCGGTTCAAGAAGGCGGCTCATCACCACCTTCTCAAGGGCGATTAGGGACGGTCAATAAATGCCGGCCTTGCCAGCAACGCCCACATCCCAGGAACGAGTAAAGGAAATGAAGGGTTACACCTGAAATATTAGCCTGACCTTTTCTTTCAGATGTTGGTTGGTTTGCTGGGGGGGGTTTCTGTCGTTGTTGTTTTAATTTCAAGTTTCCAACATTCATGGATGCTTCTTGTCATTTCAGATAAGTCCAGGTAGCAAGGCGGCCCTGGCAAACATCAACCAGGGAGATACCATCGTGGCCATCGATGGGGTCAGTACAGAGGGCATGACCCACCTGGACTGCCAGAATAAGATCAAGTCGGCCAGCTACACGCTGAACCTGAGCCTCCAGAAGTAGGTGCAGCCTTGCTGGTGCAACGGGAATTGGTGAGGTGGGAGGAGAGTGAGGTTGGAAATGTTGGGTGCACATTGTGTCACAAACCCGAGAGCTGCTTTTGCCTGTTAGCTGAAGCCTCACGTTCCGGTCGACACTAACGTAGATGTGGCCCTATGGAGAAGGCGGAATGTCGTGGGCAGCACACGCGGTTACAGGATTGCTATTGGTTAGGTCATTGCTGCAAATCCCTTACAGGTGACAGATTGTTGAGCAAACCTGGTGCTCGAGTTGTGACTGACCTGTGTACCACTGCACCTTCAGTGTAACTACCTGATTTTACATGTCATACTCCTATGAAAGGGCTGCTTTTGTAATCTGCTTTATGGGTGGAGCGAGTTGTGCCAGTTTATTTGAAGCTATTAGTCTAGAAAATGAGCAAAAGCCTGTTAAATGTCATCTGATTCAAATGCTGAACCCGCACAGCCTTCAACTCCCCGCAAAGTGTCTATTGATTTGTGTAGTACATTACTTCCAACTGCTATCTGGGATGTGGATTTTTTTTAAAAGAATGGAGATGTGCATTTATATAGCGCCTTTCACTACCTCAGGACGTCCAAAAGTGCTTTACAGTCAATCAAGTACTTTCCGAAGTGTAGCCACTGTTGTAATGCAGCCAATTCACACACAGCAAGTCCCACAAACGGCAATGGCCAAATGATCTGTTTTAGTGATGTAGCTTCAGGGATAAATATTGGCCAGGACACTGGGGAGAACTCGCCTGCTCTTTGAGATTTTTCATGCCCAACTGAGAGGGCAGACAGGGCACATCTTGTCTGAAAGATGGCACCTCCGACAGTGCAGCACTCCTTTAGCACTGCACTGGAGTGTTGGCCTGGATTGGGTGCTCAAGCCGCTGGAGGGGGACTTGAGCCCACGACCTTCTGACTCAGGGGTGGGAGGCTGCCCACCAAGCCACAGACACTGGTAAAACTCTATGCTCTGCTTTGAATAGTGGCAGGGGAATGTTTAAGTCTGCCTTGCCAGTGTTGCCTTGTCCTTGGAACAAATATAGAAAGGAAAAAAAATAGGAAATTAAAAACCATCCACAAGGGGTTAAATAGCCTTTCCCAAAAGTGGAATCTTTTACAACTCCCCGTGACCGTTCCATGGAACAAATTAAATGGTACATCCATAATCTTTGCAGATGAAATGATGTATGTAAGTCACGAGTGTCCTCACGAAGCCTGGATGCCTTTGCCAGAAATAAAAGCTATCAGCCAGAATTGCGATTTCTCTCGTGAAGATTGTTTTATTTAAAGCCATTTTATCTTTACACTCTGGCTTTTAACCGCTAGCTTCCTGAGATATAACATCTGCTTGTTTGGACAGTTGCTGGTGACTGGAAATCACTTCATGTTTTGTCTGCATTCTGCAACCATCAAAGTGTCTTTATCTTAATTGCTCCTGAAGAACTCTTTCTCACAAACTAGCTCCTATTTTGAAACTTCGTGAAGGTGACGCATTCCATCTGATCTCTACATTATAGAAACATCTCAAATACAGACGGAAAATCTCTATTTTGTCGTAATTGCATCTAGTACCAGATTCCCATTGCTCAGAGCTGAAATTATTAATGCACCTTCCTGAACAACAGACAGGAAAATTGATTCTTTCTTCTCTTTCAGCTACTCCAGTCGCCCCTATAAACAACAATTTAAAATATTTGTTTTAAACATTTCCAATATTCACTGAGCTCTCTTGTTGCCTGTAAGTTAGCATGGCTCCAACTTTTCCATTTTACTCCTCCCATGAAGCTGTTTTAAGTCACTCTGTTGTCCTTCATTTTTCACTTGGTGTTGCTTTCTCTGTCGCTGTTTATAGGAACATAGGAAATGCTAGACAAAAAAACACTGAGGTCCATCTAATTTGTCTTTTACTATCCTGGTGGTCCTTCATACAACATAAAAACATAAGAAATAGGAACAGAAGTCGAGCCTGCTCCGCCATTCAATAAGATCATGGCTGATCTTCCACCTTCCCGCACTATCCCCAAATCCCTTAATTCCCTTAGTTCCCAAAAATCTATCGAGCTCTGTCTTGAATATACCCAACGACTGAGCATCCACAGCCCTCTGGGGTAGAGAATTCCAAAGATTCACCACCCTCTGAGTGAAGAAGTTTCTCCTCATCTCAGTCCTAAATGGCCGACCCCTTATTCTGTGAATTTGATCCAGTGTTCTAGATTTCCCAGCCAGAGGAAATATCTTCTCAGCTTTAACCATCAAGTCCCTGAAGAATTTTATATATTTCAATTAGATCACCTCTCATTCTTCTAAACTCTGGGGATATAGGCCTAGTCTACTCAATCTCTCCTCATAGGGCAATCCCCTCATCCAAGGAACCAGTCTAGTGAACCTTCATTACACTCCCTCTAATTGTCTTTCCTTCAGTAAGGAGACCAGGACTGTATACAGTACTCCAGGGTGAGCTCACCTGATATGTCCTTACTATATACAGTATAAATGCACACGAGGCCCATACTTGAGAGAAGGTCACTCTGTGACCAGTTACCTTTATTACCAAGACCTCAAGTGATGAAGGTGGGTGGAGCTTCCCCTTTTATATCTGAAAGTCCAGGTTAGGAATGTCTCCCACAAGTTCACCCTCTTGTGGTGTACAACTTAGGTCAGCTTACACATGGGTTACAATGATAGTTGAATACACGACATCACCTCCCCCCCCCCCGCCGCCCAAAGTCTTATTGGGATCACAAGTTAAGTCTCTCTGGTGGTTTACGCTCCCTTGTAGAGCGCCTGAGTTGGGGCTCCGGTTGTTGGGCGCTGGCCTGAGTGCCTGCTGTTTGCGGTGCCTCAGGCCTGTCCGGACTGCCCACAGTGACTGGGCTCTCCTTCACTTGGTTCCGGTGTTCGGTCACCTGTGGTGGAATAGACTCTACGCAGTGTTCTTCCTCTGCTTCTTCTAAGGGGTTGCTGAACCTCCTTTTAGTTTGATCCACGTGTTTGCGGCAGATTTGTCCATTGGTAAGTTTAACTACCAAAACCCTATTCCCCTCTTTGGCAGTCACAGTGCCTGCAAGCCATTTGGACCTTGCAGCGTTATTAAGGACAAAAACAGGGTAATTGACATCAATACATTGCGCCCTCGCATTCCTGTCATGGTAGTCACATTGTGACGCCTGCTCTCAACAATTTCTTTCATAGTAGGGTGTATAAGGGATAACCTGGTTTTGAGCGTCCTTTTCATTAGCAGCTTTGCGGGTGGAACCCCTGTGAGTGAATGTGGTCGGGATCTATTGACCAACAGGAGGCGTGATAAGCGGCTTTGTAGGGAACCCCCTTGGATTCTGAGCATCCCCTGTTTGATTATCTGCACTGCTCGTTCCGCCTGGCCGTTTGAGGCCGGCTTGAACAGTGCTGTTCTGACATGGTTGATTCCATTGCCTGCCATGAAGTCCTGGAATTCAGTGCTTGTGAAGCACGGGCCATTGTCGCCGACCAAGACATCCGATAGACCATGGGCGGCGAACATTGCCCGTAGACTTTCTACCGTGGCAGAAGATGTGCTTCAATTTAAAATAGCACACTCAATCCATTTAGAGTAGGCGTCTACTACAACCAAAAACATATTTCCCATGAAAGGACCTGCGTAGTCTACATGGCTGCGTGACCGTGGCTTGACGGGCCAGGACCAAGGGCTAAGGAAGGTTCCCTGGGTGCATTGCCCAGCTGAGCACATGTGTTGCACCTGCGAACACAAAGTTCCAGGTCTGCATCTATCCCTGGCCACCAAACGTGTGACCTGGCAATTGCCTTCATCATGACAATGCCCGGGTAGTCATTGTGAAGTTCTCTGAATATCACCTCTCTGCCCCTCTGGGGCATGACTACTCTGTTTCCCCACAGTAGGCAATTAGTCTGAATCGAGAGTTCATCCTTGCGCCTATGAAACGGTTTAAATTCCTCAGGGCATGCCCCGTATGTGGCTGCCCAGTCCCCATTCAGGACACATTTCTTAACTAAAGACAGTAGCGGGTCTTTATTTGTCCAGACTTTAATCTGACGGGCTGTCACAGGTGAGCCTTCACTTTTGAAAGCTTCAACAACCATGACTGTCTCAGCATCATGCTCAGTTGCCCCCTCAGTGGTGGCTAGTGGGAGCCTGCTGAGTGCATCGGCAGTTTTCAGTGCCCGGTCTGTGCCGAATTGTGTAGTCATAGGCGGCTAACATAAGTGCCCACCTCTGTATGCGGGCCGATACATTTGCATTTATGGCCTTGTTGTCGGCCAAAAGGGACGTTAGGGGTTTGAGATCTGTCTCAAGCTCAAATTTCCTGCCAAACAGGTATTGGTGCATTTTTTTTTACTGCATATACACATGCTAGCGCTTCCTTTTCTACCATCCCATAGCCCCTTTCTGCCTGGGACAGACTTCTGGAGGCATAAGCTACTGGCTGTAACTGACCATTGGCATTCACATGGTGCAACACACACCCGACCCCATAGGACGACGCATCGCACGTTAGAACAAGTTTCTTACATGGGTCATATAACGTTAACAGTTTGTTGGAGCATAACAAGTTGCGTGCTCTATCAAAATCCCTTTCCTAGCTGTCCCACCAGACCCAATCGCGACCTTTGCGTAGGAGCATGTGTAGCGGCTCCAACAGCGTGCTCAATTTGGGAAGAAAGTTAACAAAATAGTTCAGGAGCCCCAGGAACGAATGCAGTTCCATCGTGTTACGGGGTCTGGGTGCTCTCTGGATCGCTTCCGTTTTGGACGCAGTGGGTTTGATCCCGTCTGCTGCTCCCTCCTCCCCAGGAATTCTACCTCTGGAGCTAAGAAGACGCATTTCACCTTCTTCAATCGCAGCCCTACCCGGTCCAGTCTGCCTAATACCGCCTCCAGGTTGTGGAGGTGTTCTTCAGTATCGCGACCCATAATGAAAATGTCGTCTTAAAACCACCGTCCTTGGAATCGACTTGAGGAGGCTTTCCATATTTCGCTGAAAGATCGCGGCGGCCGAACGAATCCCGAACGGACATCTGTTATACTCAAACAACCCCTTGTGTGTCGTGATGGTGGTCAGCTTCTTCGACTCACTCGCCAGCTCCTGGGTCAGGTCCAATTTTGAAAAAAGTTTGCCACCGGATAGCGCGCAAAGAGGTCCTCTGCTCTCGGTAGCGGGTACTGGTCTTGGAGTGACACCCGATTGATGGTGGCCTTGTAATCACCACATATCTTGACCGACCCATCCGCCTTGAGCACCGGCACGATCGTGCTCGCCCAGTCACTGAATTCGACTGGCGAGATGATGCCTTCCCTCAGCAGGCGGTCCAATTCGCACTCTATCTTTTCCCGCATCACGTACGGCACCGCTCTGGACTTGTGATGTACTGGCCTGGCGTCCGGGTTTAAGTGAATCACTACTTTGGCCCCTATGAAAGTGCCGATGCTGGGTTGAAATAATGAGTCAAATTTGTCCAGGATCTGTGAGCATGATACTCGCTCCACAGAGGAAATTGCATTGACATCGCCCATTTCCAGTTCATGACAGCAAGCCAACTCCTCCCCAGTAGTGCGGGACCGTCCCCCGGGACAATCCAGAGTGGCAATCTGTTCTCCGAATCTTTGTGGGTCACGACTACCGTGGCGCTGCCTAGCACTGGAATGATCTCCTTTGTATATATCCATAGCTGTGCGTCAATCGGCAATAATTTTGGCCTCCTGGCCTTGGACACCCACCTTTCAAACTGTTTGATACTTATCAGATTGGCTGGCCCCCGTGTCTAGCTCCATTAATACTGGGATGCCATTGAGGAGCACTTTCATCATTATCGGTGGCGTACTGGTGTATGAACTGTATATGTGCTCCAATGAACTCGCTGAACTTCAGCTTCCAGCGATTTCCCCCAGTATTCATTTGGCCTCATAGGGCTTACATCAGGCCTGTCCTCCTCGTACATCAACCTGGCTGCAGGCTTCCTGCACGTACGTGCCAAGTGACAGTTGACGTTGCGGTTTCTGCAGGTATATTGCTGATACCTGCAAGCTCTAGCTGGGTGTTTGCCTCCACAACTCCAGCATGAGCTGGAGGCCCCATTGTTGGAAACAAAAGGTCCATTACAGTCGATCGTCTCTGACTGTCTCTGTAACTGTCCTTAAACGCACCATTAACAGGTGTTAATGGCCCCATTACTGGCTGCATTGTCCATTGCGATGGCATGAATTGCCGTTCAGCTAGCCATTGTCTCTTTTGAATTCCCCCTTTGGGTTCGACTACATGCTGGAGCATGTCCGATTACCCTTGTCTGCCTAGAGAACTGTTAACAATGTTGACTCCCTGATCATTTACCGCATTTGAGCCAAGATTTTTGTCATACATCATTCTGGTCTCTTCCTCCCCTGAGATAAATGTCTGGGCTATCAGAACCGCCGCTTCCAAGGTCAAGTCTTTGGTCTCAATCAGTTTCCTGAAAACCCCAGCGTGCCCGATGCCCTCAATAAAAAAAGTCTCGCAGCATCTCTGCTCTGCATGCATCTGTGAACTTACATAGGCTCGCCAGTCGCCAGAGATCTGCCACGAAGTCAGGAACGCTTTGCCCTTCTTGCCACCGGTGCGTGTAAAACCAGTGTCTTGCCATGTGCATGCTGCTCGCTGGTTTAAGGTGTTCCCTGATCAACTTACTGAGCTCTTCGGACATCTTGTCCGCCGGCTTCTCTGGCGCTAGAAGGTCCTTCATCAGGGAGTACGTTCTGGATCCACAAACCGTCAGGAGATGAGCCCTGTGTTTGTCGGCCGAATCCTGTCCAACCATTCCTTAGTGACAAAATTATGCTGTAGTCTCTCAATAAAGTCGTCCCAATCATCACCAACACAGTACCTCTCTTCTGTGCTGCTAGTGGCCATGCTCGCTTGGTTTAAATCCCAGTTTCTCATCGCCAATGATATGTCCTTACTATACAGTATAAATGCACACGAGGCCCATACTTGAGAGAAGGTCACTCTGTGACCAGTTACCTTTATTACCAAGACCTCAAGTGATGAAAGTGGGTGGAGCTTCCCCTTTTATATCTGAAAGTCCAGATTAGGAGTGTCTCCCACAAGTTCACCCCCTTGTGGCCAATGTTCTCAAGGTGTACAACTTAGGTCAGCTTATACATGGGTTACAATGATAGTTGAATACATGACATCACCAATGCTCGGTATAATTATAACAACGATAATGGTGTTGTTGACTAATCAAATAGCAGAATCGTTTTGAATTCACCTCTCTTCAAGCATGGGCCATGTCCTCTGGTTCTACTCTTCTGGCCAAGGTGAAACAGCTTGTCATGTTTTACATTATTTAGTCCCTAAAAACAGCAATCATATCACTTCTCACACTTCTCTTCTCGCATGAGAATATGCATAATTTGCATAATCGCACCTCATGATCGAATCCCTCCATCCCCTCAATCACTGTGTTTGTTCTTCTGTATCCTTTCAGTAGCTGCAATATCCTCTCTGTACTGTGGAAGCCAGAACTGTACATGCTATTCTAAGTGTGGTCGCACCAGTGATGTATAAAGTGACAGATGACCTCACTATTTGGGCTTAATAGTGACAAAGATCCGTAAGACAAAGATCCTCCACCAGCCTGTCCTCACCTCACCGCAGAGCACTGTCCCCCAATCATCAAGATTCACGGTGCGGCCCTCGACAACGTGGACCATTTCCCATACCTCGGGAGCCTCTTATCAACAAATGCAGACATTGATGCAGAGATTCAACATCTCCTCCAGTACGCCAGTGCAGCCTTCGGCCGCCTGAGGAAAAGAGTGTTTTGAAGACCAGGCCTTCAAATCTGCCACCAAGCTCATGGTTCACAGGGCTGTAGTAACACCCTCCCTCCTGTATAGATTAGAGACATGGACCATGTACAGTAGACACCTCAAGTCGCTGGAGATATATCACCAACGATGTTTCGCAAGATCCTGCAAATCCCCTGGGAGGACAAGCGCACCAACATCAGTGTCCTCGTCCAGGCCAACATCCCCAGCATTGAAGCACTGACCACACTCGATCAGCTCCGCTGGGCAGGCCACATAGTTCACATGCCAGACACAAGACTTCTAAGCAAATGCTCTACGCGGAGCTCCTTCACGGCAAACGAGCCAAAGGTGGGCAATGGAAACGTTACAAGGACACCCTTAAAGCCTCCCTGATAAAGTGCGACATCACCACTGACACCTGGGAGTCCCTGGCCGAAGACTGCCCTCGGTGGAGAAAGTGCTTCCGGGAGAGCGTTGAGCTCTTCGAATCTCACCGCCGAGAGCGTGAAGAGGTCAAGCGCAGGCAGCGGAAGGAGCGTGTGGAAAACCAGTCTCACTGACCCCTTCCCTCAACAAATATCTGCCCCACCTGTGACAGGGTCTGTGGCTCTCGTATTGGACTGTTCAGCCACCAAAGAACTCACTTCAGGAGTGGAAGCAAGTCTTCCTCGATTCCGAGGGACTGCCTATGATGATGATGATTGATGAATATTGACCATTTAATACATCCCAACATCTGATTTTCTTAACACACTGCCGCCAAGTACTGTTGCGATAGCTTCAATTGTCGATCAGGATCTCCAGATCATTTGTTTTCCATTCATATTATTTTCTTTCCATTTCAATAATAATCCCTTCCTGAATTTTTTGTCCCCATGTGAAACAATAGCCACACTGATCATTTTGGCTACAGATCTGACACCAACTGAAGTTAGAAAGAAAGGACTTGCTTTTCTATATGTGCCTTTCATATCCTCCAGGATGTCTCAAAGCATCTCGCATCCAATGAAATACTTTTGGAGTGTAGTCACTGTTGTAATGCAGGAAACGCGGCAGCCAATTTACACGCAGCAAGCTCCCACATCAGCACTGAGATAATGGCCAGGTAATCTGTTTTATTAATGTTGGTTGAGGTATAAATATTGGCCCCAGGACACCCTGCTCTTTTACAGCCATCAGTGCAGCACTCCCTCAGTATTACTGCAGTGACAGCCTGGATTATGTACTCAAGTGGGACTTGAACCCACGACCTCCTGATTCACAGCTGAGAGTGCTACCCACTGAGTCAAAGTCTACATCTTGGGTCAATTATTTTCTTTAAAGATGTAATGGTTTCTTTGAAAACCAAGAATCTTTATTCAGGTTTGAGACCGACATTTTAGACAACTGCTCAGACTCTGCCAACTGAAATCCATCTTGGCAGCTCCCTGACCAAAGCAGTGTGCCTCATGCTGGTAATTCTAACCTGGTCAGACATTGATTTGCTAAGGGGATGTCTCCAAATTACATATTCAAACCGATATGAAGCACTTAGTAAAGTAAAGGAAACATTTATAATTGATTGTACTCTGTCAGCCAGAGTAGGGGAAGGCAGAGACAAGCCTGTTTCCCCCAAATATTGGCATAGAAAATAGGACACTGCATTCATTATGGGTCCCTCTCGCTCACCTTGTTCATGAATATCTTAAAAGTGGTTTATCCTGAGAGCAGAAAAGAGCCATTGATTGGCGCAAAATACAGGGGAGAATCTAAAGAGAGGAGAAAGAAACTGAAAGGGGTAAGACATGTGTCTTTTCTTTTCTTAAATTCTGTTTGAGAGAGCTTAGAAATGGAAAGTTCAGGAAACTTCTTTCAGTCGGGTAAGAGAAGGCACATTGGGCAAACTCAAAAGGAGTCCATCAGATCGTAATCTGCATACAAGAAAGGCCATTTGGCACACTATGTCTCAGCTGCCCTGAAAGAAACACGTGTAGCCCCGTTCACCCATCATCCCCGTGCTTGCTGACCGAGACTGCGTCCCGGTCAGACCACGCCTCGATTTTAAAATTCTCATCCTTGTATTCAAATCCCTCCATGGCCTCTCCCTTCCCTATCTCTGTAACCTCCTCCAGCCGTACAACTCTGCAATCCTCCAATCCTGGCCTCTTGTGCATCCCCAATTTTCATCGCTCCACCATTGGCATCTGTGCCTTAAGCTGCCTGGGCCCTCAACTCTGGAATTCCCTCCGTAAACCTCTCTCCCTCTTTATCTCTCTCTCCTCCTTTAAGACATTCCTTAAAAACCTACCTGTTTGACCAAGCATCTGCCCTAATATCTCCTTATGTGGCACATAACACTCCTGTGAAGCGCCTGGAGACGTATTCATACCCAGAGTTGTAGGTTGCGTAGACTAAGCTTGTATTCCCTTAAGTATAGAAGATTAAGACGTGATCTAATTGAGGTGTTTAAGACGTGATCTAAAGGAGTCGATCGGGTAGATCGAGAGAAACTATTCCCTCTGGTGGGGGGAGTCCAGAGCAAGGACGTTTCCTTAAAATTAGAGCCAGGCCATTCAGGGGTGGTGACAGGAAGCACTTCTTCACACAAAAGGTAGTGGAAATCTGGAAAACTCTCTCCCTTACAAAGCTGAGGCTGGGCCAGTTGAAAATTTCAAAACTGAGATAGATAGATTTTTGTTAGGCAAGGGTAGTGAGGGTTATGGAAGCAAGATGGGTAGATAGAGTTAAGATACAGATCAGCCAAATTCGAATTAAATGGCAAAACAGGTTTGATGGGCTGAATGGCCTCCTCCTGGTCCTGTCCTGCCGACGGAGCTGCCCAGTGTAATATCTCCAAGTTTGCAGATGACACTAAGATGGGTGGTGGTGTGAGCTGTGAGGAGGATGCTAAGAGGTTGTAGGGTGACTTGGACAGGTTAGGTGAGTGAGCAAATGCATGGCAGATGCAGTATAATGTGGATAAATGTGAGGTTATCCATTTTGGGGGCAAAAACACAAAGGCAGAATATTATCTGAATGGCAAATTAGGAAAAGGGGAGGTGCAACAAGACCTGGGTGTCATGGTTCATCAGTCATTGAAGGTTGGCATACAGGTACAGCAGGCGGTGAAGAAGGCAAATGGTATGTTGGGCTTCATAGCTAGGGGATTTGAGTAGAGGAGCAGGGAGGTCTTACTGCAGTTGTACAGGTCCTTAGTGAGGCCTCACCTGGAATATTGTGTTCAGTTTTGATCTCCTAATCTGAGGAAGGACTTTCTTGCTATTGAGGGAGTGCAGCGAAGGTTCACCAGAGATGAACTGTGATATGAGGAAAGACTGGATCAACTGGGCCTTTATTCACTGGCGTTTAGAAGGATGAGAGGGGATCTCAAAGAAACATATAAGATTCTCATGGGACTGGACAGGTTAAATGCGGGAAAAATGTTCCTGATGTTGGGGAAGTCCAGAACCAGGGGACATAGTCTTAGGATAAGGTGTAGGCCATTTAGGACTGAGATGAGGAGAAATTTCTTCACTCAGAGTTGTAAACCTGTGGAATTCCCTGCCGCAGAGAGTTGTTGATGCCAGTTCATTGGATATATTCAAGAGGGAGTTAGATATGGCCCTTACGGCTAAGGGGATCTGAGGGAATGATCAGCCATGATCTTATTGAATGGCAGTGCAGGCTCAAAGGGCCGAAAGGCCTACTCCTGCACCTATTTTCTATGTTTCTATGAGCTGGGCTACAGCCTGCACCCTCGGTAACTGATGGTGCTGCCGTGGGATGCAGGAGACACCATTAAAGAGGAACCAGCTCCCTGAAAAACAGTTGTCAAATTTTTGTGAAATATACTCTATGCTTTGAATCAGATTTGAAGCATCACTTTGGTGGGTGATGTGGCCACTGGGGCCAAGTTTTCTCCCCAAAGGTTTTTTCTTAAAAAGGTCACAATTCTTTCCATATTCTGTGGCCTTTTTTTGAAAATAATTTTTAAAAAGAATAAGAATCTTTAGAACTTTTCCGCTGATAGTATTAGGCCTATTCTCAGGAGTAGAACTGCTGTGGCTCAAAGGCAGCACTCTCGCCTCTGAATTTAGAAGACTGTGGGCAATATTGCCTGTAATTTGTTTTTTTGGTTCATGGGCCCTGTAACTGGCTGCGCAGCCTATTCAATTTGCCGTGCATGCGCGATTATTTCCAAAATAAAGCCAGCGAGTAGCCTGCGCGGGACCTTCAAGCCACTGTGTGACTGCACAGCTGAGTAGAACGTTGGTTGTGGGTTCAAGTCCCACTCCAGAGACTTGAGCACATAACACCCCAGTGCAGTACTGAGGGAGCACTGCACTATCGGAGGCGTCTTTCGTATGAGACATTAAACTGAAGCCCCGTCTGCCCTCTCAGATGTGCAGTAGCTGAAGAAGAGCAGGGGAGTTCTGACCAGTGTCCCGACCAATATTTATCCCTCAACTAAAGCCGAAAACCGATTATCTGATCATTATCACATTGCTGTTTGTGGGAGCTTGCTGTGCACAAATTGGTTGCTGCGTTTCCTACATTACAACAGTGACTACACTCCAAAAGTATTTCGGCAAAATACTGCGAATGCTGGGAATCTGAAATAAAAGCAGAAAAGGCTGGAAATACTCAGCAGGTCAGGTAGCCTCTGTGGAGGGGGGAACAGAGTTAACGTTTCAGGTTGGTAACCCTTTGTCACTTTCACGCTCCAGCACTAGTTTTTCCATGCACGACATCATCAGTGACCCAATGATGTTGTGCACTGGAGCCCGAATGATCTGTGCACGGTGAGACCGAGCCTGCTCCCTCCCCCAATTCCTTGGGGTGCTGACTTAGTTTGGCTCTCAGTGCAGAGAGGAGCAGATGTTATCCCCCAGGATGGGAGCTTTGCCTTGAACCCCTCGTGTGCATTTTTGGGGTGAAACATAGAAACATAGAAAATAGGTGCAGGAGTAGGCCATTCAGCCCTTCGAGCCTGCACCGCCATTCAATAAGATCATGGCTGAACATGCAACTTCAGTACCCCATTCCTGCTTTCTCGCCATACCCCTTGATCCCCCTAGTAGTAACTCCTTCTTGAATATATTTAGTGAAGTGCCCTCAACAACTTTCTGTGGTAGAGAATTCCACAGGTTCACCACTCTCTGGGTGAAGAAGTTTCTCCTCATCTTGGTCCTAAATGGCTTACCCCTGGTTCTGGACTTCCCCAACATTGGGAACATTCTTCCTGCATCTAACCTGTCTGAACCCATCAGAATTTTAAACGTTTCTATGAGATCCCCTCTCATTCTTCTGAACTCCAGTGAATACAAGCCCAGTTGATCCAGTCTTTCTTGATAGGTCAGTCCCGCCATCCCGGGAATCAGTCTGGTGAACCTTCGCTGCACTCCCTCAATAGCAAGAATGTCCTTCCTCAAGTTAGGAGACCAAAACTCTACACAATACTCCAGGTGTGGCCTCACCAAGGCCCTGTACAAATGTAGCAACACCTCCCTGCCCCTGTACTCAAATCCCCTCGCTAGAAGGCCAACATGCCATTTTCTTTCTTAACCGCCTGCTGTACCTGCATGCCAACCTTCAATGACTGATGTACTATGACACCCAGGTCTCGTTGCACCTCCCCTTTTCCTAATCTGTCACCATTCAGATAATAGTCTGTCTCTCTGTTTTTACCACCAAAGTGGATAATCTCACATTTATCCACATTATACTTCATCTGCCATGCATTTGCCCACTCACCTAACCTGTCCAAATCACTCTGCAGCCTCATAGCATCCTCCTCGCAGCTCACACTGCCACCCAACTTAGTGTCATCCGCTGTGGGTGGCCAGTTTGACATGCTAAGACTAAAGACCTCTGAGCATATTGCCCCATCTTTGGCACAGAGGAGGAAAAAACAGATGAAAGGAGAGAATCTTCAAGTATTCGGGGGGAGAGGGAATAAAATATTTTAAATGATTTTTATTTAGAGTTGGTTGAATGTAAATGTCTGGGCAGATAGGCAAGATAAAGTAACAGCTTGGGTAATCAGACATGGATATTTTAATTTCCTTTTTGTAGGATTACTTGAATGTATTTTTCCACAGTAACAGTAATTAATCTGGGAACCTGACCTGTGCCCACATGTCAGCAGTGCCCAACATCGCCCGCTGGCACCTCAGACACCCGCTTGTGTAGTTTGCTTTCATCCTGCCGGCTGCCCGGGTCTGTCCACTCAAAGCAACATGTATTAACTGGATTTCATTCTGTGCCAACCCTTGCCTCTGGGTTTGATTGGTGCACTTTGATTTCCTTTGCATCCCATTGGACGGAACGCCTTCCCTCGGTGTCCGAGCTTCATGGCTGACTGACCAGTTCCATGAGCACAGCCAACGTGCTTTGCTGCCTCCTCCCTCCCAGGGCAGGAGTTTCCACAGACCTGTCTGTTTGTGCTTTGTCAGGTCGATGACTGACTGAGGATGCATGATGTTATGTATGTAACTATGTAATACTTGCCACCAGAGGGCGCAATTGTTGGAGTCCTAATGGTCACCTGCACACACGTGCAGGGCCAGTATAAAAGGTTGGCTGCCATGTTGTTTAGGCTCTGGAGTTGTAATAAAGAAGACTAAGGTCACACTAAGTTTAGCTCATAGTACTCAGCCTCGTGGAGTTATTCTATACATAACACATCCAGTTCAGGACCGGTGGAAAGCAGATGACCAGCAAAGACCAAAATGGCAGAACCTGCAATAATACAGCACCATCTGCCCAGATCATGCCCTCAAGCTTTCAACTTCTGACTCCGAGGCAAGGCTGCTACTAACTGAGCTAAGCTGACAGGACAGTGTGAGATCACTGTCCAAAACAGTAAACCCTCTATAAAACCTTTCGTGGTTCCCGCTATGCATCAGTGATAAAATAAGCTTAATGTGAGAGATGAACCCTATGGATCTGTATTTGCTTTCTCTTTAACTTGCTCTTTCCCTCCTGTCTCGCTCCTTCCTTTCTCTCTTCCTTCTCTTATAAGGGCATGTTGTTAATTGCACTTAGAGCCCTGTGGAATTCTGGCAGCAGCTTGTTTGAAGCCATTGGCTTAATTGGAATTAATTGATCCCGTTTACTCGCTGCGCACTGGAGGCTTTGCTCGGTCACCACAATTGTATGCTGCCAGTTACAATAAACTGGGGCAAGTCCAGGCACATTGAAATGTTCTGAGGGAAAATAACATTTTTGGAAAAGGGATGAGCATCACTCTATCTGAGAAATGTTCTCAAATCTAACTTTGTTCTTAGCTGAGGGTTTTGGTTGGCTCTGATTTCTATTTTTACTTCCACACCCTCCCTCCGTACCCACCACCATCAATTATCTTTCATCTCCAGTTGACTGGACTTGAGACGGTGTATCCTGTGGTGCCGATGTCCATCCTCCCTTTCCAGAACCGAGACCTTGACTGCAGGCCTCAAAGTGCAGTGACTATGTTGCATCATCTGGGGCTTTGATCTTGGTGACAGCTGGTTATCGCATGGTGCGGTCTTGTGCAATGAAGATAAGAAATAGGAGCAGGAGTCGGCCATTGAGGCCCTCGAGCCAGTAAGGTCATGGCTGATCTACTACATCAACTCTACTTTCCCGCCGTATCCCCTTGGGAACAGTAACATAGCGGTTAAGTAACTGGACTCGTAATCCAGAGGCCTGCAATGATGATCTGGCGACATGAGTTCAAATCCCACCACGATAGCTGGGGAATTGAAATTCAGTTAATTAAATAAATCTGGAATTTAAAAAATAGTATCAGAGATGGTAGTAATAAACCCACCTGGTTCACTAATGTCCTTTCGGGAAAGAAATCTGTCATCCTTACCTAGACTCCAGACCCACAGCAATATCGTTGACTCTTAATTGCCCTCTAAGATGGCCAGTTGTACCAAACTGCTTAAAGAAGTATCACCACATGGACTGCAGCATTAAACAAGGCGGTTCACCACTGTAATGTATTTTCTTCATGGGTTGTTTGCTTAAGAATTCATAGCAACACATTGCTATTAAGAACTAGTTGATTTATTAGCAAAGATTTAACAATCACACTAGGCTCACAGCTGCATACCTCATTGTGGATCCCCCGAACCCAACTGGCTGGGGTTTTATTAAGTCTTATGAACATCACATGACCGGCTAAGCCACTCCATGCTCGTGGTGAAGGGGTTGTATGAAGATCCTAATCGCCACTCCTTGCTGCTGCAGATGGATCACTGCCAGCATAAATGCTGGCTTTGCCAGTGATCCCCATATTCCAAGAATGAATATTAAAGCGTAATTTATTTTTCCTCGTGCCAATCTGCTGAATAAGATTGATGAGAATAGGTGAGAGATCTGTTGGATTGACCAGGATAGTACATTGCCATTTCTCATGCTGAACTCCATAAGGATGCTCCAGTGTCCTGAGATGATTGCCCAACCCTTTCTTAATGATTCCCTCTCACTATCTACTTCCTGCGATCAGCTCGATGGTCTCCTGTACCTCTTCGCCATAGAAAAGCACCAATGTGTTCAGTGGAGTAGTGAGCTGTAGGTTCATCCTTTCATTGTTCACACCGCAACTCCCAAACTCTGTGTGTGGTGGGTCGGCCACAGATGTGAGATACGCTCGACGGCTAGACTGTGGCTCGGAGCTGCGACAGTGAATCTCTGAAACTAGCTACAGAGTCTCCAGTTACTGCTCGCTGTTTCTGCAACTTGCACAGATATGTATTCCAATCTGGCAAATCTCCACACCTCGGTGCACAGGCAGAGTCGTCCATATTTCAGGAAGGCCTTACTCTATATGATTTGAGTTAGTTGCTGGGTCATTGACTATATTTAAGATGGAGATAGACAGATTTCCGAACGATAAGGGAGTCAAGGGTTATGGGGAAAGGGAAGTGGAGTTGAGGCCAGATTAGATCAGCCATGATCTTATTGAATGGCGAGGCAGGCTCGAGGGGCCAGATGGCCTACTCCTGCTCCTATTTCTTATGTTCTGCCATTGTACTTGGAAGGAGCCTATCTAACCGATCATGCCCAGGATTTAGCTCAGATTAATGAACAAGTCACCCCATTCAAGTGAAACATCATATGGGATTAATGTATTTTGTGGAGAAGTGGGTTTGATTTGACAGTTGCGTCTGGGGTCAAGACGTGGGTCAGGTCTGAGAGGAGCAGGGCTAATGATTGTTTGTCGTCTCTGATGGACAACTCTGTGGCCAGGCACCTCCCATTGCAGGTTTATAGTTGACTATACACTCGGTTTACAAGTCCGTGTGAAACCAAGAGAGTTACTGAGCTAGTCAGAGGCTCCGTGATGGGGTTTTTCCATGCAAGAAGTGTGCAATTGTTTATTTTACTCAGAGTGGTTAGAATGTGAAACTCGGTACCACAAGGAGTAGTCAAGGCGAACAACATGGATGCATTTAAGGGCCAGCTAGATTTGTATATGAGGGAGAAAGGGAGAGCATGTTATGTGGATTGGATTAGATGAAACTGAATGGGAGGAGGCTCGAGTGGAGCAACTCAATGCCTTTCATGATTACTCCTCCCTCCCATCACTACTCCTCCACTTAACTTCTCTAGTGCCATCATCCCAGGCTCGATTCCCTTATGGACAGCACAATTGGAGACAAAAGCAGGGTCTAAAAAGGTTGATTCAGGCAGAAAATGAAGAAACGTTGCTGAGAGCGCGATCAGTTTTTGGGATTAGATCGCCAAGGTAGATCAGGGGCAAGTGGCTTAAATCTTCAAAGTAGAAGGTAGCATCTTGAAGACAAACACTTTATTGGATAAGTTGCTAATTGAGCGGGAAGGTGGATTGATGGACCTTTGGTCTCTTTCAACTGTGAGATTTTCTAACTACTAGCTGATCCCCTGGTTATTCAAGACCATTTTGAATTTTTTAGGTGAAGCCAGGTGGAATGGTGGAGGGTTATGGAACTGAGTGGGGAGTGGGGTTGCTATGGATGTAAAATGTAGTTTGGGGGTGAGGGGGAGGGTGTTTACTGTATTTTTTTTTTAAAAAGGAATTGGAGAGAGGTCGGGGTAGCCTGTGAAGGCCAGCTGCAGCCAGGAGGGGTGGGGGAAACAAAGGATTGGCAGTCTATAAGTAGGAACTGGAAATGCAGTGGGGAAAGGGGGAAAGAGGTTAAAATTTTGCTCAGTGATGATAAAGGGTTGAGGCCTGAGATCTTGCCAGTGGGGGTGCTGATTACAGGGGCCACAAACATGATTAGTTCTGGGGGTGGGAGGGGGGGTTGGCCATAATTCTGCTCTGTGGGCCATGAGTTAATGTGCTGCTAACTTGGTCAAAGAGGGACGGGATTGAGAGTTGAAGTGCTGTGCATTGGGGCGACGAGGGGAGCCAAAATCCTGCTCACTTGTTGGGGAGAGGGGCAGTTTGGGGACAAATTCCATCTCACTAGTGTGTGGGATAATGTCCAAAGCCCTCACATTGCTCATCCCTTGAATTCACCTGTGGCCTGTCACGTAACGTTCGGTCCGCCTCTGTTTCAATTGCTACAGGTGCAGTACTGTTCTGATTGTGAGACCGCCCATTATTTTTAGCATATCAGCAGGTGCTGAGACAATCCTAGGTAGTTCCTCACAGGAAGAGAGAGACCATTGGAGCAACACATCTAACTCTGACAATTGTCTGGGAGAGAACGTTTAATCAGGAGGCTGGTTCGAACCCTATCTAGCTTACAGTAGGAGCAACTGTTCATAGTTTTAAAACTAAATTTTAAGAAAAAATGAATTTGTTCTTTCAGATCAAGACGCCCAGGTCCAGTTCCCACTGCAGCTCTTCGCATGGACTCTCCCATGCCCGTAATCCCTCATCAAAAGGTAAGATCAGTGCCACATTATTCAGCTAATGTTGGCTCTGCAGTCGATACCCTCCCACTTTCTCATTCCCTCTCCCGTATTTTCTTAGCCCTGTGGCCAAAGCGGTATCATTGTCTCTGCGTGACTTATCTCTGCGGGCGCGAACCTCTTGTGTAGAGCATGTCTCTGTTCACATGATGCCCATTACCAGGATTGAACAGAAAATGTCTTGTGGAGGCTAGCTCCTGTGCATAATGCAACAGTCGTTGGCGACATCAGCTCATGCAGAATTCACACCTGAAAGGTGGTGGTCATGGAAACCCCAGTGATACGTTTGTGCAGCAACTGGAGGGAAGATTTCAGGGAAGGAAGATGGGAAGAAAATGAGTAACATGATGGAGGAACATGCCTTCTTCACTTAAACCTTGCCTTACACAGGCCGACTATTGACTGTAGGCGTGTTACGGGCCAGAAGAGGCGAGGGCCCAGGGGCAGCACGGGCCAGCCACATTGCGATATGTGTGTGCACTAGGCCTGTGCAGCAGAGCAGGTCTCCAGTTGCCTTGGTTAATCCTTGACACTGGACCAAGACCTAGCTCTGTCAAGCCCATGTGGTGGCTGGTGTGCAATGGCCACTACATGTTTAAAAAAAAATCCACGCACAGGCATCTTCCACCCTTTAAGATGTAGTTCGGTATCTGGAATATTCGGTCCTTCATTGAAACACCTGTGAACCCATCCTTTTTTGGCGTGGAAGCAAGTCATCCTCGCTTCGAGGGACCGCCTGTGATGATGATGATGATGTTACAGGAGCACCACCACAAAGGCGAAATACTGCGGATGCTGGAAATCTGAAATAAAAACACAAAATGCTGGAAACACTCAGCAGGTCAGGCAGCATCTGTGGAGCAAGAAACCGAGTTAACGTTTCAGGTTGATGGCCTTTCGGACGAGATGTGTTTTGATGTGATTTATGTTGTTGTTTTAACTATTCATAAGCAAAGGACTGTTTGCCAAGCACAGTTAGGAATGTGTCACCCTTAGAGTAGGTTCCTAATCAACTTTAAAAATTAGCTAATTAACTGAAGCATCCGAGGTCATTGATTTTTCCATAATTATCGTGTAATTGAGACTGGGAATGAACATCTCGAAACCTGCCCCCTTTAGTAGTTAAGATTCAGCAGAACCGATCAGAAATTCTATTACCGCGGGGGTCACTGTCTCAGAGTCGCAGTTCCCGAGCTTGGTCTGTGCGGACTCGACTGAGCCTGCCCAGGGAAGCGGCGACTGGTACAGGTACCCACACCCGGGGTTAGGGGAAGGGTCATTCATCAGCTCGCTCGCACCTGATGGCTGCACAGTAATGCCCGCGGAAGTGACTGCGTGTGGACATCACTTGACTAAGGCGCTCGGCTGTGATGCCTTCCACAGTTGGTCGGCTTGCCAGTACTTACCGTCAAAGCTCGCGCGCGAATAATGACTCCTTGGGTGAGGGCAATCGACACCCGTGGAACCCTACACTGCAAGGGAGTTAATACCCCCTCTAACAAGAAGGGTATAAGAAAAAATGTAACATCCCCACCGACTCTTGGGAATCCCTGGCCCAAGACCGCTCAAAGTGGAGGAGGAGCATCTGAGAAGGCGCCGAACACCTCGAGTCTCTTCGTCGGCAGCACGCGGAGGCCAAGCACAAACAGCGGAAGGAGCGTACGACAACCCAAGCACCCCACCCACCCGTCCCTCCTCCAACCACCACCTGCCCCACCTGTGAAAGAGGCTGTAGATCCCGCATTGGACTCATCAGTCACCTGTGAACTCATATTAGTGTGGAAGCAAGTCATCCTTGACTCCGAAGAATAGGAAGGCTAAGAATTGGAGCGATGGAAGGAATTCTACTATTAACACTAAAATTACAATCCGCCTTGCCTTTGCAATAACCTTTTCCCCAGTAAAACAGAAGAAGCTGCCCCCTGGAGAGTCACCGCATGGGACCTGTGCCTTCCGCTACTGTAATGTGTTACCTCCTCAGTGAATGCAGTCCTAATAACTGGGAAGCACTGGGAAGAATGAAACCCCCTCAGCACCAGCCTCCCGCCAAAGGTCCTAGGAGCAAAGTGACGCCTGGGGTGGATTTTCTCCACTACGCTGCAAACTGACTCTGCTGGAAATGGAACACGTTTCTCGAGTTGAATCCTTCTCAATATTAATCAACCCCCAAAAAAGCAGAAATGGGAGAACACGAGAGTTGAGACTCTCAGTGGGAGGTGCTTTCAGAAAGTGTGAGCATTGAGCTAAGGTGGGGCTGGAGATATTCAGAGCAGATTGAGAGGATTGCAGTAACTGTCCCAACATTGCACCGTTTCATCTGCTCTGCCAGTAGAGACTGCACATCTCTCAAAACTCAGCCAGTCAGGCCAACATGAAACCCTGGAAGTTGGATTTGCTGTTTTCTGGTTGTGAAATGCTCTTTACCCTGATTTCAGACTGCCCTGTACCTATTCTCAACACCAGGCAACTCAGTGGTTGGACACAGCGGGTCCATTCTAATCAATGCTGAACTTGCAAACTGGTCCTGTGATTATATTATTCACTGGATGATTGGACAGTGGAGAGAGTGTGCGTGGAGGATTGAGATAGTTGGCATGTGAACTTGATTGATGACTCCAGAGATATGAGTTTTTCAATTTTTACCTAAGCCTGTGGTGGAATCCAATATTTTTACAATGATATCACATTATCAAGGCTTTCTGAAGGGAAAGTGTGTTTCTCTACATAGTCACGTTGTGCTAACTGTCCAGAAGGGGATTGGGTGCCACAGTGGGTTAAATGCTGACCTTTCACCCTGGAGATCAGATCCAAACCCAGACGAGAAGTCTTCTTTCTGCTGGCTGTAAGAGCCTGACGTGATAGGTGTTGGGCTCAGTTTCCAGCAGAGCTGGCACTAACCGACCATCTGATTCAGGCAACATACTATTACCTAATATTCAGCAAGGGGTGATCGTTATAGATTAGGGCTAATGGACACAGTTTGGACAGAGTGGGGGGTATCTTTGCTCTGCCTCTAACAGGCCTGCCCCTGATTTGGGTTTGCTCGATGGTGAAACTTAGATGCCTAAAATGGAAAGAGTTCCATGCCCCAGGACCTTGACAATCACAGACGGGTTCTCTCTGCTGTCCTGCTTGATGCTTTTAAAAAGCGGTATTTCTAGACAGGCCGACAGCAGAAATTTTATGAACTTCTTTGACGTGGCATTCTTAAATTCCGCTCAGCGAGGCCAATGAGCGAGGGTGTTACTCACTGCCAATCACAGTGGAGGAATCGCAGTCAGTAAATAAGCATAGAACGAGTAAAGTCCATTTGTCTCATCAAACCCATTCCGAACACAGCCTCTTAGTAAGCTCCCTCGTGGGTGCTGACCCCCGGAGAGAGATTCTGCAACTTGCACTTCCAGGCCCCTGTTGCTAACCAGAATGATCCAGCTTTTTAAGAGAATAATGGGGAGATGCCCATAAAATGGCTGCTGCCAGGCTGCATCTAACCGAAGGGGGGGAATAGGGGAGACGGAGTCAAGTGCGTCCTTGTGCCATTGTGCTTTTGGCTTGTGGAGGCTGCGATGGAATTGCTGTTGCTGTCTGTATGCAGGTTGAAGAGAGAAGGCTTTCAGTCGCATGTTTTAATCAAAATCTTTTTCTGAATTCACACTGATCTTGCCGTTAATGTGCTTTGTTGATGTGTAAATCTGTCTAACTTTTTAAAAACTGACATATTGGTTGTTTAATCCTACTTTAAAATTACTTTCTTCCCTATTTTTAGGTTCTCTTGCCTTTTATACTCAAACCCTAAACCCTCTGTCCTGCCCTCTGTTACCCTTACCCCTCGCCCCCTAAACCCTCTGTGCTGCCCTCTGTTACCCTTACCCCTCGCCCCCTAAACCCTCTGTCCTGCCCTCTGTTACCCTTACCCCTCGCCCCCTAAACCCTCTGTACTGCTCACACATCCTTGGCTGGAAGATATTGCAGTCGGGCGTTAGGAGAGGTGGACAGGGGCCCTGCGCCCATCAGTTCCGGGCTTTCATTCCCTTTTCTTCCCGCGTGCCCCGTGGGTTGAGATGGTTAAGTTACTTCCCTCCCTCCCTCTCTCCCCCCCTCTCTCCCCCTCCCTCTGAGTTATGAATGTGATACTGGATCCGACTTTTTTTTTAAATGAGGGAGACGGCAAACGAGGAAACCTGCAGCTGCAGCAGGGCTCGGTGCCACCCCGTGTCGATGCCACCAGTCTCCGCTGGCAGTGCCGTTTGGAATGAGCTCACAGCACCACCTTGGGGCAACTGGTAGAAATCCCACTTGACTCTCACTTGGGCCTTTACAAAACCATCGCTGTAATCCCTTAATGCTTTCAAACTTAAAAAGAGCGCGACAGACAGTTTGTTGGTTCGTGCTGGTGCCCCTCTCCCAGCCCCACACACGTGCACACACACACACACGCACACGGGGGATGTAGAGAATCGAAGACTAATCTTCGAAGACGTTTCCTTGGGATTGGACAGCTTGCTGATTTTTGTTTCCCTTCGCTGGGCCTTTCGGAGAAATGTCACCCTCTTCCAGGGATTTGGGGAAGGGTTTTGACCCTTTGTTACTGCACATTGGTGAGCTGCTACAGCTCTTTAGTTTGTTTAGAAGGAGTGGCCGATGCTTTATATTTTACACTATTTCCCCAATTAAAGGGACACGGCTTTGCCGGTAAAGGGAAAGGAGTCACGCTGCACAATTCCGCCTCACACCAGTGACCATATAGTTCCATTGCGCTGACTCTCGTGCTTAGTAAAATCATCTTTCCCCCCCCGTTGTTGACAGTGTTTTCCCTTGACACGGTCTGTTGGCCCGGGACTGGCACAGCAACACGAGGCTGGGCATTTTCACCGACGCCACCATCTTCCTGCTCCAGAGGTGACACGCCCACTTTTCGAATCCAGTGTGCGGCCAGTGCTGGGAAACGGTTAATAAAACACAAACCTTATCGACAGGCCCCCTTAAAATTGTAACATTACTTGTTAAAATGTTTTTCTGCCTAATCAGTTGTGATTTGAAGCCTGATGGTTACAGGCAGCTGGTGGAAATCCAGTTTGACTCTTTAGCCAGACTGTTGCACTAATCCCTTAATCCTCTCAAATTTAACAAGACCCCTGCATACAGCTCATTACTGTGCACACACACACACTTGATGCAGAGTGTCCACAATTGGGAGTTTTTATTCTGAGCCAGACACTGCAGCTCCTTTGCATCAGTAACTGAGCGCGAGGGAGGTCGATGATGATCAGCATGTGACTGGGAGGAGGATGATAAGCTCACGGATGATTCAGTCTCTACTGTGCATCCTAGTCCAGCTCCCTCAGACCGTCTGGTTTCTAAACCTCTCCTAGTCAGTCGTGCAGTGATAACGCTAACAATGTAATCTACCTCGCTCACTTTCCATCAGGATTTCCTAAATCAGCATCTCCTGACACCCCTAGTCAAAGCTGTGCAGCCGAGATGATTCCGCTTTCACAGAACATTCCCAAACCTGCCATCACTTTGTTTCAACATCTGCCCACTTGGTACACCCTTGGCAAGGCTGCCTGTGGTGAGGGAACGGC
The DNA here is from genome assembly GCF_044704955.1 of Pristiophorus japonicus. Classification (NCBI taxonomy): domain Eukaryota; kingdom Metazoa; phylum Chordata; class Chondrichthyes; family Pristiophoridae; genus Pristiophorus; species Pristiophorus japonicus. The sequence goes on along the minus strand of NC_091998.1, from coordinate 28,564,571 downwards.
TTGGCACAGGGAGTTAGCAGACCATCGCTGTAATGTATTTGCTTCATGGGTTCTTTGCTTAAGAATTCATAGCAACACATTGCTATTAAGAACGAGTTAGCAAAAGGTTTAACAATCGCACTGTACATTACCAGTCCATCCACCAGGCTCACAACCACCTGCATTACTGTGGATCCCCCGAACCCAACTGGCTGGGGTTTTATTGAGTCTTCTGAATATCATGTGACTGATTAAGCCACTCCCAACTCAGCAATTTAACAAACCTGTTAGCATACTCACAGGTGCCTACAGTATACCACTCATTGGACAAGACACACGAGACCTTCGGTAACATTCCTTCAAAGACATCATTTCAGTTTTCCTTTGCATCCAATTTCTATGGCCAGGCAGTGACCCTGAACGGAATGGGAAACACTCTGGGTATGAGAATAAGCATGCCTCAATTTCAAGGATACCTACTCTAGGGTTGGGAGCAACTTCCCAGAAATTGTAGCACATAATGGAATAGTCATGGAATGGGTGGAGAGGCCGCAGGTGGGATTCAACACAAGGTGTAAGGTCAGCAGTGTACATGGAAGAAGCAAGCTTGTAGCGTGCATGTTATATGGAGAGTCTTTGAGGTAGCAGCAGGAAAGAGATCTGGGGGTCCTCATGATGAGGTCATGAAAACCGTCTGTTTACTGTTAAGAATTATTGAAGAAAGCAAATTAAATTTTGGGGTTTACAGCTAAGGGCATTCCTATTCAGTCTAAGGAGGTGATGCTGAAGCTGTACCTGGACTTGAAAGGACCTCGTATAAAGTATGGAGTGCAGTTCTGGTTATATTGTAGGAAAGATAATGAGGGGGCTCAACAAGGTGGATGTAGAGAGGATATTTCCATTCATAGGAGAAACTAAAACTAGGGGACATAGTCTCAGAATAAGGGTCCGCCCATTTAAAACTGAGATGAGGAGGAAATTCTTCTCTCGGAGGGTTGTAAATCTGTGGAATTCTCTGCCCCAGAGAGCTACGGAGGCTGGGTCATTGAATATATTTAAGGCGGAGATAGACAGATTTTTGAGCGATAAGGGAGTCAAAGATTGTGGGGAGCGGGCGGAGAAGTGGAGCTGAGTCCATGATTAGATCAGCCATGATCTTATTGAATGGCGGAGCAGGCTCGAGGAGCCATATGACCTACTCCTGCTCCTATTTCTTATGTTGTAAATGTAGAATTATTGGAGGGAGTTCAGGGGAGGGCTCTGCGGCTGGTTCCTGAGCTTTGGGGGCTGCGTTACATGGGAAGGTTGTCCACCCTGGGACTCGACTCAATGAAGAGGAGAATGAAGTGGGATTTGATGTGTGTCTAGGATTTACAAGGCGATGGAGAATTTTGATCCAGAAAGGTTCTATTGGTCAGAGGTTTCGAGTTTAAGCTATGGTGTCAAAGGAAAATAGGAAATTTGGGCAATGTTTCTCAGTAAGAGGGAGCTAGAATTGTGGGTTCAGTAATCAGCAGGGTAATGGAACAGAGTTGTTTCTATTGGGAAAGGAGATGTAAGCCTGTTAGTTCAGAATCACAGTAAGGAAACTGAGGGTGGTTTGGAAGAGCAGGCTCGATGGACTTATGGTCTGCTTCCCAAAACTTCACTATCTCACTAGTCTATAAGGATGTAGTTTACACCTGTTGGTTTACTACCTTTTACCAAATCCAAAGTCATGGAGTAGAGTAGGGCTGGGCTGGGCAAGGTGGGTCTGGGCAAGGTGGGTCTGGGCAAGGTGGGTCTGGGCAAGGTGGGTTTGGGCAAGGTGGGTCTGGGCAAGGTGGGTCTGGGCAAGGTGGGTCTGGGCAAGGTGGGTCTGGGCAAGGTGGGTTTGGGCAAGGTGGGTCTGGGCAAGGTAGGGCAGGGTTTAAACCAGGGATGGTGGTGAGATCACTCCATGGGTTTAAATGTTTACTTGTAGATGATGCAAGTTCACTGGAAACATTATTAACGAATAAGCTCCCTGTTACAAAGAGCACATGGGGAGAAACTGTACTGATAGCTTCAATATCAGAACTTTGCATTTTGAGGCATTGCCAGCCAGCTTTACTCGAAGACTAAAGTGTCGGCCCGACTGCTCGGGGTGATGTGGTCCTCAGCCTTGTGCCACAGACATTCTCTCGTTAAGTGACTGGTGTCATCAATGAATACTGGGTAATATGAGCTGACTAACATTGTTTTTGCTTCGATCGATGGTGTGCTGTGTGCTTGCATGTGATCTGTGATTGTGTTTTTTTTGCCTTTTGTCCCATGCTGGGGTGTGTGTTGCTGCAGGAGCCAGCTTTGAGAATCGGCTCCAGCTATCTGAGCGGAAACCTGATGTCAACCCCTGCGTACCAGCTCAGTAAAAGCGTTCGGGCCTCTGACCGTGCGCTCACAGCTAATGGGATGTCCTACAGTTACCTCAGCACAAGGGATAGCACCTTGTCCTGTCAGTCGGAATTGGCAGGATCTTTCAGGCAGACATCTTCCATGGCCGCTTCGATGCTCTCTCCAGCTACGTCTCTGACCTCCGGCCTTTCACCTCAGAGAGGGGTCACCCCCTCTCGGGCAGCAGCAAGGGTTTCTGATGTAACTCGTGTTAAATGTGGGACTCCTGGTGCCAGCCAGCGTGAGCAGTACAACAGCCCCATGGGTCTGTACTCTAAAGAGACTATTGAGGAAATGATGAGGGCAACAGCCCAGATGGATGGCAGGAGGGGCAGAGCCTCTGCAGGTGGACTCCTTCAAGGGTAGGTACTAAAACTGCAACCAAGGGCACGGTGGGTAGCTTGCCACATGCTGGCTGAGTTTATGATGTTAGGCGGACATAGGTTTTTACTTATTTCATAGGTTGTTCCTCGCTCAGCAGCCTGGTGCCCAGTTTCCAACTCCCAGCCCGTTGCTGACTAGTTTGCCTCCAGTTAGATTTGTCTGACTGGTGCCTGTGATTGCCCATCAAGCAGCAGCACCACTCACGCCACACGGTTCCTCAGTGCTGGCATCTTTGCCTGGTCACCAGCTGTAATGTATTTGCTTCATGGCTTCTTTGCTTAAGAATTCATAGCAACACATTGCTATTAAGAACTAGTTGGTTTATTAACAAAGGTTTAACAATCACACTACACATTACCAGTTCATCCACCAGGCTCACAATCACCTGCCTCATCGTGGATCCCCCGAACCCAACGGGCTGGGGTTTTATTGAGTCTTGTGAACATCACATGACTGGCTAAGCCACTCTCAACTCAACAGCTCTACAACTATTTTAATTAAACTATAAAGCCGAGCACCCCCTTATTAAAAGGGCACTAGAAACGACAAATTAACAAATAAAACTTTTGTCAACCTTAAATGGTCAAATTAAAATTTGGTTGCCGGGGGTGATGATGCACTCTAGACCCTCCTATGCCCACCTCTTGCGGAAAGCCGCAATCAACAGCTCTACAAACCTGTGAGCCTACTCACCGGTGCGTACATTACACCAGCGATGACGCCTCTGTGAGATTTCGGAGAACGCTGGAGAATTCGCAAGTGCCCAACCACACATGCTGAATCGACCTACTGCCCACCGTATAGGAACAGGAGCAGGCCATTCAGCCCCTCAAGCCCGTTCCGCCATTCAATTCCATCATGACTGATCTGTAACCTTAAATCCATTTACCCGCCGGGGTTCGGTAACTCTGGAAACCACCCAGAGGGATTGGACCGGTGCCGGGTGCAAAGTGTCGGTTTCCAAGCACGAGATGGCGACTGTTGCATTCTGGAATATTAGACAGAGCGACGGAAACCGAACCTCCTCCTGGCCAGATCCAGGAGCGGGGAACACAGCTGCATCGGAGCGCGGGTTGGTGCTCTGTACAAGTATCCTCCTGCTGTGTTTACACAGTTACAGACGCACATCTGGTGCAGGAATGAGTTACAAGCAGATTCCAAGTTGCCGCTCCCTGGAACAATCCTGGTGTTGTGATGTAGTTGGGTAGCATGGAGTCAAGTGTGGCTAATGGTCCTTGAAGCAGTTTATTACAACTAGATGCCCTCCTTGGCTTTTTGTGGAGTCTGGGGATAGTTTACAGATGACAGTATTGAGTGTTACCAGTGGTGGGACAGTGGGTATATATTCAGGCCTTGGGTTTAGGATCCTTCCTCTGATGCAAATGTCCCACTTCACTATTAAGTGGTAGCATTTCCACCATGAGTGTAACATTGGTGCAATGTGCAACTGGTTCACACAGCTGCTCCAGCTCTTGTCTAAAAGTACCCTTGATCTGGAGTTGGTATTGTTGCGGTTATAGTAATCTAGCGATCTGGACTAATCATCCAAAAAACATGTATTCAAATCCCACCATGGCAGTTTGAGAATTTGAATTCAATTTTACAAAATCTGGAAATAAAAGGCGGCTAAAATAAGTAAGCTAAAGTTGTTGGATTGTTGTAAAAAAACCCCAACTGGTTCATTCCATGATGTCCTTCACGGAATGAAACCTGCCGACAATAACAAATGGCGGCCCCAGGCGCACACGGCCTTCTCTTTAAGGGCTGCCCCGGACGGATGTCAGTGTCCTGCAAAATGGGCACAGACATGGGCCCATGCCACCTTGTGTCCCGTGGGGCACAAAGGGGCCGGTGCTGGGAAGTGAGAGGTCGGCACACACGGCAATGATGTCATCGCCGGGAGCACGCAGCCCGTGGCGCTAATCGCAGGGTGCAGCGCTAAGTTCAAACACTCTGGGGCAATTTCACCCCCGACGGAACTGCTGCCCGCCTCCGGGCCAAAAGGCAATTGTGCCCCATTAGTGCCTCCCTGTGGCGCTAACAGGGCACAAAAAGGGGCAATTTCGGCCCCAAAGACCCTGCAAAGGGATATAGATAGACTAAGTGAGTGGGCAGTAAGGTGGCAGATGAAGTATAACGTGGGGAAATGTGACGTTATTCACGTTGGTAGGAAGAATAGAAAAACAGAATATTTTTTAAACGGTGAGAAACTTTTAAATGTTGGTGTTCAGAGAGATTTGGGTGTTCTCGTACAAGAAATGCAGAAAATTACCATGAAGGTACATCAAGTAATTAGGAAGGCAAAAGGCATGTTGGCCTTTATTACAAGGAGGTTGTAGTACAAGAGTAAGGAAGTCTTGTTACAATTGCTACAGGGCCTTGGTGAGACCACACCTGGAGCACTGTGCACAGTTTTGGTCTCCTTATCTAAGGAAGGATACACTTGCCTTGGAGGCTGTGCATCGAAAGTTCACTAGATTGATTCATGGGATGTGAGAGCTGTCCTTTGATGAGAGATTGTGTAGAATGGGCCTGTACTCTCTGGAGTTTAGAAGAATGAGAGGTGATATTAAAACATACAAGATTCTGAGGGGGATTGACAGGGTAGATGCTGAAGAGGCTGTTTCCCCCTGGCTGGAGTATCTAGAACTGGGGGGCATAGCTTCAGGATAGAAACATAGAAAATAGATGCAGGATTAGGCCATTCAGCCCTTCGAGCCTGCACCACCATTCAATAAGATCATGGCTGATCATTCACCTCAGTACCCCTTTCCTGCTTTCTCTCCATACCCCTTGATCCCTTTAGCCGTAAGGGCCATATCTAACTCCCTCTTGAATATATCCAATGAACTGGCATCAACAACTCTCTGCGGTAGGGAATTCCACAGGTTAACAACTCTCTGAGTGAAGAAGTTTCTCTTCGTCTCAGTCCTAAATGGCTTACCCCCTATCCTTAGACCATGTCCCCTGGTTCTGGACTTCCCCAACATCGGGAACATTCTTCCTGCATCTAACCTGTCCAGTCCCGTCAGAATTTTATATGAGATCCCCTTTCATCCTTCTAAACTCCAGTGAATACAGGCCCAGTCGATCCAGTCTCTCCTCATACGTCAGTCCTGCCATCCCGGGAATAAAACTGGTGAACCTTCGCTGCACTCCCTCAATAGCAAGAACGTCCTTCCTCAGATTAAGAGACCAAAACTGAACACAATATTCCAGGTGAGGCCTCACCAAGACCCTGTCCAACTGCAGTAAGACCTCCCTGCTCCTATACTCAAATCCCCTAGCTATGAAGGCCAACATACCATTTGCCTTCTTCACCGCCTGCTGTACCTGCATGCCAACTTTCAATGACTGATGTACCATGACACCCAAGACTCATTGCACCTCCCCTTTTCCTAATCTGCCGCCATTCAGATAATATTTTGCCTTTGTGTTTTTGCCCCCAAAGTGGATAACCTCACATTTATCCACATTATACTGCATCTGCCATGCGTTTTCCCACTCACCTAACCTGTCCAAGTCACCCTGCAGTGTCTTAGTGTCCTCCTCACAGCTCACACCGACACCCAGTTTAGTGTCATCTGCAAACATGGAAATATTACACTCAATTCCTTCATCTAAATCATGAATGTATATTGTAAAGAGCTGGGGTCCCAGCACTGAGCCCTGCGGCACTCCACTAGTCACTGCCTGCCATTCTGAAAAGGACCCGCTTATCCCGACTCTCTGCTTCCTGTCTGCCAACCAGTTCTCTATCCACAGCAGTACATTACCCCCAATTCCATGTGCTTTAATTTTGCACACCAATCTCTTGTGTGGGACCTTCTCAAAAGCCTTTTGAAAGTCCAAATACACCACATCCACTGGTTCTCGCTTGTCGATAAGGGATCGGACTTTTAAGACAGAGATGAGGAGGAATTACTTCACTCAGAGGGTTGTGAATCTTTGGAATTCTCTGCCCCAGAGGGCTGTAGATGCTGAGTCTTTGAGTATATTTAAGGCTGAGGTAGATAGATTTTTGAAGTCTAGGAGAATCAAGGGATATAGAGATTGGGCGGGAAAGTGGAGTTGAGGTCGGTAATCAGCCATGATCTTATTGAATGGCGGAGCAGGCTTGGGGGGCCGTATGGCCGACTCCTGTTCTTATTTCTTATGTTCTTATGAGACTGGAGCAGAGGGAAATGGTGAGGGAGACGGGGACAGAGGGAGAAATTGAGGGAGGGAGGCGCAGAGAGAGAGAGAGAGAGAGAGAGAGAGTGATGGGCGAGGGTGCACTCCAGGCACGTGTAGTCTGTTCCTGGGGACTGAGCAGCAGCCATACTTTGCAAATTATATTTGTGTTTTTCTGTATTTGTGAATAAATGCTGCATTTCTGACATGTTGCATGCCAGGTGTGCTGGTTCAAGAAGACCACGTTTATTCATAGAAGTGATTGACGTTGAAAATAAGGATACCTGTTTTGTTCAATCCTTTTTAATACTGGGAACTAAAGAACTGGAGCACTATATATTTGTTGGTTGTCTGGTTGCATTGTGATGAATATTCTAATTACTGATGTGGACGTCCAGCACGTCAGCTCCATGGGAAAACCATTGCTCCTGCTGCTTGTGCAGCCATTGCTATAATGACACGAGGGATGGGCTAATACGTTAAAGTTAATACAAGTTGCACAAATAGAAATGCCCCTTTCAGATCACCCTGAGCTTTTGGATTGTTAGTCGATACATTGCCGTGTAACTGAGCGACGATTTGGAAGTGTTAATGCATTATTCTACAGTTCTTTTATATCCCAGTCATTTCGATCAATTCTTTTTGTAGATGATGAACTAAAAACTTTTAATTAATTCTACCGTGAACAAACTTGCAGAATGGACATGTAAATAACAAATGAATTTTAGTAATAGATAAGTGTGAGGTGGTGCATTTTGGTAGGAGGATGAAGGAGGCTACGTAACCCTTGGAAAATAAGCGATCTCGGAGTACAGATTCACAAATCATTAAAAATAGCAATGCAGGTTAAAAAAGCCATAAAAGTGAAAATAAAGCACTGGGGTTCATTTCAAAAGCAGAGAAGTTATGTTAAACTTGTATAGAACTTTGTCTGATTGTCTCGTGATTTGAGATGGTGGGGTGCCAATATGGCATTACTGTATATATGATTAAAAGTTGTTGTTGTTAAAGTTGTTGTTGTAGAATTTGCTCATGGACCAAACGGTCGCACTCAAAGGAGTTTGTGGCCCACTCTACAGCAAGAATTGGAGGGAACATTGATGGGTACTTTCCTTCACTAATTACACTTCAAACCTTATTTTTAAGGATGGTACGCTGAGTTAGACACTGGGATTTAGAGAGATGGGCAGTGAAGAGAGAGAGAGATGGTGGCAGTGTAGAGAGATACAATGCGAGGGGTCGCTTTGTAGAGTGAGACCGGGGCCCAGTGTAGAGTGAGACCGGGGCCCAGTGTAGAGTGAGACCGGGGCCCAGTGTAGAGAGAGACGGGGGCCGTGTAGAGTGTGGGGTGGGGGTTGCTGGTGTAGAGTGGGGAGCCCAGTGTCGAGAGAGACCGGGGGGCCATTGTAGAGAGAGACGGGGGGCCATGTAGAGCGATGGGGGCCGGCAGCAGACAGTCCTCAGGTGTAAGAGGCTCCTGTGAAAGCTGGCGAGGGTTGGAGCACACCGTGCAGTGAAAGGGACCTGGCTGGGTTTCAATTGCTACTGTCTGCCAAGGATAATTTTATTTTGTATATTAGTCTTTTGTCATGTCTGTAATCCTCTGCTGAGTGGATAGCATTCGAGGTTCTGCATTCTGCGCTATTGATATGATGTCATTACAGTAAACTCATTCTTGGGAGATTAGCTGTATAAAGGTTTGAAGGGTTTATTACCCCAGTTAGCATGAATCATGTAATATGAGAGCATTTATTGAGCACTTTTCATGATCTCAGTCAGTGAAGTACTTTTGGAGTGCAGTCACTATTGTAATGTGAGAAACACAGCAGCCAATTTGCGCATAGCAAGCTCCCACAGACAGCAATGGAACAATGACCAGATAGTGATATTGGTTGAGGAAAAAATATTGGCCAGGACACCGGGGAGAACTCCCCTGTTCTTCTTTGATATAGGGCCACGGGATCTTTTACATCCACCTGAGAGGGCAGACGGGGCCTCGGTTTAACGTCTCATCTGAAAGACGGCACAGCTGACAGTGCAGCACTCCCCCAGCACTGCACTGGGAGTGTCAGCCTACATCATGTACTCAAGTCTATAAGAGTGGGATTTGAACCCATGACGTCCTGAGGTGAGAGTGCTGCCCAATGAACCACAGCTGACCGTGTTATAGGGGAGCTCAGTGGATTGGCTATCATAGTCTGGCCAATAACTCCCTCTGTGCAAAGGCTCCAGTTACCTGCTCACACTTACAATGTCAACCAATTCTTAGAAATTTTAAACAATGCATTCTGCTATGTTTTATATCATTCTGTCTCTCTCCACACTGCCACCATGCATCTCTCCACCACCATCCGTCTCTCTCCACACTGCCAGCCTACATATAAACACAGTTGAGCACAGAGATTGAGGGAGTGTTGTTAATGGAGGTCATTTACATCTGGATCGATGATGCCTTGAGTGTGCTAATGAGGGCCAGTTGTCCCTTGTATGAGATGCCCTCCCAAACATCAGTCACGTTGTATTTGCTCACTATGCTCATTGGAGTTTAGAAGAATGAGAGGTGATGTTATTGAAACGTATAAGATTCTAAGGGGGCTTGACAGGGTAGATGTAGAGAGGATGTTTCCCCTCATGGGGGAATTTAGAACTAGAGGGTATAGTTTCAGAATAAGGGGTCACCCATTTAAAACTGAGATGAGGAGGAAAGCTGTGGAGGCTGGGTCATTGAATATATTTAAGGTGGAGGTAGACAGCTTTTGAATGATAAGGGTTATGGGGAGCGGGCAGGGAAGTGGAGTTGAGGCCAAGATCAGATCAGCCATGATCTTGTTGAATGGCGAAGCAGGCTCGAGGGGCCAAATGGCCGACTCCTGCTCCTATTTCTTCTGGTTTTATGATAACTGTCGCGGTCACTGAGCAAATGGGGGATCACTCCAATTGAACTCTGTGCCGATTTGTACTAATATGATTCTGTGAGTAACCTTTCGTGTTGCAGCAACACTGGACCACAGGGGCAGGGACAGACTCCACACTGTTCAATTGATTGCCTTTTGCCAGAAGGTTGTGTTCAAATCCCACTCCAGTGACTTGAGCACAAAAATCTAAGCTGACACTCAGTGCTGAGGGAGTGCTGCACTGTCAGAAGTGCCGTCTTTTGGATGAACGTAAAATATCCCAAGGCACTATTTTGAAGAAGAGCAGCGGAGTTATCCCCAGTGTCCTGGCCAATATTTATCCCCCAATTAACATAACACACACAGATTATCCGGTCATTATCACATTGATGTTTGTGGGAGCTTGCTGTGTGCAAATTGTCTGCTGCAATTACAACAGTGACTACACTTCCGAAAGTACTTCATTGGCTGTAAAGCGCTTCGAGACATCAGGTGGTTGTGAAAGGCGCTATAGAAATGAAAATCTTCCTTTTTCATTTTTTTCCATGGCAGTTTTTATAGTTGGTTGTTTTCCTTTCAATTTTTCTTGGAAGAGATGCACATTTTCGAACGTACTGTAAATAAAGTGAAAAATTGCCTCAGTGGGGGGGATTGCAGAGTGATTGACTCCGCATATTCCCCCCCACCTCCCCCCCCCCCCCATCCCATGACCTGCCAGTGCAGTGCCAACAGATAATCCTCGGGTTTCAACATAAGGGAGAGCTGAATTTCAGTTTGCGCATGAACAGGAAAAATTATAGAAACATAGAAAATAGGTGCAGGAGTAGGCCATTCGGCCCTTCGAGCCTGCTTCGCCATTCAACAAGATCATGGCTGATCTGATCTTGGCCTCAACTCCACTTCCCTGCCCGCTCCCCATAACCCTTATCATTCAAAAGCTGTCGCCGCCCAGAGATGTTGCTTCCTCCCCCCGTGCCTGGGCTACAATATGTTAATGAGGCCTGGGGCAGTCCCCCAGGGTCTCCGGCCTCCTGCCCGGATTGGCTGGTTGGCGGGCGGGAGGTGGGGCTACAGTATGTTAATGAGGCCCGTGCCTGGGGTGGTCCCCCCCGGTCTCCTGCCCGAATTGGCTGGTTGGTGGGCGGGAGGCGGGGCTACAATATGTTAATGAGCCTTGCGGTTGCGATGGGCAGGGTGGACATGTCTCCAGCCTCCCCGGGACCGACAGCTGCTCCCGGCCTCTTCGGCACCCTCCCTCCCCATCAATATCGGGCCAATCGCTTTGCTCTTGCATGCACTCTGCACAGATACAGTGGGGGCAATTTTAACCCCACACAACGGGCTGCGGCAGGGGCATTAACATTTCAAAAATCTGGAACACAAACGCACCCACTTTTAACGGAGGTGGTTTGGGGGACGGTTGGCTAAGCTGCTCTCCAGAGGCCGGTCCGTACTTTAAATACGTCACTGAGGCCGCGTGTCTCCAGCTATGGCGGGCTTTTACATTGAGCGGCCACGGGCCGGGTTTTCCAGGGCTCAGGAAACCCGGCAACTGAAGGGAGGCGGGAAAGGGCCGGATCCAGCAGGTGAGGGTCTTTCCAGCACTGCCTGTGGGCGAGAAGGAGCAGGAGTGCTTCCCCTCCCTCCCCGGCCCCCCAAGCTAACCTCCCACTGTGGGATTGCTCCCTCCCTCCCCTCCGCTACCTAGCCCAGGTCTCCCCCACCCCCCAGCCAGCCGGCCTCTTAATCTGGGAAACGGAGACACAAAATTCAACTGAGCTCCAGGTTACCCGCATTTCCACATTTCTCGACTGCTACAATCTCCTGCTCTTCCTCCCTCGCAACTATTGAGGCCAATGTGTAGACATCGGAGGGAGATGTCTTTTTTATAAAGATGTCTTTCTCCAAGAGGAGGGCAGTGATTTTGGAAGGAGCAGTGAGGAATGAGCAGTCACAGCATCATTGAGACCGAAGCCCTGTCTTTCATTCTCTGATGTGTTGCTACTTTGAGTGGAGCAGTCACCGTATCTCTCGGCAAAGCTTGTGCCGACTAAGCAGCGCCACATTTCACTTCCAAGTTCGGCAGTGCCCCCGAGCAGCTGCAGGTGTAACTGTAGCCGAGTGAGGCAGGGTCCAGTTACTTTCAGACTGCCGGCAATGAACACGCAAAACACTTAAGCCTTCCCCAGCCCAGCAGGGGAATATTCAGAGAGACGAAGAGAGTGAAAGGGAGGGGGAGAGTGAAAGGGAGGATTCTGAGACACAGAAAGGAAGAGCTTGTGTAACTATGGAAGAAGCAACTGAACCCAGAGTTGTGAATAATTGTAAACAGTTCTTAAAGAGTAACTTCTTTTTAAAAACAGTATTGGCCTAGAAAGCATTGCCTGCTGTAATAAAGTTTAACATCTGCGATCTTCTGTTTTCTTGCTGCTCTCCATCTGTACCCTGGGTGTGTAAGAGATAACGGAGGGAGAAACTGTACTTATCTTTCAGTTATTACTCTGTATTTCAGAGGATCTCCATTGTAACTGCTGCTTTGGGGATGTCACTAAAACAAGGTCTGAAAAGCTCACAAGTTGGTGTTGCAGTCCCTAACCCTGGCCACAAGGGGGCGCTTGGACACCAGCATTGATCATTAGCCCCAAGTGGTCACATTTTGCCTTCAGTCACTGTACTCTGATGCAGTGTGATCCTGGACAGCTACATCGGCAGAAATTGTACTGAAAGACGTTCCCCCGAGCTGTGTAATGGTCTTGTTGTGGGCTGGTACCATAAGGAGATGATTCAGGGGGTACAACTGCTGCCCTGTCTGATCAATGGGCACTGCGGGTGATGGGAGTGGGGGGGGGGGGGGCGGGGACAGGAGTTTAGCTCACACTTCTCTTTGAAGTTACGGATTATCTTTTACCTTTCGGGTTGGTGCCTGTGGCTATGGTAGTACGGTGCACTTTGACCCCACTGTGGGTGGACTTCTGATGGGAATGGATTTGGCCACGTGCCAAATTGAATTGGTGTTGTGTCAGAGATGTCGCTCCTGGAGAGTTGAATGTGGCTGAACATGGTGGGTCTGTTGGCTCCTCACCAGGGGATTTGGGACTTATCCCCCAGTGAGAGCCGACTGTTGTAAGCCACCAAATGCAAAACTGGATCTTACTGGGATAAGAACTCTGAACAGCAAATCGAGTCAGAGTGGCCTCCCGATTCAGAGGTGGGGAGGTGGGCCGCAGTAACCTGGAGTAATAATAATATTAAGAGAAATAAATTCAGCACAACCTACGACAGTCTCCGCTGTTTGTATGCTGCCATTGACGCCCTGTGTACACAGAGTCAGATACTACGCTGGTCCCAACCTTGGCTCTGTGACTCTAGGTTCTCAAAGGCTAGTCCTGAGTCTGTCATTCGGCAATGGTGTGTCTCTGCTCGCGGTAACGCGCTCTCATTTGCTATTTAAGGATCAGGGCAGGCACCTAATGTGTGATGTACCCCAGTCCTGCCCTAGTGTTCTGTACAAGTTGGTGCTCTACATTGCTAATGGGTCCTAGTGCCTGTGTGGTGTTTGATAACTGGACAGTCTGCAGTGAGTCCATGCTTGATTCTCTAAGGGTTGATTTTACCAGCTCCAATCACAGATCTGAAAAAGGAGCCATCCTGATTTCAACCCTGTGCAACATTTATTAAGTAAAGTCCAGTCACAGCAGAATATTTTGTTCACCGGTGTGTTCAGTCTTTCGTACGGTAGTAGCAGAGCAAAGCAAATGTCAATATCTAAGTCAAATATCCAGGCCAAAGTTTCTGGTGTAACAGCGTGGATATCGTGTAGGCTGCCTGTGAACTCCCTCTGAGGGCAGTACTCAATGATGTGCTCCAGGGTCTGATTAGGAGCTCCACAGTCACATGATGGGGAGGCTTTAATCTTCTCCCTATGGAGAAGGTGGCAGCATCGACCGTGACCAGTTTTGAGGTGGTCGATGGTTGTCCACTGTTTGTGAGGAAGGTTTGATCCTTCAGGTTGTACTGTGAGATCCTCTATAAGGAATCCATTCCGTATGTCACAGTTCTTCCAAGCATTTCACCATCGGTCATCAAGGCTGAGGGGGGAGATCGCTGAAGGGCTTTGGCAACGGTGCAAAATGGCCATCTAGATTTGAGACGGGTTGGTGGTAGGTTGTTCAGGTTGGCCTGGATCGGCATGTCTTTGCTGGTGTCGTGGTTGTATTCTCTGGAGACTGCGCATTCACGGCGTAGGTGTGGTGGTGCGATGTTTCCAAGCACGGGCAGCCAGGGTGTTGGTGTTGATAAAAGTGCACCGGTGATAATTCTCATAGTAGAATTCAGCTGGACATCAATGGATTTGACATGCGGACTCAATAGCCATGCCGGGGAGCAGTACGCCACTGTAGAGTACTCCAGGGCGAGTGCTGCCATATGGAGGGTTTGAACATCTGCTCCCCATGTGGATCCGGCGAGTTTCTGGATCACGTTGACCCTACTCTTTAGTTTGTTCCCAAGGTTCTGGAGATGTTGTCTATATGACACGGTGCGATCAAGCGTGACTCCTAAATAGGAGGGTTTTTTTTGCATGGTTTACCTCTGTGCCGCAAAAGGAGACTTTCAAAGCTGGGTTTGCTTGATTGATGTCGAGGTACCGGTCTTTTGTGGGTTTGGCCGGAATCGCCATCAGTGGAAGTAAATCACTGGTCAGGGTCTTCGGTGATGGACAGATTCATGTTTTGCGTGGCCAAGGCAAGTCATCAGTGTGTAGGAACTTCAGCATAAACATTGAATAACATTCAGTGAAAAGTGAAGAGCATCTCTAAGGTTGGGGGCGGGGGGGGGGGCGTAAGGGGGGGGGAACAATTGGGGAAATCCATCCCCACCCGACGAGGAGCTGCGATAGATGGGGTTATTCTGGAGTGTGCTGCACTGACGTTAGATTTGAGAACTAAACCATCTTTTTAATTCTTTCTTCCCACAGATCATCAACACCGCATCCAAGTTAGTGGGCCGCCATGTTGTGGTAGTGTGTTGTGTGATGTGACAGGCAGCATGACCAGCCCCCTGTTGCTCCAACCTGCTGGGTTTGCTCCTTCTCTAGCGATGCTGTGCAGCATGAACTCAAGTTTGAAGTTGTTTTCTTGGAGATTGAAGCCCAAACTGATTTACAACAACAACTTGTATTTATATAGCACCTTTAACGTAGTTAAACGTCCCAAGGCATTTCACAGGAGTGTTTTAAGACAAAAAAAAATTACTTTGACACTGAGCCACATAAGGAGAAATTAGTGCAGGTGACCAAAAGCTTGGTCAAAGAGGTAGGTTTTAAGGAGCATCTTAAAGGAGGAAAGAGAGGTGGAGAAATTTAGGGTGGGAGTTCCAGAGCTTGCGGCCTAGGAAACAGAAGGCACAATGGGTGAGAAAATATAATCAGGGATGCTCAAGAGGGCAGAATTGGAGGAGCGCAGACATCTCAGGGGGTTGTGGGGGCTGAAGGAGATCACAGAGATAGGGAGGGGCAAAGGGCATGGTGGATTTGAAAACCAGGCTGAGAATTTTGAAATCGAGGCGTTGCTTACAGAGTCATTGCTATGGTGTAATATTTCCTTTCATACCGAACACATAGAAACAGTGCAGGTTATCTTGTGGTGCGTGCCTCCAATATCCGCAACGGAACGCACAATGGAAACCAAGGAATGGGGAGACTTTTTCCCTATCCGACTTCCTGAGATTTGAGCATCAGTACGGATATTTCCTGAATCGACTGTTCCAACAAAGTTTCGGAAATGATCCTATTTAAGGTGAAGGTGCCTCGGTTATGAAGTGAGAGCTGGGTTGCGGGGGACATTTTTGTCTGCTCTAGCGAAGAGCCAGCACATGCCCGATGGGCTGTTTGGCCTCCTTCTGTGCTGCAAGCTTCTATGGTTCGGCAAAAACCACCAAAACTGTGATCCATCTAGGACATTAGAGAGGACACAGATCCTCTTTTTATATAACTGCAACTTGCATTTATATAGCACCTTTTAAAGTAGGAAAACATCCCAAGGCCCAGGAGCGTAATCAGACAACACTTGGCACAGAGCCATAGGCAGACTGAAAACTCAGCTAAAGAGGCAAGTTTTAAGGAGGGTCTTAAAGGAAGGTAGAGGCACAGAGGTTCAAGGAGGGAATTCCAGAGCTTGGTGCCAAGGAGCTGAAGGCAGGGCCGCCAATGGTGGGGCGGAGGGATTGGGGCATGCGCAGGAGGCCAGAGTCAGGAAACGCAGAGTTCTCAAAGGGTTGTAGGACTGGAGGAAACCACCAGGATAGGGGGCGATGAGCCCAGGGAGGGATTTGAGCCCATGTATGAGAATTTTAAAACACAGGCATTGTTGAACTGGAAGCCAATGTAGGTCAGCGACCACAGGGGTGATGGGTGAGCGGGATTTGGTGCAGGTTCGGATACGAGCAGCAGAGATTTTGGGCTGGAAATCACCGCCTAGCGGAAGTTGGGGGGGCAATTTCCAGTGAAGTGAGGCTTCACTTAAAGGGAAAGGACGCTGCGAGGCCTCCTTGGCGCCCATTGGGCCACCAGCGAGGGTTTCGGCCAGGCCAGTAGCCCGGCACCCAAGAGGGGGAGTCTGTTGTCGGCCCGGCCCAACCAGCGGCCGCTATTGTCGGGTCGACCCGCAGAGCCGGCCAGCAATTAAAATAAAATGGCGGCCGCACCATCCAGCCACTAGCAGTTTCCTGCCTCGCGAAGCTGTCGGGGACCCACGGGGCAATTTCCCCCACAAGGCGGTTAAGGGGTCGCCACCAGGCGGTTTGGGGTATCGGGCATGTGTTCGCGGACTGGGCTCCGTGACCGACATTTGCCCCCGACCCAGAGACCTGCCCCTGCCTCTACTCCCTGCCTCTACTCTATGACTCCTACCTCTTGCCCGCTACCCAGGGCCTTGCCCCCAAGTCAGAGCCCTGGTTCTGTCTGCTTTTGGCCAGCTTCACAGAATGGGGTATTGATGAATGGCCGGTCAGTATCCCGTTGAGGTTTTTCTACACCGCCGAGGCTGGCACTCCTGCCCAAAGTGCGTCTGTGCGCGGATGAGAATCTGACTGGTGCAGCCGCAGTGCCTTCTGTGGTTGAATAGCCCGCTGACCCTGTCTAGGTTCACCACTGAAAATGGCCCCATTGTGCGAGGGACTGGAACAGCAAAGCAAAGGGAGCGTTGCCTGTCGACGGGTTGGTGTTTGGATTTGAAGCATGTTTTGTGGGGTTCTGATAACGGGGTCATAGTGTGAGGCTTTACTGTCGGTGCCCAGTGGTGATGACAGGTCGGAGAATAAACCTTCCGCCCCAATCTCTGACCAGTGCTCACATCTCTCGAGACTCTGCCTCAGCACCACCGTCTGAAGTAATTACTCTTTTTATATCTCCACCTCAGTGTATCTAATCTGCAAGGAGCCTAGAGCCAAAGACAAACTTTGTGTAGAATTCAGCAGATGCGAAACACCATGGAACACTAGGGAATCCCAGTTGAGATTGAGTCTTTGCAGAGTTGGCTGGGGAATTGGTTTGGTCAGGAACATTCTTCCTGCATCTAACCTGTCCAATCCCGTCAGAATTTTATATGTTTCTATGAGATCCCCCCTCATTCTTCTAAATTCCATTGAAGATAAGCCTAGTCGATCCAGTCTTTCTTCATATGTCAGTCCTGTCATCCCAGGAATCGGTCTGGTGAACCTTTGCTGCACTCCCTCAATAGCAAGAATGTCCTTCCTCAGATTAGGAGACCAAAACTGTACACAATATTCAAGGTGTGGCCTTACCAAGGCCCTGTACAACTGTAGTAAGACCTCCCTGTTCCTATATTCAAATCCTCTCACTGTGAAGGCCAACATGTCATTTGCCTTCTTCACCGCCTGCTGTACCTGCATGCCAACTTTCAATGACTGATGTACCATGACACCCAGGTCTCGTTGCACCTCCCCTTTCACCATTCAGATAATAATCTGCCTTCCTGTTTTTACCTACAAAGTGGATAACCTCACATTTATCTACATTATACTGCATCTGCCATGATTTGCCCACTCACCTGACCTGTCCAAGTCACCCTACAGCCTCTTAGCGTCCTCCTCACAGCTCACACTGCCACCCAGCTTAGTGTCATCTGCAAACTTGGAGATATTACATTCAATTCCTTCGTCCAAATCATTAATGTATATTGTAAAAACTGGGGTCCCAGCACTGAACCTTGCGGCACCCCACTAGTCACTATCTGCCATTCTAAAAAGGACCCGTTTATTCCTACTCTTTGCTTCCTGTCTGCCGACCAGTTCTCTATCAATGTCAGTACATTACCCCCAATACCATGTGCTTTAATTTTGCACATAATCTCTTGTGTGGGACCTTGTCAAAAGCCTTTTGAAAGTCTAAATACACCACATCCACTGGTTCTCCCTTGTCCACTCTGCTAGTTACATCCTCAAAAAATTCTAGATTTGTCAAGCATGATTTCCCTTTCATAAATCCATGCTGACTTGGACCAATCCTGTGATGAAACCGCCGGGAAAATGTCCAACCAGAGCTGCCGACCCTAATGTGCCCTTTGCGTTTCAAAAGCTTCCGGTTTCAGGCTGAAGAACAGGACGGTCACTTGTCGCTGTCCTCCGGCAGGCAGAGCGCTGGCGAGCAGGCCCATCCCTAACCGTCTGGTCTCTGGCCGGCCCAGCACGATGGTGACACCAAACCTACCACTATTGATCCTCCTATTGCTGAGACTCCAGATCGCCAAGGCCAAGCACACCTCACCTCTTTAACCTGCAAGACTCCTCGTTTTGGGTGCGAGTCGGAGTTCAACAGACAAGGCCCGAGCTGAGTCCAGTCCATCCCCTGTCTGCTAAATGATACATTTTAACTTCAAACAGCTGCCAAGATATTGAGCGGGAGAAGAAGAATTAGCAGCGGTGCCTGGGACGTACACATGCAATTTGTATTTTATGAAATCGGAAAGGCCCATTCAAAAACTGTTGGCATTAAGTGCAGCCAAATGTAGTTGGGACATTGGGACAATGCTGGGATTTGAAGCAGGGGGAAGGAGGGCTACAAAAATAAACTAGAAATAACACACCCTCTGATACCCACCCCTTGCCCAACGGTGGCTTTAGACTAGATTTCTGCAGTGCATGCTGGTTAAAAAGACAGGTTTTATAGTGGGAATACGGCAGTGATGCAATGCATGCTGGGTAATACAGCAGAGTGACGTAATGCATGCTGGATAATATGGCAGGGTGGCGCAATGTATGCTGGGCAATGTGGCATTTCTGTCTTTATCCATTGGGCAATGCTGGTGTGAGCAGTGCATGCTGGGTAATGGGGCGAGTTTTGTGCAGTGCATGTTGGTATTGACCGTCCTAAAGGGGTTCTGTGCTCGCTCAGCATTTTAATGCCTCTGGCAGGGATGCAAACAAGTTTCCCTCATGAAGATAAAAGCAGAAGTGCCAGTGACCGCAGAATAAAGAGGCAGTGGTCGGTTGGCATTTCCGCCCCTTCACCTTTACATCTGAAGGCTTTCTCCAACATCCTGGAATTGAGTTGCTGATGGTTTCTCGATGAAAGTACTGCCGGGTTACCACATCAAATGCAAGACACTGTTCTGTTTAAATCTCGTGTTCTATTTTTATTTGAGAGATGGGGTTGATCGAATGTAGTGCCAACCTAAGGCCCTTTTGAAGGTCTCCGAGTCAGTGAGTGACCTGCATGGCCTGCTCTTCCTCTTGACCATAAGTAGATGTTGGGCAAGGATAAGCAGAAGTTTCACGGTTACTTGGTTGCTTCTTTCCTGGATCTATAGGTCTCCCTGGTTGTAGCCTCATTCCCCACGACTTAACTGCCCTTCATCAGCGAATCCCTGCAAATGGAGATATGGGATCCTGGGCTCCAGGGGGGGAATCTACCCACTGAACTCTCCCTCCACTCCCCCAGCAGGAAGCTGCCGAGCCCATCTGTCTCCTACGAGATGGTGGAGGTCAAGAATACAGTGTGTGAGATCTGTGGCCGCTCTGCTGACATGACCCCATTAACCTATTTTAAAACCATGGATTTTAACTATAGCTTTGGTGGCATTGAAGGCCATTGAGCTTTTTATCTTCTGTTTGTATATCTTTGTTTTTGTTTTTAACGTCTCTGGCCATTCACTCCCCACTGAGGGGGTGCTGCACGGTGATGGTCTCCAGGGTGCCTTCCTGTACCTCTCGCTTTCCCGTGCGTGAGATCGGACAGAGCTCCTTTGCTCCCCTCGCCAGGCCACACTTGGCCAATTTTAAGATGAATCCCGAAATCACCCTGTCATCCTTTACTCCAACCCATCAGTGGCCGTTTGAAGGCAGGGGCCCAAAACGATGTACAATATTCTGAATATGGAATCCCCAACGTGAGAGAATTGGAGCGGGGGGGTGCAAAGGGGAGATTGGCAGGTGGTCTTTTCCTCCTGGACTTGCAAACGGGAATGAAGGCCCAATGTAAAGTGAGAATAAGTAGCTTCAGCTTAACCATTCCCACCGCTCTCTATCACCAGCTCGACTTTTCCCTGCATTCTTCTCTTCCTTTCACATTTTGCTCTCCTTTCCTTTCTCACTCCCACAACCAGTAGTGATTATGTGGAGCGTTTCAACCCCAGCATCCTGAAGGACTCCGTGTTGTCCACACACAAGCCTATCGAAGTGAAGGGCCCTGGTGGGAAGGCCACCATCATCCATGCCCAGTATAACACCCCCATCAGCATGTACTCCCAAGATGCCATCATGGATGCCATTGCAGGCCAGGCTCATGCCAGGGGCAGTGATCTTTCAAGGTAGGCCAAGAACTAAGATCTGTTGCTTGAATGCAAAGACCTTGAGAAACCATTGTATGTCTCTGAAGTTCATAAACAAGGAGAGTATATTAAATGCTAACCATTTCACAGAAAAATAAATGATTAACATTTAATGAAAGGACAGTGATTGATCAAAGGTTGTTCAATGAAAAGTAAACTTCTGGCCTGATAGGAGCCATTTATAGGTTGGATCCTTTCTCTGAACTCTAATCCTTTCAAGCTCTGCGGAGTCCTCTGCCATGGGAGTCTTTGCAAGCAGCTGTAGACTGACTGGTACTAGAAACAGTCCAGGGCACTTGGAGAGGTGTCTGCTCTGAGAAATATCAGCCAGTGAATCCACTGGTGCCCTGGATTGCAGCAGCTGTAGAATGCCGGTTTAGTGTATTTTGTCCCACCTCCTCTCCCTGCTTCCTCCCCCTGCTGTGATAGGTGCTGCTCAACTCCCAATCTCAGCCAGGTTGCCTGTCCACAGAAAGGGCATTGTTCCTGAGACATGTACCCAGCTCCGCAGAACCCTCTGAGTGGCATGAATTGGGGTTCAACACCAGATCTCCCAGCCACCCTCTCAGGCCGAGGTGTTGGAGTCAAACCAAAGGGACAATAGCTATTCATTAAAATAGTGGCTGGTTTGTGTGATTATAATAACAGAAGAAATAGGAGCAGGAGTAGGCCCTGTGGCCTCTCGAGCCTGCTCCACCATTCAATAAGATCATAGCTGATCTGATCTTGGCCTTAACTCCACTTCCCTGCCCGCTCCCCATAACCCTTGACTCCCTTATCGTTCAAAAATTTGTCCATCTCCACCTTAAATATATTGAATGACCCAGCCTCCACAGCTCTCTAGGGCCGAGAATTTCAAAGATTCACAACCCTCTGAGAGAAGAAATTCCTATCCAGTTTCCGTTTTAAATGGGCGACCCCTTATTCTGAAACTATGCCCCTTAGTTCTAGATTCCCCCACGAGGGGAAACATCCTCTCTGCATCTACCCTGATATTAGAAGACAGCCATTTTCAGTTTACAGATATGAATGAGCTTAGTTTTCAGAATTTGCTCAGGAATTCTATGATCCCATGACTATGGGGAGAGCGAACCTCTCTGTGCCACAGCTTCACGCAACCCATTGAATTATTGCCACAAGAAAATCTTTTTTCAGCACATTCAGAGCTTCCTGTACATGCAGCCTGTGTGTCTGTCTGTGTATGTATGGCTGTATGTGCGCGGCGCGGATCTACGCAGAGAGCTGACGGTGTTGGACACCGTGGAAGGGGCGGTTTCCCCTTCACCTCACGCCCATGCATCAGGTGTCAGTCAGAGGTTAAAGGTCAACATGTGCTTGTTTTTTTGCAGCCTTAACCCTGGAGAATAGGCTGTGGGCCTTGTCCATCAATGGAAATTTGAGGCCTAGATAGATTTTAGATGGGACTTAAAAGTCCATATTATGAATGAGATTCTTACTAAAAATCATCGTGTTATTGTTTTTTTAAAAAAAACAGATTTTGGGCACAGGCTTCAATTTGTGTTGAAAGACTCCATGTTGCTGCCATAGAGTCAGCGATAACTGGCGCGTGTATTCCACGAGCATGAATTCCATGCATTCGCCACCACAGGGTTAAATGTAACAGTCAGTCACTGAAATCTCTCTTTGAGAAGAGCCTGGTAAAGCCAGAACCTGCCAGGTACAAAAGAAATGGTCCACCACTTGAACAAGCACAAGAAATAAAAATGGGCCCCAAGTTTCAAGTGTGATTATCGTATAAAAGAGTTATTATGTCAGGATCATACTTCTCAAACTGTGAGAAAAATACTTTAGAAACATAGAAACTAGGTGCAGGAGTAGGCCATTCGGCCCTTCTAGCCTGCACCGCCATTCAATGAGTTCATGGCTGAACATGCAACTTCAGTACCCCATTCCTGCTTTCTCACCATACCCCTTGATTCCCCTAGTAGTAAGGACTTCATCTAACTCCTTTTTGAATATATTTAGTGAATTGGCCTCAACAACTTTCTGTGGTAGAGAATTCCACAGGTTCACCACTCTCTGGGTGAAGAAATTCCTCCTCATCTCAGTCCTAAATGGCTTCCTCCTTATCCTTAGACTGTGTCCCCTGGTTCTGGACTTCCCCAACATTGGGAACATTCTTCCTGCATCTAACCTGTCTAACCCCGTCAGAATTTGAAACGTTTCTATGAGGTCCCCTCTCATTCTTCTGAACTCCAGTGAATACAAGCCCAGTTGATCCAGTCTTTCTTGATAGGTCAGTCCCGCCATCCCGGGAATCAGTCTGGTGAACCTTCGCTGCACTCCCTCAATAGCAAGAATGTCCTTCCTCAGGTTAGGAGACCAAAACTGTACACAATACTCCAGGTGTGGCCTCACCAAGGCCCTGTACAATTGTAGCAACACCTCCCTGCCCTTGTACTCAAATCCCCTCGCTATGAAGGCCAACATGCCATTTGCTTTCTTAACCGCCTGCTGTACCTGCATGCCAACCTTCAATGACTGATGTACCATGACACCCAGGTCTCGTTGCACCTCTCCTTATAGTATAACATTCCTCTGAGGTTCCCACACTGCATTGATATCTGAAACGGGGTTTTGCCTGATGCTGCGGTGACAGTGCCATCACTATGGTAACAGTTTACATGGTGTAAGTCCTTGGAATAATTGTGGGATCTCCCATGTGGATGGTCCATTGAAGCCTCTCGAATGGTTGACAATGTGATTTTCTCTGTAGACCAGGGATTAGTATTGCAATTCTTTAATTTTGATTGGCAGAGCAGTGTTTTATTCTAATTGTATGTTGCTTCTCTTTCTCCATCCCCATCCCCCAACCCCACCCCCACCCCTCACTCACCCCCTCCACCATTCCCATTTCTAACACACAACTGTCATTGTCATTTTTTTGTTACCTGTCAATCAAACCAACCTACCTCCTAATAATCACGGATACCAATGATCAATGCCCTGGTGGTGTTTGATCATGTGACCCTCAGTGGCCCTGAACCTCCATTTGCGTAAGTAGGTCCATCTTTCGTAACCAGACTATCGTTTCTTAACCAAATCTGTACTAAACTCACCTGGGCCAGAGACACCATTTCAATCTCACACACACACACACACACGAGGTGGGAGTTTCCCTTTCTTGGTTCCTTGCCATTTTACATTGAAATTGTGTCGAGACATCTTCATTTTTGGTTTTGTACTTTTATTTAAAAAAATTCCAGGAATGGTTTGTAAAAGTACTTCACCTTCCTCACCCCCCGCCAACAACAAATACATTCAGACAGTGATCGTCTGTTAGACTGTTAGATGATCAGACCTGTGCCAGCATCAATACCTTTGGGAGATGGTGCTCAACCTCAGCTGCCAGCTGTTTAATGCTGGTCACAGTAGTTGTAATCGAATGGACACAAGGAACCCTGGTGTCACGTGAAGTAGTGTGGCACTGCTGCCAACCAGTCATGGTCTTATGCCTGGGCAGCCTGTTGCACTAGCTCACCTGGAAGCTTGCATTATAGAGAGGGTGCTCACTCCGTGTATAAAAAGGCGATTAGACTAAGACCATTGGCAATTCTTTCAGAGGAGGGCAGGTTAACGGACTGGAAGAGGCAGCAGCTTTAGCCACATTGTGCTAACCCGAGTCCATTGGGTTTGGCTGAGATGGGATTGGATCTCAAAGTTCTTCTATCATCCTTATTAGTATCAGCTTGAAGTTTGGGTGGGGTAGGGGGTGAGATCAGTCTGTCCGTGCCTGAGTGAGGTGCTGCAATATAAAGCAAACCTCTGGTTGGTTATCCGATAGTATGAGGGCATTGTGTGCAGTTGCCTCTCATTATGTGTTTCCCTAAACCCTCAAAATGGGACATAGATGGAACATCATCAGTTATTTGTGTTACCTACAGGCCATGTTTCATATAGACTATGTTTCAGAATTGTACTTTTTTAGAGGCATTGTTTTCACATTGCAATAAGATCTGATTCAAAAAGATTTGGATTTTGAACCATCAATGGCAAGTAGTTTCATGTAAATAAACATAAAATAGCTAGCAAGGAATTAGAATATGGGTTGGATGGAGCAGCCATGCAGCATATTAATTTGGAAAGTGAATTCCTGCTTATTGTTGTGGAAGTCATCAGCCCAGTTTACCACTACAGTGAGCTAGGCGAACAAGGTGTTGGGTTGCATTTGTAGCGGGGCAGTATGCAAATCAGAAGAAACTAGTAGATGTGAGAAGATGAAAGAGGCTTAGATCAGCCAGTTGAGAACAGGTTTGCATCTGGAGTATTGCTTGCATACCATGGGACAGATGTTCTAGCCCAAGAGAGGATGAAGGGTAGGGCAACAAAGTTCATCTTTGGTCTCGGGGAATTTGAAGTATAAGGAAAGGTTAGTGAAACTGGGCATGCTTTTATCAGAAAAGAGATATGAAGGAACAAAGTTGATCATGGCATTTAGATCCCACTAACAAAAGATTTCTGGGAATCCTAGAAGAAAACAGAGAATTCAGATCAATCTATTTCATGCATGATAATAGACTAATGGAATAAGGTATCAGTGAAATCAATCGTATAAATGGGCCAGAGAGGTAACTAGATATGTTTGTAGAGATGTGGTGAGAAGTTGGATTCCAGCTTAACTTGGTGGGCTTGTCAGATCAAATGGTCTTTCCCAGTTCCTAAAATGTCCTACATTCCTAAAGCATACCTTCAACACACTATTGGATGGGTTCAAATACTGTCCTGAAAAATTATGGTATATGAGTTATTGTTCCAGGAATTTTTTTGCACCTGATTTAATTTGGTAAAAATCTGTGTAAACCTAAAATGCTGATGTCTGCCCTTAAAGTTCTCCCCCATGCTGCATGGAATGTGGAATTGAGTGTGCAATATATACTCGTACATTAAAACCATTGAGCTAGTCTATAGGTTGTCCCTGGACTCTTGACTCACTTGCAAAGCCAGAAATTCATTTGTTTTTGATGTTTGCTAACCTGAGCTAATTACCACGGTCAATGTTTTGTGTCGTGGTTTAGAAACTACCTGTGAGAAAATTAACTTTTGTATAATTACAATTGCTCTGATGTTTTGGAGTGGACTATAATCAGGAATGCACTCAAGAATGTCTTGAGTAAAAGGGTGGAGCCTGTTTTATTGGAATGTCTTGTGCAACCAATGTTCCAGGTTGTTTAATCGTAAGGTTGTGTACCTGAGGGGGACAAACGCCACAGTACATTTACCCCAGAAGAGACTGTAAGTTACCAATTGGCAGAGCTGTGCTTTTAGACTGACATTTGCAAAGAAAAAGTTTCAATGTTGTCAAAAAGGACAACAAGGATGATCAAAGAGACACCGTTGCCTAAAATGCAACAAGATATCACTGGGAATCTGTAATGTCACAGATAGATACATTGGGGAGAGGGGAAGGGGTCATGTAGGAGAGATGTAAGATGGTTGGAGTCTGAAAACTTGAATTGGGGCGGTCCTACCTAACCACAAAGGAATTTCCTTTGCAAATTACTCTGTTATATATATATTTTGGAAAGAGGATGTTATTCCAATATCACTTAGTAATTCTATTGACATCTACTTAATGGAAGTGAACTATATTTCTGTGAAATATGTACAGCGAATAAAGTAAAACCAATTGCGAGGTTGTTTACGATCTGCTCCTGTGTACCTGCTGGCTTTCTCGTCGGCGATGTTCCCTGATGACTGGGATAGTGACGAGGCTTCACTGTGGTGCTATCAAACCATTGCGCTGAACAGTTTTATAATGAAATCTTCAGACAAGAGGTCAGCTTTTTTTTTTCTGCTGCCATTGACCCTTCCAGAGGAAGCCACAGACACTCCCATCAGACTGACATGTGCCCCAACAGACTGATGGTGAAGCCTGTGTGGGCATGAAGAGGCAGCAGCTGGGCATTGCCAATAGCCAGCTGGACTTTAGGCAAAAGTGATTAAAGAAAGGAGGTGACAATGAAAGTAATCTTCAGAATGCAAAACCTGTGCTGGTTAGACGTACTGAGTAACGGGCACTGAGAGTGAGGCGGTGTGTGTTTCTTATACATCTTTGAGGACAGGTCACTAGAGCACAGGGCTATCTATCTGAGGTCCAGCCTGATAGTGGACTGGGTGTGAATTATATAGCGAAACAGATGTTTGAAGGATGACACTGAAGATTTAAAACTTGTAGCCTGTTCTCATTTGGGTCGTATTGCACACACTGCCTTGACCACATGATTGATAGCAATTCTTCTTTTCTACCCATTTACTGACTGTTGGCTGCAAAGGAAGGTTTGGCTGGGTGACGTGTACATTAAGGTTGCATTGACTGCCGATTGTCCCAGCACTTGATGGAATCTAATTTTATTTTCTGTTTTGGAAGTTCATGTGATATTTCAGTCCTGATTCTCAGCCCGCTAGCGATTGTAAAATACCGACTGGTTTTCATTTTTGTTGTCTCGGTACTTTTCTTCACGGTTCCAGCTTGTTGGAAGTGTTATTAATGACCCTTGTCCTAAAAAGCCGAGACTGGCACTATTTGTATTATTTCATGGTCCTCTTTACTGCACAGGTAACCGCCTCTCAGTCCGACCCAGCAACTTTGCAGTCCACTTTTAACTTCAATACTTAGCGCAGTTTAAAAGTTACATTATTACTGTACTACAAACTCTGTATTCAATTTAGTTGTCTCCTATGTACTGGGATTTTTATCATCCAGAATAATTTGTGTTCCCAGGCACAGAATATCATGGCCTGGTTCAGTTTACAAGCCTCACTTACACATATATGATCGCGGCCCAAATTATAGGTGAACAAAACTGCACTATGTGGAAGGGAGCAAATTTGAACATGAGTTGAGGCTGGAATCCAAACTCCTAATCTCTGGGTTGACGGCAACTTATTTTCTTTGCCAGTGGGTTGTTTTGCCTTCAGGAACAAAATGGAAGTGTGCTGGATGAACACACTGGAGAGGCAGCATCATGATGACACAAATTCTATTTCTTATCCACTAGGGAAATCGAGGGATATGGGGATAGGGCAGGAAAGTGGAGTTGAGGTAGAAGATCAGCCAGGATCTTATTGAATGGCGGAGCAAACTTGAGGGGAGGGATGGCCTACCCCTTTTTCCTATAGAATCCCCCCCCCCCCGCCCCAACTCAAGAAAGGGGGAGGGTCACAAAATGACCTGCGGTGACAGGTCCAAAGAGTGCAATTGGTGTCTGGACGCTGGATATGATTGGTTAGTTGCTCGCCGTGCTCTTGTCCCTGCTCATTGGCACCTGCAGGATTGGCAGGGAGTTGTCAAGATGAGCATGTTATCTGTGAGCATCCATAGGTATCTAGAAGAATGCGCCCATTTTGCTAGGATTTGTCTTTAAAGCTGCCTGCAGTCACCTGAAGAGCCCCAATCCCGGAACTGGCCAACTGGTGACCCACCAGTGATGTGGAGGTGAGTACCTAAATAAAAATATTTCAAAGGTTGACTTAATATAAAGTTAGCTCACACTCCACATTACCTTTTCATTTCCTATCATCTCTTCCATATATTCTCATCTTTCTTCCCCCCTCGCTCTCCAATCCTCCCGTTACCTTGGCAACTGAGTAAGATGACCAACTCACTGCTCCACAACCACCATCAGAAGTGCCGCTCTGTACTAAGCTCACAGAAAGCACCATTTAGAGACAACAGATTCCCTGTCCCTCCCTTCCTCCAGTGGCTCCACTCAGCCTATCACCTGCCCACTAGACGTACTGCCCATTTAACAGTCGGCTGCCACTGGGACTTGACTCTGTGTACGGTGTGTGAAATGAGGGTGTTCACCACAGTCATTAGATGTGAAGTAATTGAATGGAACCACGGCTGTTGTAGAAGTTTAAACTTGTGCGTATACAAATTGTAGAGAACGGAAAAGAAAGCCGAATGCCTCCTTTTTTTTAAGGTGGGGATTATATTGAGAGAAGAATTGGAATATCTCTCCTGGGACCAGATATATAAGAATATTGGTGTACAACATTTTTGGGGAGGAATAAGTATATTATCTTGAAGATTTCCTCCCTCCCTGTCTAGGGGCACCCCTACTGCTACCCTAGGAAGTATCCGCCGCCTCAGCATCGACCAGCGTTTCCTGGTCTGTGCTTAGCGGCACAACCAGCCAGTGCTTTCACCCTTGGAACCAATAGCAAAGGGAGGGTGAGATCCACCTTCAATCTGAGCTGAGTTTCTTTAGCTGCCATTTGGTTTGTTTAATTCCATTCTTGGCCCTTCTGTAGGTTTTCTGAATGGGCCATGAATGTATTGATAAACCATTGAGAACTCTACCACACGTCCACCAATAAACACCACCCGATTCCAACACACCTGGATACCTTTGGATTTTAGACGTTAGTTTAAGCTTGCTGAATTTCAAAATCTAGAATATTTTATTGATTCTCTATCAAAGTTTGCACATTTGTACTTTTAAAACATGCATTCTGTGCAAAGCAGATGAATGGTAGGGTAATGTGCTTAAGTTGGAAGATACAATGTCTCTGAGCATCCCAGAGCAAGTGACAAACATCGGTTGCCTGCTTTAACTGGAGGGCAGCAACCCCAGGGTACCATTGAGGTCCTCCCAGTGACCAGCACAGGCCTTAGGAGAGCTTCCCCATCATTCCTGTTGGCTTCAGTTGGGAAACCCCTTGGGGGAGAGATGATGGGAGAACATGCCAGGGTTCTGAATTCTTGCCACAAAAAAAAGATTTGTTATCAACCAAAGGAAATCTACAGACCCTTGGAACTGGGTGTCCAAAGGAGAGCTAGAAAATGTCTTGTTGAATCTGAATAGAGTCCACTACAGACCTATGGCGGATGGTGGGGAGTCACGGTGATAGGCTGGGGGGAGGGGGGGTTAGGAAGTGTCATTGTAAAATGAAACTCTTTCTGTTATTGCAGTAACCTACATGTTAAAGATGCTCCAGTCGATAGTGCCTCTCCAGTCTACCAGGCTGTCATTCGTAACACTAACAAGCCCCCGCAGACTCACCAGCAGGAGCTGGATGAGTGGACCCGCAGGGCTGCCAATTTGCAGTCCAAATCTTTCCGGGTCCTTGCTCAGATGACGGGAACGGAATACTGTAAGTATAAAAAAGCTTTCATTCTGTTGGGTTAAATGGGGAGAAGTGAGTGGTGCACTGAATTAGCCTGCTACCCCATTACTAATGAGAGCTGGAGTTAGATCCGGCCCAGACTGGTGAGAGGAAAGTCTCCGCTCTTTCTGCAGCTCCTAAGTGAGCTCCTGTAGTATTAACCCAGTGCTCACTGGGTACACTGAATCAGCCTGTGACTGACACCAGATGATCAGTCTCACTATGGGAAACTGTGTAGTAGGGGGTGCTTTGATGAGGTTGGCATTGAAGCAGATTAACAGGCAGAGTAGAGGGAGCTTTACTCTGCAGCTAACCTTTACTGCAACTGACCCAGAAATGCTTGATGGGACAGAGAAGAGGGAACTTTACTTTGTGCCTGATCTGCAAGTGCTTGATTTACAAGTGATGAGGGAGTTTTGCCTTTGATCTAACCCACACTATACCCGACCCGGGGTGCTTGATGGGGCAGTGTAGAGGGAGCTTTAATCTGCACTTTACCTGGGACTTCCCGATGGGAACTTCAACAATGTCTACTGCCGTAAGCTGGTCACATCCTTCTTCTAAGATCTCTGGAAATGTTTATTGGTTAAATGAAAAACACCAAATGATTATCCTAAACTAGTGGATTTTTCTGTAACACTTTCTAAGGGATGTACCAAATATCCCAGAGGAAGGAGAATGGGAACACATTGGCTGATATCTGGCACCAGTGTTACATTCAAACGATCTTATGTACAACAGTTTTGATTGCTGAAATGTTGTTTTGCCAGGCTGGCAGGAGTTTAAGGCATCTTCTGCCACCTCAGCAAAACGGACTTGCAGATGTATGAATGTACACGCCCATTCTATTCATCCAGGAGGCCAGTGCTGCTCCAGGCTACTCTTGTTCAGTTATCGCGGTAGAAGAAAGGGACTAAGGAATATTACAAAGTGGGGGAGGGAGAGTTGAAATTGAGGGGCTGAAACCAAGACCGAGATCAATAGATTTTTGAATATTAAGGGAATCAAGGGATATGGGGACAGTGGAGTTGAGGTAGAAGATCAGCCATGAGCTTACTGAATGGCGGAGCAAGCTCGAGGGGCCGAATGGCCGACTCCTGCTCCTAATTTATATCTTATGTTTTTATGTAAACTGTGTTTTGGCTCCATTTGCTCATCTCTTATCTGGATGCATGAGTGTTACATGAGCATCAACATCTAACCACTGCATATATAGAGGTCATTGACAGTTAGGGCCCCAGTACAGTTCCAGCATGGATCCCTGTGACCAGCCACATTGCAGCAGATGTACCATTCCTGCTGTGATGTGATGTGGTGCAGATTGACATTGAGCAGAGTGCACAGGTGAGCAGGCATTGAGGGAGTTTTAACAAATGAATAATAGAGGAATGATATCAGCGGGAGAAAATTACAGGTTTGCTCTTACTGCCCACTTTGATGTCAAAATTCTGAAATTGCAATTTTTCCCCACCCAAAAATCAGTTTTAAAAATCGTGAAATATGTCAGATTTAAAGTTAAAGAGCTGGTTATAAAGTGATTAGTTTATAAATATTCTTCTCCTTCGCCATCTCTCTCACCACTCTCTTGTCATACACAGGTCTCCAAGTTAACAGTGTAATATATTCTGGGCACCCTTTATTTTATCAAGTGTATATTTTTTAAAATGTCCATCACCCATTCTGAAGGTTAAATTTTGTTGTATACCACCCAAAAAAAATCCACTTTAGTGAAAACAGAAATGGAAAACTTCTGTAAAACTGCAAGAGTAAATCCTACATCTGTGTGTCTGATCTAATGGTCCCATTCTAATATGCATCATGAATTTTTCACCATGAAGTTCTGATCTTAGATCTTCTCCACTTCCCTTTTTAAACAGAAATGTGAAGCCTTCATAGGAATCTTGGGCTTGTTTCTAATGGAGCTGGCTGGTGCAATGCAACTGCTAAAGCCTGGCTTCAATACAGCCCAGGACGAGAGTAAAACGGTCATCCCTCTCTGTTGATTAGACACTACCATTTATCCAGTGTCAGCTGTGGCTCAGTGGGTAGCATTCTCACCTCTTAGTCAGAGGGTTGTGGGTTCAAATCTAAGCTGACACTCCAGTGCACGTCTGAGGGAGTGCTGCACTGTCGGAGGTGCAGTCTTTCGGATGAGACGTTAAACCAAGGCTCCGTCTGCTCTCTCAAGTGGATGTAAAAGATCCCATGGCGCTATTTAGAAGAAGAGCAGGGGAGATATCCCCGGTTTCCTGGCCAATATTTATCCCTCGATCAACATTAAAAAAATGATCTGGTCACTATCACATTGCTGTGGGAGCTTGCTGTGCGCAGATTGGCTGCCGCGTTTCCTACATTACAACAGAAAGTACTTAATTGACTGGAAACTACTTTGGGATGTCCTGAGGTAGTGAAAGGTGCTATATAAATGCAAGTCTTTTTTGTTTTTGTTTTTATCCTCTTGGATTCAAATCTAGCTCAGCAAGGTACAGGGTTTAGTTTAGTTTTTCATCCTTTGGTATTGCTGTAAGATGCCAGTAACGGTATTCACCAAACCGAACCTCAGCTGCTCTCTTTGAAGATTTTGTAATCTCTTCCCTGTTGCTGCCAAAGCTTTGCCTGTGTTGTGATTTGACAGTGAGTAGACCTATCTCTGGGGTTAAGTTTCAGATGGAGACTGAAGTCTCAGACGTTTAGATCTTCTCATGAAGTCCCCTCGGTAAACAGACCATTAGAATCCCCGTTTAACTTGGAGCCCTGTGGATATCAAAGTGCATGAGCCTGTTTCCTTGGGCATGGTCATTCATTTACATCTTCTGTTTTGCAGTGCAAGATCCAGATGAGGATGCTATGAAAAGATCAAGGTAGGCTTCTAGCAACAGCAGCAGTCATTTGGCCTACTTAACACATACTCCAGACATTTACTGTTAAACACATTAATACAATACACTTAACCCTCAGCGTTAGTTAATTTTAGAAATGTGGGGTTATTAAGATAACAAATAGTTAATTTCAACCTTTGGTTGACAATTTTGAATTTGGACAAAGAATATTCTCCATCTAGCTCTGCTTCCAACCGACATCCAGGGCTCTGTAGGAGCGGGTATATGTCGACAGTTACAGGGGATAGTTCTCTGAGTACACGTTGTTTCATGGGCTGGTCCTAGTTTGGTAGACCACAATGAGGCTTTGGTATTAAAATGTGGTGCTACCCAAATGATCTTCCCCCCGCCCCCCCCCCCCCCCCCCACCGCCCCAGAGAATGTGTCTATCAAATCTACACTAATGAGTAGGCTGCTTTGATTTCATATGTAGTTTCCTAACACAGAAAGGACAAAGTTCTTTTGATGTGCAAAGGGTTGCCATGTTAAGGGTCTTAATGCTTCACAAACCAAAGTGCAAAGCAGCTTCCTCTTTGTTGTCATAGCAACAGATCAATTGGGAATTTTAAGTCTTGTCATTTGGGTAATGGTTTGTGTGTTATACAGTTATAAGGTCAGGAGAGTGGAGGCCGTATTCCCTAATCCCTTACTCTTCTCCTCCTCTCTCTCTTTCTCTTTCTCTATGCCACAGGGAAAAGTTTGAACATGAAGTAAAAGGTCCACGCTTTGCCAAATTGCGCAATTGGCATCATGGTCTGTCTGCACAGATCCTTAATATTAAAGGTTAAACTGCCCACGTGTAATAAGAAACTTCAAGATAGAATTACTAAACAAAGAAAAAGAGCATATTACTGTCATAGTGGCTATAAAAAAAGTAGTGTGAGAACATCGAATCTTCTTAAAACAAGTTAAACAAAGTGCTTGTTGAGTGTCCTTAGCCTTGTATCCCTCCTCTGTTGTAATGTAGTGCTCCTAGCAGCACAGTACTTCTCCATGTATGAAGGTTTCTCTGCCAATAAAATGCTAAAAGTCCTGTTTCTGTATAAAGAGTCAGCTTCTGTATCTCTGAATTCCTTTCAAAGAAATGTTAAGGAATTAATAAACTGTTAGCTTAGTGTTTGAGAGAGTGTAGTTTGAAAGCACTGTTGCTTCTCGATGATGGAAGTCTAAAAGGTGCGTGCTGTCTAGCCTGAGGGAATGCTCGCATAGGTCAGACGATGAGATTTCGAGAGAGGTTTGAAGAAAATGGGGAATGATTTTCCGGGACATATATTAATGGACAACACATTACCTCACATTGGAAAGCTGAATTAGTTTATTTTACCAAATCACAGGTAGTTACCTAGAGATTGCTGAACAGATTATCGATGTGGGCTATGAAACATCTCTGATTAAAACCTTGGTCTTATTTACTGCTAGTGCCCATCACTACCAAAACCCTGACCCACAATCCCTTGCCCTGCCCAAGCCCTACAGGAAATAAGCAGATATCTGTCCGTGATTAATTAACCAATATTTTCAGGTGCAACTATTGGACGTCCATTGTTGAATGCTCCTCATCAGTCCTCATTCCCACCACATAGTCCAAGTCCTTGCAGATGTCGAGCACTATTCCCGTAATATTCTATTTAAATAATTGTTCTGTTATTGCTTAGCTTCTCTCACAAAGCAGCCCTGCATGACAGGAACTTCCATTTTTAGTTTGGGTTTCTGATTAGATTCAGATTCTGGGATAAGTACGTTTAAAGTTGAGACGTGGGACTGAAAAGGGAAACCTGGAAGCGCCTTGAATAATTTGGGCTAAATCCCGCCATGTCTGGGTACGGTGCAGTGCATTTGGGACATGAGAGCTATGTCCCCTGACCCAAGGTCAGTGAAGGCAGAAGCAAACAATGCTCCCAGTCAATTGATTGACCAATGAATCCAAATCCCCATTAGACGGAGGGTTTTTCTTCTGGACAGTGAAGGTGAGGGGCTATTACATTGAATTTAGATGAATGTTACACTTATGCAAACAGTCTTTCTGAAATTACTTCCAGTAACCAGATTAGACAAAATTATTTCGGGGTAATTTTATTGTGTGAGCATTCCTTCAGAAGGCAGGTAATTGCAAGTATTTCATCAAATTATTTAACTTTTGGAGGAAAGATGTAAACTTTAGATAGATTGAGCTGAAAATAAATGAACGAATTGGGATGGAGAGATTTGTGTAAAGACTGTGTCTGATATTTATAACACATCTCGCAGGGATTTTGCAAAGAAAATTCTGGAATGAGAGTTCTGGAATATATTTCCACTCTTTCCCTGTTTCTCCCTTTAAGAATATAGAAGCAGGAGCAGGTCCTACGGACAATCATGGCTGATAATCAACCTCAACTCCACTTTCTGCCTGATTTCCATATCACTTGATTTCCCTAGAGTCCAAAAATCTATCTATCTCAGCCCTGAATATATTCAGAGACTTCTCTGCTGAAGGTGCTGATTTGTGCTGTGGTTCACTGCTCCTTGTGCCCATAGTGCTCTGATAACTCATCTAAGTGGTAATTTTTCAGGGCTGAGCCTCAACAATGATTGCCAGCAAGCGATTCAACTGTGGGGCCGAGGGTTTCCTCCTGACACTCACATCCGTGCACCTTGCAGCCTGGGTCGCTGGACGGTAATCGGGAGAGGGAAGCCGAACTGCAGATTTTTTTTCCTGCCCCATACCTCACTTCCCCACCCTTCCCTGACCCAACACCACTGAGACAGCCATCATCGAGCTGCGATCAGCTAACTCCACACTTGACCCAGTGCTGATCTGTACAGGTGATATTCACACTGCATTTTTGCAATTGCACGGTTTTGATTGCGACAAGGAGAAAACAATATTTTTTTAAAGAATTGTAAAGCAGACAACTCCATGTTTCAAGAAACAAATGTCCCCCCCATTTGAAAAATAAGTTTTTGAAAATTTTTGCAAAATATGAGTGGGGTGTGTTATATTTTGCTTTTTTAAAAAAAAAAGTCACTGCCTTGTAGTGGTGATTTGGGACCTTGAGTAAATGGCACTGGGGTCTGAGGCGTATCTGAAGTTTGCCATAGTCCCTGACTGTTCCGGATGACCGTGGCCTGTTAATATGATTGTTTGTGAATGATTTGAGCCGAGTGGACGAGGGTTGAAACAGGTTGGAGACAAGTAATATATAAAATTTGGGTTCTGGTGTAGTGAGATTGTTTGGTGAAAGGCAGGGTGTGATCATTTGGTTCCTGTATTCTGTGCTTGGCTGCTTTGGTTTGCGATTTCTCTGTATATACCAGCACTTTTTCTCTGAAATAAAACAAAAATCAAGTTTGAAAAATACAATTAGCTCCTCTTCCAGTCTCTTTCTGTAGTGATTAGCTCTGGCACTCAGATGCTCACTAAGAATCACCATCCCATTACTGAAGTCGGATTGTTCAGCAGTCGCATTGAAGAGACAGTACCTGGGTTGGGAGCTGCAATGGGGTTGCACCTAATTGTGGAGAAGATGAAGCCACCACAGCCACACTAATAGATGACTTAAGAGGGTAGACATTCCAATTGGCAGATTTTCTGTACATATGCTACACAGACTCGTACCATAGTACAGTGTGCTTTATTTTTACATGTGGTTTAAACCGTTTCACTGCTTCATGTCAATGTTATAAAAATAATAGTACGACTGCATTAAATCTTCGTACGTAAATGTCGCTAATCAACATTTCTACCATTTCTGTCACTACTGGATGCAAAGAAGGTTGAAGGCCTAATGTCCTAAGATCAGAAACTAGGCCTCCCTCGTCCTCCTCTCCCCCAGGAAAACGTAGGTTCTCAAAGTTCTCCCAACCTTTTCTTAATATTGTAGCGATTGGATTATTCCATTTCTCAAAGGAAATCAGTACCAGGCCCTTAACACAGGCTTGAAGCAATGCTGGCAGACATTGTTTCATTAGGATGGTAGCTTGGTTGAATGTTCGATTGCAGTTTACCTGTACCATTCTATGAGCCCAAGTGAGAGATGAGTAATGCTGGTCATCCCTGTGTGCCTGAGCTCTAGAGAATCTCCACTTACGGTCCACTGATTTTCAGTTTAAAGTGGTAACTATGGTGGCCAGTAAGGTGGACTTTGGTTTTTCCATATGATGTGGCTTTAAATCTAGAAACCAGGGGATATTTCAAGATTAATTTATTGATATAAGACTTGGTGTAAGTAGGCTGACACAAAGAGGTACTGTCTCTTTAAAATGCATTAGAACTGAAATATCGACCAGTGTTGCGCACAAACATTAGTGTCAACCTGACGGTAAAATAATTGCCCTGTTGGCACAATGAAGGACTGACCAAACATTTGTGTGCGTATGTATCTATCTATGTGTCCTTTTTTTTAAACACCCTTTCACATGGATGTTTTATAGGACAAGAGATGGACACTGATAAGGCAGTAGTAGGGGAGGTGATCAAAAAAGGTAAGTATTAAGACAGCAAGGCAAAAGGGGGGTTAGGAAGAAAACTCGGGTGGAAGGAGCATGGTGGTTGAAGGCTTTACCACCAGTGGAGGGAGAGGGACTTATGTCGATCAGATTAGTAAGAGCAAAAGGTGTGTGCTGGGTTGGAGGGCTAGAGAAGTTTGCAAGGTTAGGAGGAACTTGAGGGTGAGAATTTGAAATCATGACACTGGGGATAGGTGAGGACAGGAGTTTTCACGTTGAGGAGCCAGCAGATTTGTTCATGGGAATAAAGACTTGTACAGAAACCTCACCTCCTTTACAAGCTTTCTAGGGAGGGTTGGGTTAGAATGACTAGGTTAGGAAAACTTCAGCCAAACTTTACATTTCGGTTTCATTCAGATCTGACCTGCTAGTTAACTCATTATATTGTGGAATAAACATAGATTATAACCAGCAAATGTCTCTTGCCCAGTTCATGCATTGTGGTTGCATACCAGTTTTTGAGTATCACATTGGCACAGGCACACTTCTCTCTGTCGAGAGCACCTCCTCAGTACTTCCTTCCATGATCGGAATGAGACAGGAGGTCAAGAGAAGGTACTGAACTTGGAGATAATTATTGAAGTGAGCTATTACAATGACCATAGAAATTGTCCTTTCATATTGTTATAATGGCATTGCCACAGTATTTGCTGAATATTTAAAGACTTTGTTGTGAATTAATTTTGTATTCAGGACAATTGTAACAAATCATTTTGATCCTAGTCAATGAGTTAGAACTCCAAAGAATTAATAACTGAAGGTTTGTTTTGTTTGCCATGTTTGGGCAGTCCACCAATCAGAGTGCCTTTTTAAATGGTGTTTCCAGCTTGTGCATAACATGAGTCTTCAATCCAACTCCAACTTTGAGCCTGAAGCGAGCACTGAGCAGCAGTAGACTGTAGTGTAAAGCCTGGGCTATTCATGGTAGGCTTATGTGAGAATGAGTGCAGGCTTTTAAGGTTTCATTGTACATAATTCTAAATTGACATCAATCAGTCAGCAGATGATTTTGACTGACAGCAAGCTCGGGGTAACAGAACCTGAATCTAACAGCAGCGGTGAACTCCGCTCGATTCAGATAATCTGTGTTGCTGCCCTTCCTTGGTTTAAAATGCCCGATGAGAGGTTGAGATGTGGAACTGTGCTGCCAGGCCACCTGCCTGTCAGACAGGACGACTGATAAACAGACACTGTAATGTTTCCTTTCTTTTAATTATCGAATTCTTTAAAAAAAAAATGTTTTAAAGTAAATTAAGTTACCTTGAATTTATGGAAAATGAAGTTAGTCTAAAAAATATATTTTTCAAACATAACTTAATGGGAGGGGGCCCCTTCTCGATGGAGCAGCTATTTACCTCTGTGATGTTAGTCGAGACCCCGGCCACTGTTCAGTGGGGTGGCTCCCAGTTGATTTTGAAGGAGTCCTCACGCACTGAAGTGAGGCTTTGCCTT
Organism: Pristiophorus japonicus; assembly: GCF_044704955.1. Classification (NCBI taxonomy): domain Eukaryota; kingdom Metazoa; phylum Chordata; class Chondrichthyes; family Pristiophoridae; genus Pristiophorus; species Pristiophorus japonicus. Next base: position 28,525,934 of record NC_091998.1, on the reverse strand, counting down.
GGGTTGTGCAATATAAACACATCCCATTCACATTGAATGCAGGTTAAATATTAAACTGAGCTTCTAAAATGAAGATTGAAATGAGTAACACAAACAATTTGCACTGTAACTGAACTCCCTGTCAGGTCTTAAAGGTTTGAATGCCGGTACTGCTAGTGCTGTTTACCAATGTTTTTTAATAGCTAACCTTCAGGCCAGTGTACTTTACTGAGTGCTAAATTTCGACAGGACATTATATCAACAAAACCCAAAAACGAACGTAGTCCAATTGCTTGGCAACCATTGCCCCACATTCTGTCAGCAGCTATGGAGATGCCTCTGACCCAGGTCCTTTCTCAAGGATGCTGTCTACCAGTTAGCTAAGAAAGAAGAAAAAACTGCTTCCAAACAAGTCGTGAATAAACTTAGAGAAATTAAAGAGGTGGAGGTAGGTTTCTTAAAATCAATAAGATGGACACAAGTAAGCGATACAGGTGTGACACGTGGGCAAATAGAGTTCCTCACAATTGTGCAAATAATGTGTTCTTGAAGATTCTGTTCCATGGCGACAGCTGACCCAAAAAGATGCCTGTCAGGTAAACTGCTTGTCTGGTTGTGACATAGGGAAATATCCAATCTGCAATGGGCTGTTCCTTTTCCAAACCAAAAACTAACCCAATTTCTGCTAGATGCCTCTCCATGGCTGGGACATTCCCTCCAAGGCTGGGACACTCCCTCCATGGTTGGCTAGGATACTTACTGACCGCACGCTGTGCATGCAGGGAGTTGGTGATGTGTGTGTGTGCGGGTGATCTTTGATGCCTGATTTCTCCCAGAAGTTTTGTTTGGTTTTTTTGCCTCCATGTCATCATCAATTGCTCCATTGCCTAACATCATTGACATCTAATTAATTCATTCTACTGACACCTACCCTTCCTTCTCCCCAGAGTCAAGACCCAAAAATAGGTCGCCTCATTCTTCATATTAGCAACATTGAGGTTGCATTTGAACTATTTAATCATAGATCACTAATTTTTTTTTTAAGTTTGTCAATGTCTTGGTCACCTGTGAAGAAATAATTCTCGATCTATATAAATTTGCTCATATTTTTCCATCACATAAATTCAATATAACTGCCTCTCCATCTTCTTACCAGCTATTCTTAAAAGAATCATTAAGTGAGTTTTCAAAAATATATATCACTTTTTGTTCAAAATATATCTATTTGCTTTTTGTGTGAAAACATTTTCTTTAAAACTACTGGGACAACATAAAATGGCCACTATCATTGCCTGGGAAGCATATCATACCTTGAATACATGATCACAGGACACGGGTTATGTGAACAGCACACTACTTGTCACAGACCCAGCATGAGAAGCACTAAACTGGAGTGTTTTTGTCTTTATGCAGTTTCATACAAAAAGACATGCATGTTCTTCACTCTGATGAGTGCATGTTGTCCCAAATGGTGTTGATTGACCCAAAACTTGGGGAGCAGTAAATGCGGGGTCCTTTCTGTCTGAGAGCAGTATCTTCATCCCATCTGTCTGTGTCTGTGCTTCATTGTTCTCCTGTCTTTTTGCACTGTACTGTGTAGTTGTTGTTGTAACTTTGCAAAACCATTTTCTGTACTTGGGCTTCTAAAAGATGGCTGTTTTGCAAAGGTAGCAAGCTGATGGCACAACTCCTTAACCATCTTGTTGAAATTTCCTGGTGTAATTGCAGGCTCTTCCTTACTTTTCCATTTTAAGAAGGGGAATTCACTGAACCAATTTGAGGAAGTGAGGCCTAGTTTTTTTTTTAATTTCTGAGCTTTGAGTTGAAACGCATTGGTACAGGGTCAAGGAACCTTCACCCTGACTGACCTGTGCCAGCCTTTTCTTCAAGATGGTGCTTGGTGACCAGTATAGAAAGTGGCTTATTTCCCTCAATTTAAAAGAACTTGCCAAAAAATGTTGGGGGGGGGGGAAGCAAAAATTAAATTGATCGACGATCCAGTATGAATTCCAATAAGTGCTATTTTATTTGTTATTGCTTTAGCCTTCACCTTAGGGGAGGGGAGGGGGGCGGTTGCAAATTAGTTAGGGAAGGACGTCAGCAACAACAAAACAAAATGGCATTTGGAGACCAAGAGAGCAACTCTAGCCAAATTGCTGTGGTTTTGCTTATGTATGTAATGAAGATCATGGCAACCACTGGCAAAATATCATACAGACTTGGAGAAATGCTGATACGAATTTTAGTCTTTTGATTAAAAACAAAAGCATGGATTGGCACTATGGGGGCTGGGTTCCCGACGCTCCCTACCACCCACATGCTACTTGGAAAATTCTCCTGTGTATGACTTTCAAACTACTGCTTTGTATGCTTTCCGCTTGGCCTTCTCTGCGGTTTTTGCTCACGGTCATGTACGCTTTCTTTAAACTCCTGCAGCTCTGGCCTTGTATCTTTCTGATGCTTGTACATACTCTGTGCTTTAACAGTCTGCTTTGTGCACGTTGGAGTCATTCTGTATCTAACATTTGTCTTTAGCCTTTGCACCTCCTGTGATCCTCTCTATGGTCCTGTCTGCACTAACACGTCTTCCCCTCACCTCCCGGGAGACAGTTATTTCCCTATGTTATGACTGCAAGCAGCCTCAAATGTAGATTAAGCTATGGGTCTCGGCTGGAGCCTTCCTGTGCGTGGGACCTGCCTCTAACTGCAGTGGCTGAGAAAGACAGATATGGCTTAAACCTGCCTCTAAAATAGTTGTGAACTAAAAACAGCATGAAATAAGCTGTAATCTTAACTATCTCACCTTTCCTTTCAGCAGCTGTTGTCTCTCTCTGTAGTTTTGTCAGTTTTCCATGTAGTGAATAATGCTGGCTTTCGCAGTATCTCTTCTGTGGCCTATATGTTCTCGGGTTCATTTCTTTTCTTAGCTTATTCTTTAAACAAAAAAGCTTGCCCTCAACAGAATTCGAGCTTCTTGGAATCTTTGTCCCAGGTCTGGAGAGGTTCACAGTCACTGTAGCAAGGGAAGAAAGTTCTGTTATTTCCCAGCTCGGCCATGAGGCAAAGTAGGTAACCATATTGCGACAAGTCCATCTTGCGTAGGGTAGGATGAAGGTCGGGTAACATAGAAACATAGAAAATAGGTGCAGGAGTAGGCCATTTGGCCCTTCAAGCCTGCACCGCCATTCAATAAGATCATGGCTGATCTTTCCCTCAGTACCGCTTTCCTGCTTTCTTTCCATACCCCTTGATCCCCTTAACCGTAAGGGCCATATCTAACTCCCTCTTGAATATATCCAATGATCTGGCATCAACAACTCTCTGCGGCAGGGAATTCCATAGGTTAACAACTTTGAGTGAAGAAGTTTCTCATCTCAGTCCTAAATGGCCTACCCCTTATCCTAAGACTATGTCCCCTGGTTCTGGACTTCCCCAACATCGGGAACATTCTTCCCGCATCTAACCTGTCCAGTCCCATCAGAATCTTATGTTTCTATGAGATCCCCTCTCATCCTTCTAAATTCCAGTAAATAAAGGCCCAATTAATCCAGTCTCTCCTCATATGACAGTCCAGCCATCCCTGGAATCAGTCTGGTGAACCTTCGCTGCACTCCCTCAATAGCAAGAACGTCCTTCATCAGATTAGGAGACCAAAACTGTACACAATATTCCAGGTGGGGCCTCACCAAGGCCCTGTACAACTGCAGTAAGACCTCCCTGCTCCTATACTCAAATCCCCAAATCAGGGTAGGGTGGAATGAGTGGGGGAACCAAGACCAGGTCACGGCAGGACCACTGACGACACGTTTTTCAATTACACACCAGAGTTGATGGCAGTCATAGAAAAGTTATAGCCAAGGCATCCTATGATCTTGGATGCTTTCAAAAAGAAACTAGATGAGTACATGAGAGAAAAGGGAATAGAAAGGCTGAGATGAGGATGGGATTGGAAGAGACTCGTGTGGAGTATAAACACCAACAATGTTCCCTTTAAAGGTTATGGGGAGTGGGCAGGAAAGTGGAGTTGAGGCCAAGGTCAGATCAGCCATGATCTTATTGAATGGCGGAGCAAGCTCAAGGGGCCTACTCCTGCTCCCATTTCTTATGTATGTTCTTATGTTCCCTTTAAGTCGCGCAGCTCTCTGGACCCCCCCACGCAGCCGGCTCGGTGGCTTTTCAATGCGTAAAACCGCGCATGCATGGTATTTTAAATGGGCCATCCATCCCCTTAAAGGGCCATGTAGCCCGAAAAAAATAATTAACGGGAACATTGAACACCAGCACAGACTAGTTGGGCCAATGGCCTGTTTCTGTGGTGTATCTATTGTAAATGACCCAGACCATCCCATTCTCTTAACTACGGTGGATGAAGCTGCTTTAGAGAAATTTAAATAATAATATTCAAAATTGGGAACAAAATCTCAAGCTATATTTGACAGTTGTCAGTTACCACCTTATTCTGAAGTGGTGTGGGGGTGGTTGTGTTGGGTAAAGATTAACAATATAAACAGAGTGTGAGGAATTCTGCAGCACCAGGAAACTGGGCATCTTCTAGATCTGTATTTGTATTTAATGCAGCCTCTTGTAGGCCAGCAGAGAGATACTGCATCTCAATAGGCCAATCACAAAACACAACCAACTCCTTCATCTCAAGAGCGTGTCCCATTTTTAATTTTTTGTGACACAAGTTCATGATGAAATTGAACAAGCAAAGTTGCAGAATGTCAAGTGTCAAAATCTCCAGTGCCAGATTAAGACAAGCTCCAATGTGCCCAACAATTGGTGTCTTCCAGTACAGTATCCCATTGCCCAGTGCTACATGCCATGTAGCTTCAATTAGCCCAAGAACCAGTGAATTTGTGCTCCTAACTTAGTGCACCTGGAGCACATATTGGGAATTGAGACATGGAGTTCAGCACCCTCCACAAGAACTTCCTTTCTTGGGATACAGTTGCTCAGGTACTGGCCAGTGGCCATCCTCCATTACTTGCTTGTATGGGCATTATTCAAGTACAGCCTTTTTGACCACTGGTGCCAGCCTGATCCTAACCTCCCCAACCATTGACAAATGCCCTTTCCAGCAAGAGTCTTTAGATAGCGATCAGGAGCACTGACCCTGGCTACTCTTTAAACTTTCTTTCCCTCCCTTAAGGTGGGTCCAATTGTAGATGCCCAACTGCTGATCTGCATCTGATCAGCTAACTCAACACAAGCTGAGGGATTGATCCCAGGACCTTCTGTTGTATATGGCCCAGTACTGCACCTGGCAGTTTCTTTACCCACGAGGTTATTGGTGGTCATTGAGAACCTGAGTTACAGTTTTTAAACCAAAGTTGTGTTTTGTGAATGGTAGCTGTAGAACTCTTTGGTTCTCTAACATGTCTCCTTCTATTTGTTCCAGTTGGATATTTCAAATCGAAACTATTCAGTCATTTAACAGTAGTTTGTTTCCCATGAATTCTTTACCCATGATACAGAAGACCTTGTAAAGCAAGTGCAATTGCTTGGAAATCAGCATGACCATAGGAATCAAAATGCAGTTTCAATATTTGAAATATCCGACTGGTTTGTTGTGTTTGGTCCCTCATCCAATCAGTGTGACCTGTTTGGAAGACAGTTCAGTCTGCATAAGCAGGATTTCTGTTTGTCCTGGAATCTGTAAGACTTTAGGTGTGTTACGAGCAGATTGTCATAGTTTGTTCTTTTTAATCTGTAGAGTAACTGGTATTGTCTATTTATGTAGAGGTGTCCTGTGTTGTATCTGGCTACGTCTGTCTTCATTTAAGGCTGTTGCTAGAAAATGGCAGTTTTTCATTCTGAACAATTGTCTCGGTGAAACACTCGGCCTTGGGGCCTAAACACTTTTTCTTACTTTACTTTTAACCCCGTAAGTTCTCTAAAATATGTTGGTCTTCAAGCTGTTGATAGAGGGAGGTGTTTCAAAATAATGGGTTACAAATTGGTCCTGGGCGGTGGAACAAAATGGGCAATAGCGAATCGGAAGCCCGTTCTACTGATTTCCTTTCATATTGAAGTCAGTGGAAAAGGAAATGGAGTGGGCTGGCGAGTCACTGTCGCCCAATGTGCACTACAGCCCAAGGCCAATTTATACCCAATGTGTCTCCAGAAGATCGAATTGAGGTGCCTTCTTGACACCTTTTGTCAGCGCCTGGAATTCTAGCAACAGCCTTCTGTTTCCCATCCCCACTGTCCCTTACAGCAAAAATTGAAACTTGTTCCTACTTTAAAGTTACTTCACTTCACTCTCCCCAACATTAACACACAACCAGTTCACTATCACTTCCCTACACAACTCCATGTAGTTCACTTTAGCAATGGAGGGTGGGATTGATAGGCAGTGACCCAAAGGCCTTAATGCTGCTCGAAGCCTGAAGAATCGCTGACACCTCGATGCCTACCTTGGCTGTTGATTTTTCCAATGAATGTCATCACCGCACAAATAAAATTAGCCTAAAATATCATTTATGGTGAGTGTGTTTTTTGTGTGTCAACTAATCATGTGTTTGGTGGGTTGCATGGTATTTTAATTCATTCAGCACCCTCGCACCAGTTCACCGATTTTTATTTTGATTCACCAGTTTTTTGTTCTCCGTGGATTCAAGCACATCCCATCGCCAACTGCCAGCTATGCTGTTGAGGAACGAAAGTGTGGTTCAATACACACCTGCACTCTCACCCCCGTAAACACCCGCACTAAAACCGCCGTCCAATGCATTACTTCTATTCAGTACAACACTTGGTTTTATCTACTTTGTTACTATCAACTGACTTTAGAAAAAGCACTACTCAACAACCAAGGATTTCCTTCTAATAGTGCCGCCATACCAGTTCTTCTTTAGAGGTGCTGTCTAACTGATTTTAAACTGGCCATCTGATGTTTTAAGTGGGCTCTCTGGAAATCTCAAATATAAATGGCACATCAAAAGGTGTTTTTTTTTAATAGAAATCTTTTTGTTCCCCTTTTACATCTTGTGATGTGGAGGTGCATCATTGGAGTTTAGTCATTCTTATTATGAATTTTCAAACCATCCTTCCACTGCTGCTTTGCCTCATCTCCTGGTCCCTGGACTTGGTAAAATAAGGCAAGACTCCTGGTGAGTTACGTGAAGCGTGAGTTGCTTTGAATCACCGGATGGAGGTCCCTTGGTATCTGTATCATTGTTATGAGGATTCCAACAAGTTCTGACACCCAAGACCTCCCTGGGACTTTGCTCCCATTCACGCTGTTCTTGCAGCACAGGTAAATACAGCACAAAGTAACCTGATCTAGCATTGGTGCTGATATATCTTGTGAGACCAAGAGTATGTTCAGAAAAAACACCTCTACAGGAGGTGAAACAGTTCCTGTAACCAGTGCAGGGGGTAGGGAAATACCAGCTTCTCCATCTGGCTGGTACTCCTTTCATTGGATGAACTGATTCCAGCAACAAGAGCCCTTGTATAGTGCAAGAAAGTTGATCCCAGTAACCATGCAAGAGCAGATCACTTACATTTTTAGATGGTTACTACATCTGTGATGTACACAGACATTAGGCAAATAATATCTATACAAGTTACATTATTGTAGAAGAGGCTGAAACTCAGCTCCCAAGCTTCCACCAAACACTGCTCTGTAACCAGCTGCTAGCGATTGCCCAACACTGGGTGGAATTCTACCTTTGGTATCTTCTTCTTCTTGTTGGTGCCTAACCATCCAGACATGAGCTTTACCCCCTTCCTGACATAGTACACTTTGTGAATGATCGACTGGGGATCCACTGGCACTTGACTGGCTCCACGGTATTCATACTCACCGTGGTCACCTATTTGATGTCAATCATTAGCTATTTAACACAGTCACGATTTATTATTTTTCCTTCTATCACATCCTTCTGTTGTACACAATACATCCTTCTATTTGCTTGCCTCAACCAAAGGGAGCGGAAAAATGGCTTGTCAAGTACTGGAGTGAATCAGGAATATTATCTGAAGGAATATTCCATATTTTATCAACAAGTCGGCTCTTATTTTGCCGCAGCCTTGTTTCCAGGGTTTAATTTGTTATGTTAGGCTGCCATGTTTTCCTGCTGCGATTGTTTACCTGCTTCTCACGTTCACATTTATTTAAATGTAATTCCTGTTTCACTGTTGCCTGTCTCTTCACCCACCCTTCCTCACCGTGTTAGCATGATGGAACAAGGTTCGAAACTGCTGAGACCAGGTAATGCGCACACTCTCGGTCTCTCTCTGTCTGTGTGTGTCTATCTGTATGGGGGTATCTCTCGCTCTGTGTCTGTGTCTGTGTGTCTATCTGTCTGTATGTGCCTGTGTGTGTGTGTCTCTCTATCTGTCTCTGCGTGTGTGTGTCCCTGTCTCTTACTCTGTGTGTGTGTGTGTCTGTCTCTCTGGCTGTGTGTGACTGTCTCTCTGGCTGTGTGTGTGTGTGTGTGTCTCTCTCTCTCTCGGTCTCTGTCTCTGTGTGTGTGTGTCTATCTGTTTGTGTGTGTCTCTGTCTGTCTCTCTCTGTCCCTGCCTCTTACTCCTTGTCTGTGTGTCTCTATCTGTGTGTGTGTGTGTGTCTGTCTGTCTCTCTCTGTCTATGTGTGTGTGTGCGTTTATCTGTGTGCGTGTCTCTCTGTCAGTCTGTGTTTGTGTGTCTGTCTTGTCTCTCTCTCTTACTCTCTGTCTGTGTGTGTCTCTCTCTATCTGTGTGTGTGTGTCTGTCTCTCTCTTTCCCCCTCTGCTCATTCTCTGCTTTTTTTCAGACTGGTCCCTTTAACAATGTGAGCTGCACAGTATCAGTGATTCCGGTGACTGAGGTTTAGATCACAAGGAAATGGGCAATGATGGGTGAAAGTTTTTTTTACAGGGCTGATATGGTGAACGGCATCTGATATGCAAATGACATAATATTAATGGTGATACAAAATATTTTATGACTTTTGGGCAGATGTGCAATTCTCTGAGCTCTCGAAGCCACCGCAGTTGCTGGGTTAAAGATCCATTGTTGTCGTTAAGCCTTGTGATATTGAATGCATGAAGCTATATAGTTAAATTCCTAAATTGATGATTTTTTTTCTTTGTGCGGAGGGGAGGAAAGTATATTGTACTGTTACTGATTCCCCTGCCTACCCTCTTTTTACCTACCCAACCCCCCACATTGTGACCCAAGAAACCAAGGCCGTCCCAGGTCTTCACTAACCTGGTCTTAAGGTGCTTGAAAGCAGCCTCGGTGACTCCCTGTAATTTCCTGTCCTTTACCCTGAGAAACAGTCAACCATCTCCCGACCTCCTCCTCACTGTAGTCTGCAATGTAGTTGTGATGAGACGGCACTCTGGTGTTTTATCTGTAAAACAATAGCACAATAAATAGTCAATATAGTTCTAGAAGGTGAAGATTATAACGGAAACCTCCGAGACGTCTTTGAGACTACATTGGAGGTAGACAGAGAAATTCCCTCCTCTATGCTAGGTGCAGCAACACGTAAACACTTCTTTATAAATTTTGGATTTCAGTGTAGACAGGAAACCTTCCCCTGTTGTTTGGGTTTTCAGAAGGTTTTGACAAAGTTCCACATGAAAGGCTTCTAATTCAGCAGAAGGTCATGGGAAGACAGGCAAAGTGCAAGACCGAAGACCGAGTCAGTAAAGGGTAAGAAATGGGGTTGGGTTCGAAGTGACACTGTGAGTATTATATTTACTACAGAGTAATGTCTCTGTTAAAACAGTGGGCAAAGGAAATTGGTACAAATGCATTAAGTGCTCAGAGGTAATCAAGGCTGATGAGCCATTGTATTGTTGGACAAGGAGAGTGTTGAGTGGAGTGCCATGGTGGAGCAATGTGGCAAGGCAACTATGCTGGGATATGTAGCCACAACAGTGGGACAAGGTAAATTCGAGCTGGACAATGCACTGAGCAGATTTGACTTGTACAGGAGTTCAGAGAAGAGGAACATGAATTATTATAGAAGAGCTAGGAGGAAAAGGTTAAATTAATTCAAGCTTTACAGTTTATTTATTCGTTCATGGGATGTGGGCATCGCCGGCCCAGCCAGTATTTATTGCCCATCTCTAATTGCCCTTGAGAAGGTAATGGTGAGCTGCCTTTTTGAACCACTGTTTTTTTGTAGCGGTTTGTTACAACTGAGAGGCTTGCTAGGCCATTTCAGAGGGCAGTTTAAGAGTCAATCTGGAGACACATATAGATCAGACTGGGAAAGGGCAGCAGATTTCCTTCCATTAGTGAACCAGATAGCTTTTTACAGCAATCTGGTAGTTTCATGGTTTCATTATTGACAATAGCTTTTTAATTCCAGATTAATTTAATTAACTGAATTTAAATTCTCCAGCTGTCGTGGTGGGACTGGAACTCGCGTCTCCAGATCATTAGTCCAGGCTTCTGGATTACTAGTCCAGTAACATAACCATTCCACAATCTAAAGAGAAGATTATTAAGGGGGAGACCTTGTTAAATTACATAAAATATTTAATGGTTCCAACAAGATAATAGGATTAGAGGTTAGAGGTTAGAAATATGAACTAATGAAAACAAAATGTAAATCCAGTATTTAAAAAGTGATAGATCTCTGAATAATCTGCCAACTTTAGGTACCTTCAAATGCTTTTGGATGTTTAGGCTGAGAGAGTTGGGTACTGGAAGGACAAGTTTCAGGCCAATGATCCTTTTTCACACTTGGCTTTTATGTTCTTGTGATTTTTTTCTTCTCTCTGATTTCTTGGGCATTGATTCAGGGCTATCGAAAGGTCCTGTGCATAATGCAGCTGATTAGCGTGGGTTCATGTGGATTATAATGTTGTGCTGTTGTACTTACTGGATGGATCATTGCAAGAGGTTAAACACTGACTGCTTCTACCTTTGATCATGTGGGCCAGCTTGCCCTCACCACACACACTTGTGGTTTCCTTCATACTCCGAGCACCACTGCTCTTGGGTAGGCAGGTGCGTGCTACAGCACATCTTCTCTGTGTTTTCTCCCGTACTCCGGAGGATCCAGTATATGTGATGAGGGTAAGCAGTCACATGCATTTAATGCCGTGAATCTACCATCCCAAAGGTGTGAGATGCACGTGGGATGGTAGAGACAGGGCAGCCTCAATGTGTGTTATCGCGTTCTGGCAGTTATTGGTTCCAGTCCAGCACCAAGGTAGCTAGCCAATTGGTCTTACTTGGGTACCTTACCAGTCGCTCGATCTATCCAAGGGAGTTTGAGTCACATATCATGGTTCCTAATGTTGCTGGCAAACCTCTCAACTGTGGGAGTTTGACTTCCAAATCAGCACTCTTGAATTACTTGTTCAGTATCTGATTGAGGTGCTGGATGTGAATTGGAGTGAGTTTCATCTGCTCTGCAGTATAATAGTGGGGTAATTTTTGGGTGAGCTGGGGTGGGTGGAAAAGGACAAATAGTGCATGGTACTTGGGAAGGACTAGGCTCTGTGACCTCTTCCCATTCCATTTCCTGCTCCCTGCTGTTTTATTATAAGGTGTTTTACTGATGTGTTTTGATTTCTTTGCACTTGTTAAGATGAGAATAATGCTATAAAATTGATGCCTGAGTTTGATATACACTGAGAGACACTGGATTTTCAACTTGCTGCCTGGGTGTAAAACTGAGATCGCCCGCCCGTTAGAGAAACCGTCTATTATTTATGTTTCCAAGTTGAAAATACACCCCACTGACTTTACATTAACTGAAGAGGTTTCCATATAAATTGTGTTTAGGTGGAGGAGAGGAGAAATTCTTGGCTTCTGATAAATAATCCCTGTAATTAAATGAGGCCCTGGAGTGTTCTTTATGTTCGATCCAAAGCTTTTCCCTTCTCTGTTCAATTGAAATTACTGTTCAAGCATTGTGCTGGGATTCAAGCTCCCAATTCCATGAAAAAAACGATTTCTTCAAATCCTGGATAGGTAAAAGTCCAATTAGAATACCATTCAAGTTCACCAGATTGCAATGCCAGATAACTGGTGGGAAAGACTCAAATTTGCCCACAATTGGAATGCAATCCTGTCCCCGCACCTGTAGTGGTTGGCAGCAGCATTGCCAGGAGTGACGCACTTTGGTAAATTTTGCCCCTACCAGTCCCAGAGGGCGAGGCTCCAAGCTGGGAACACGCACTGATGAAATTTACCCTACAAAGTCTATTTAAGACTTCTTGAAATTCACTTAGGGAGTATTTTGCGCAAACGCTTCGTTTTTCCAGTGTAGATATTTTAATAATGACTGAGGGGTCGAAATTCGGTTTTCATGCCACCCGTTACCGCTGGAGAGGGGCGGCTAAGTGCTTATCGGCGGCGACCGGGTTCCTCAGCTCTCGGACAATTTAATTGAGCGATGCCAAGACATACCGCAGCGCGCTCTGCCTCCACCCACGTGGTGATGTCATCGAGTGTGCAACGCTCCTTTACCGCCGTGGCTGAGAAATTAGGTAAGTGCGGTGGCCTTACCGGCAGGTGTTCGTACAGTCTGGAAAAGCTGGCGGAACATCGGGGATCCCGGGGCGGTAGCGTCTAGGGATCAAGGTAAGCGGTTATGTTTATTTTTTTTTTAGCATTTATGTATTAATGGGAGCAGTGGGGAAGTATGGGTATGGTGAGGGAAAGTGTCGGAAACTTTTTTTTTCATTTTTTTCATCACGCATGCTGACAGCCTACGGTCAGGAAATTCACTAGGCTTCCTGAGATGCCGCTCCATTGGCATCCGAGGATGAGTGTGCAATGCCACTTTTAGCGCTGCTCTCTCATCTTTGGGCGGCAAAACTGAATTTTGTAGTTTGAGGCGGCACCTACCAACTAGCGTTAAAATCAGCACTCAGCCGGTGTCACTGCCTCAAAAATGGTGGGACCGAATTTCAACCCCTTAGTGTCTTCATTATGGCTTTTTATTTATCTGTGTAAAATTCGCTCTTCTCACTGTACACATCCTCCATGAGATCCCGTACTGTTCTTCCAGGAACGACAGGAGAATTCTCTGGGATTTTTTTCCAAAAAGACTGTGTTCTTTACTAAATCTTCCATTATAGCTGCTGGCCCAGTTTCACTTCGAGAGAGCATTGTATTTATTATCAGCCTATGGCTCTGGAACTATCCCACCAGGCTGACTGTAGGATAGCCCATCTGATTAGTAGAAATTGCCCATAAGCTGCATCCAGCTCGTGGTGCTTTGGAGCTCTTTGTCATGGGGTTGGTTTTGATTTGCTAACTTGTGACATTTTAATCAGAGGCATCTGGTATATTTCTATCTCATGGTTGCTATTAATGGGAAAATGGAACGCCTGCAAAAGTGTTATATAAGAATGCCCAGTGGCTTTATGGACTCCTTTCATTGGGGTTGGGGTATCCATTCTGATATTCATGTTGTTTTTCATTTCCAAAATAACAGCCTAGCTTAGCAACTATTTTGCCGTAATGTACTTGTAAAAGTGCTCTCCCTCAGGCCCAGGACCCTGGTTGTTTAATTCCCAGTCCCCTGTGACGTTGCTGTGGTTTCCAAGATGTTGGGTGTGCAGAGTTCAAGTGGTGTTGGTTCCATCGCTGGCTCGACTTTGAGTCCTGTTCGACACTGGGACTGTGTATTATTTTAATGATTTGTTTTTCCTTCTGTAATTTGGATTAGTACGCCTATTGAGCATGCTCAGCCAGCTTCCTCAACAGCCAGCCCTGCCTATGCTGCTATGCCTGCTGCTTCAGCCAATCAGCCCCCTTTCGCTAACCTGATGACATCGCCGATGTCATCACCCGCTGCTGCCAATCAAGACCGTCCCACTGCCTCGGCCTCGCCTGCTCTGCAAAGGTATTGGATTTTCTGCAAAAAAGGTTGCTGATGTATACATTTGGTAATGCCTCAGTTAGACAGGACTCACTTAGCCCCACTGAGGGAAGCCTGAAAAGACTCTGCTGCCACCACATCCTTGACTGTTTAGCTGTGTGTGTGCAGATATAACTGTGATCTGAATGGCAATAGATTGATCAGTACTGATGTGGGCAAAATACACTCTATGGGGGATGTTTTGGTGAAAGGGTGAAAACAAACGCTAAGTTGGTGTGTTATTAAGGCACGCCTGTTTAAAAGTCTGATATTAGCACAAAAATTTTGGGACTAATTGATGATTACCATGATTTAAACCAACAGACACTTGAAGGTTTAGCACTCGAGCACTGTTAAAAAACTATTTTTGTGTAGCTGTACACACCTACTTCCACTGAGGATGGCTCAGGGACCGAGGGAGAGGGTCCACAGGTTCTCGGACGCAGCACTGGAGGTCCAGAGGAGGAGGGATGTCCTGTACCCGCAGGGGGGTAAGGAGTCCACCTTGCCCTCCTATCCCTCTCTCCTGCAGCAGCAGGTGCTGCTCTGCCCAGCCTCATGTCCCCCTCCCATTCCTCGTCCAGACCAAGGGGGACCCCTAGCAAGAAGCCTATGACCAAGCACTTCCTTTCTCCTGGTGACTCATATAAGGTGTCCAATAAGGTTGAGTAGCACAGCACTCTTTAGGTGAAGTCCTCAGAGAATTTCTGGAATAAATGTTGATAGAGTGTTGGTGAAGTCTTGACAAAGTGTCCCTGAAAGTGTCCCAATATGTTCCAAAAGTCCTCCTCAGTGAAAGCTGAATATAGCTTTAAATAGCGCTCGAAATCCTCATCGATGACTTCTTTACTCCTGTTCAGCTGGTCTTTGTTAGGGGAGGGCATTAGGACAAGTGCTATCCATCAAAACACCGTACAGTCTCTTTAATGAGCACCAACAGATAATTTAATTATCAATCAGACCCTTAACGATCCCCTAGGCAGCTGTTCCTAGTGCGCACTTCAACTCCTTTACCAAGATGGTGTCTTGCACTAAATGTGCGCTAAACTGGCATTGCAGCTGAAAACCCCATCTTGGCCACCTCGAAGGCTCTTTAGCGCCTAAAATATCCGGGGAACATTGCCCCTCTTAGACTTTAGTTATGCATGGCAACCTCCTGGGCGGGAACTCTACCAGCAAGCAGGAGCCTGCCATTGGCCCCTAGGAAAATTCTGGCCATGCCACATTGGAACTGCCACTGCAGCCCACAGAGGTATAATCATTTAAAGGGGTAGAAGATCCCTGATAATGGAGGAGAGGAAGGCAGCTTTAATGCCTTTTAGTGGACCCAGGCCTACAGATAAGGGAATGTTTCGGAATGAGAGGGAGATGTGCCTACATTTTCCCCTCTCCCCAAAGGAGCGGGGGGTAATTCTTCCACCTCTACCCTAGAGATAGCGTCCCTGCAGGGGAAGAGTGTGCATTCTCTATATGCGGCAAACAGAAAGTACTTCTGAGGATTTCTCCGTTACGGGTTTCTGCACTTGTTGGACCGACCCAAGCTGATACAAAAATTGGTACTTTTTATCATGGATAAATTCTGTACTGATACTTTTTGCCCAAGGCTTTCCTTGTGTGTTTATTCACAATCTACAGACAGCAGATTATATTCCATTATATAACATAGATGTCTGTGCCGGCTCTTTGCTAGAGCAATCCAAAACACATCCCCTGCCCTGCTCTCTCCCCTTTGTCCTATATTTTTATCTGCTTCAAATGTTTATCTGCTCATCTTCATCCCTTCTCTTCCTCAACGATTCCCTATGGCAAAGCATTCCTTCTTTCAGCAACCATTTTAAAGTGATGACCACCCATGGACTGACTGCCCAACCAGAGGAAAGTCTTTCATATTTCACCCCAGCAAAATCCTTCATAAATTAAAAAATATTTATTAAATCTCCTTAGCCTTCTCAGCTCTGGTGGAAATAGTCCCACTGTCTCATCTCTCCTCATAACGATAGTTTCTCATCCTGGAACCATCTTGTTGAATCCATATTGTTAGTGCTCTTTGGTTTGAATGTCCATTCTATAATGAGGTGCCCAACACTGCACACAACATTCTAATGCTGGCCTAATCACTGCCTTGTACAAATTTTGAATTGTCTCCGTGCTCTTCAACTCTGTTCCTATTTATATAATACCTAAAATGCTATTTGGCCGGTTCATGGCTTTAATTCCCATTCTTTAATTTTCATTTGCAACACTAATTCTCTTATTTACCACACCCTGCAGCACCTTTCCCTTGAGTTTATCCTGCTTGTTATGAATTCGGCTCTGCTGCCTCTCTGCCCGGGTTCATTCTGGTTCCTGTTTTTTTTAAAAAGAAGTTGTCTCCCACTGCTTATATTTAGTAGCACAGTAGCAAGACCTGGGAGTGCAACAGTGAACCTCCCTTGTGATCTCCATGTCTTGAACATGTGTACCCCTTTAATCACTTTGAAGGTGGTCCGAATTAATACTAGGCGAGGTATTGTTTGGTTCGGTTTGTAAGCTGCTTTATCCCATAGTAAGCGTATCCCATAGTAAGCATATAAAACATGGAGTACAATGGAAATCGTACAATCAGTTCAATTCCTGTTTACATACCTTACACAAATAAGGAACATACGTACACTAGCCCATTTGGGTGGATTCTTACTTAACAAAGAAAGATAGATTTGCTCTGCTATCTGTCCAACCCACAGTGCAGAGTGTATTTCTCCCTCACAGACTGCTGGTATCAGAGTTTACATAGAATTTACAGCACAGAATCAGGCCTTTAGACCCAACTGGTCCATGCCAGTGTTTATACCCCACATTAGCTCTAGAAGGCACTATATGAACCCAATTGTCGTTCATTACGGTCAAGCCTGTTGGTAAGTGTGTTTTCACCCCTCCCCAGAACTATAATCAGACCAAATTCTCAAACCAGTTCTCAAAAGTAGTAATCTCGGGATTGCTACCAGTGCCACGTGCTAGTCAGAGTAGGAATCGCAGGATAGCGCAGATGAATACATGGCTTGAGCAGTGGTGCAGCAGGGAGGGATTCAAATTCCTGGGGCATTGGAACTGGTTCTGGGGGAGGTGGGACCAGTACAAACCGAACAGTCTGCACCTGGGCAGGACCGGAACCAATGTCCTAGGGGGAGTGTTTGCTAGTGCTGTTGGGGAGGAGTTAAACTAATATGGCAGGGGGATGGAAACCAATGCAGGGAGACAGAGGGAGACAAAAAGGAGGCAAAATCAAAAGACAGAAAGGAGATGAGGAAAAGTGGAGGGCAGAGAAACCCAAGGCAAAGAACAAAAAGGGCCACTGTACAGCAAAATTCTAAAAGGACAAAGGGTGTTAAAAAAAACAAGCCTGAAGGCTTTGTGTCTTAATGCAAGGAGTATCCGCAATAAGGTGGATGAATTAACTGTGCAAATAGATGTTAACAAATATGATGTGATTGGGATTACGGAGATATGGCTCCAGGATGATCAGGGCTGGGAACTCAACATCCAGGGGTATTCAACATTCAGGAAGGATAGAATAAAAGGAAAAGGAGGTGGGGTAGCATTGCTGGTTAAAGAGGAGATTAATGCAATAGTTAGGAAAGACATTAGCTTGGATGATGTGGAATCTATATGGGTAGAGCTGCAGAACACCAAAGGGCAAAAAATGTTAGTGGGAGTTGTGTACAGACCTCCAAACAGTAGTAGTGATGTTGGGGAGGGTATCAAACAGGAAATTAGTGGTGCATGCAATAAAGGTGCAGCAGTTATAATGGGTGACTTTAATATGCACATAGATTGGGCGAGCCAAACTGGAAGCAATACGGTGGAGGAGGATTTCCTGGAGTGCATAAGAGATGGTTTTCTAGACCAATATGTCGAGGAACCAACTAGGGGGGAGGCCATCTTAGACTGGGTGTTGTGTGACGAGAGAGGATTAATTAGCAATCTCATTGTGCGAGGCCCCTTGGGGAAGAGTGACCATAATATGGTGGAATTCTGCATTAGGATGGAGAATGAAACAGTTAATTCAGAGACCATGGTCCAGAACTTAAAGAAGGGTAACTTTGAAGGTATGAGGCGTGAATTGGCTAGGATAGATTGGCGAATGATACTTAAGGGGTTGACTGTGGATGGGCAATGGCAGACATGGATGAACTACAACAATTGTACATATTTGTCTGGCGTAAAAATAAAAAAGGGAAGGTGGCTCAACCGTGGCTATCAAGAGAAATCAGGGATAGTATTAAAGCCAAGGAAGTGTCATACAAATTGGCCAGAAATAGCAGCGAACCCGGGGACTGGGAGAAATTTAGAACTCAGCAGAGGAGGACAAAGGGTTTGATTAGGGCAGGGAAAATGGAGTACGAGAAGAAGCTTGCAGGGAACATTAAGGCGGATTGCAAAAGTTTCTATAGGTATGTAAAGAGAAAAAGGTTAGTAAAGACAAACGTAGGTCCCCTGCAGTCAGAATCAGGGGAAGTCATAACGGGGAACAAAGAAATGGCAGACCAATTGAGAACTGGTTGTCAGACAGGAAGCAAAGAGTAGGAGTAAATGGGTACTTTTCAGAATGGCAGGCAGTGACTAGTGGGGTACCGCAAGGTTCTGTGCTGGGGCCCCAGCTGTTTACATTGTACATTAATGATTTAGATGAGGGGATTAAATGTAGTATCTCCAAATTTGCGGATGACACTAAGTTGGGTGGCAGTGTGAGCTGCGAGGAGGATGCTATGAGGCTGCAGAGTGACTTGGATAGGTTAGGTGAGTGGGCAAATGCATGGCAGATGAAGTATAATGTGGATAAATGTGAGGTTATCCACTTTGGTGGTAAAAACAGAGAGACAGACTATTATCTGAATGGTGACAGATTAGGAAAAGGGGAGGTGCAACGAGACCTGGGTATCATGGTACTTCAGTCATTGAAGGTTGGCATGCAGGTACAGCAGGCGGTTAAGAAAGCAAATGGCATGTTGGCCTTCATAGCGAGGGGATTTGAGTACATGGGCAGGGAGGTGTTGCTACAGTTGTACAGGGCCTTGTGTACAGTTTTGGTCTCCTAACTTGAGGAAGGACATTCTTGCTATTGAGGAAGTGCAGCGTAGATTCACCAGACTGATTCCCGGGATGGCGGGACTGACCTATCAAGAAAGACTGGATCAACTGGGTTTGTATTCACTGGAGTTCAGAAGAATGAGAGGGGACCTCATAGAAACGTTTCAAATTCTGACGGGTTTAGACAGGTTAGATGCAGGAAGAATGTTCCCGATGTTGGGGAAGTCCAGAACCAGGGGTCACAGTCTAAGGATAAGGAGTAAGTCATTTAGGACCGAGATGAGGAGAAACTTCTTCACCCAGAGAGTGGTGAACCTGTGGAATTCTCTACCACAGAAAGTAGTTGAGGCCAATTCACTAAATATATTCAAAAGGGAGTTAGATGAAGTCCTTACTACTCGGGGGATCAAGGGGTATGGCGAGAAAGCAGGAAGGGGGTACTGAAGTTGCATGTTCAGCCATGAACTCATTGAATGGCGGTGCAGGCTAGAAGGGCTGAATGGCCTACTCCTGCACCTATTTTCTATGTTTCTATGTTTCTAAATGGTCAGAGGGTTGGTCCATGACCAGGATGTATCCACCCCTGATTGTACCTTCAGGTTGACTGAGCGACATGTTATAGAAATACATACATAACACGGATACAGACCATTCGGCCCTACCAGACCGTATTTACGCTTCACATGAGAAAATAGTTCCAATTAAATTTATCTGACCTGTTCCTTTATCCCATTTTCTTTCAGCCATTCTAAGCTTGAATGTTGACAGTTTCTGCCACAACCACTAACCCTGGAAGTGAATCCCACAGCCTCACACCTGTCTGTGTGAAGAAGTTTCTCCTGCTCCCTGTTCTAAATCTGACATTTAATCTTGTATCTTCGGCCCTTTGCTCCTGACCACTCGACTACTGAAACAGCCTGCTTCTATCTAGCCTACCGCATTCTTTCACAATTTTAAATACATTGCCCCGTAATCTGCATTTTTCTAATGATAAAAGTGCCAGGTTTTCTAGTATTTCTTCATATTTGTTTTTTCTTTGACCAGGTAGCAACCTACTGAATCTCATTGTACCATCTTTGAAGCCTTAATATTCTTATAGTGTGCAGCCCAATACTGTAGAGTACAGTAACTGAGGTCTTATTACGGTTTTATATAGGCACATCAGTACCTCCTGGCTTTAATATTCTATGCCTTGTGATAAAACTAGAATTCCGTTAGCTTTTTGTTTTACAGCCTTATCAACCTGCGGCGCTGCCTTAATAGCCTATGGACTGGTAACCCAAATCCCTCTGCTCTTCCCCAGCACAAAGCCTACTTCCATTCAGATCATAATTACTGCTGTCCTATTTTACCAAAATGTATCACCTCACACTTATTCCTCATTATATCAGATATTACAAGTGGACTGGATTACTTTGGGGCAGATTTGGACGATCACAAGGTTTCCAATTTCTGTTTGTACAGTTCATGAGGGCAGAGGATATCTATGCTAGAGCCACAAATGTTCCCAAAGGGCCTCTTAGGAGGTTCCTTATTTGGGGCAAATTCATTTCCATCACGGTTCCCCAGCTGACAGATTTCACTAACATAAAAACAGAAAATGCTGGAAATACTCAGCAGGTCAGGCAGCATCTGTGGAGAGCGGAACAGAGTTATCCTTGCGGGTCGATGACCTTTTATTTCAGATTTCCAGCATCCGCAGTATTTTGCTCTTGTGACAGACTTCGCTGTAGCAGTAATAATTTCTAAATATTTGTGGGATTTATGGCTATGGTGTTGCGACTGACGCAAAAGAAATGGCTCAAATGGGAAAAATGTTCCCATTGCTTAAGAGGGTTTATGTGACCATCTTTGTCACCAGCCTGAGGATAAGTAACAGATGTCAGTACGTAACGGGAGCTCAGTCGGTGTATTCATGCCTGCAGGGTTGCTGGAGCCTTGTCATTTTCACACTGGTTAAAATGAGCTGTTCCAAAGGTTTAGTACGGCTCCCTAAACCATACAGCCCAGATGGTCGCAGCTTTGACTCCTCATCTGTTAGCTGATCGCTACTGGGAGAACTGCTGGGGCACTACAGTAGGCCTGGGCTGGGAGGGGAGGAAAATAACCAGCCGGCGCTCCTGCTGCTGACCACTATCCAGTGCCACCTACTGGAAGTGCATGGGTGTGACAGTGTCCCACTTGGCTGCCAACATTCTCTGTCTAGACTGGCGCACGAAAGATTGCCACTCGGGTGAAGTATCGGAAGGCTGCAGGCACTCGCAGAACGGAGGCCCGATTGCTGAGTCGGTGCCTTTGGGAGAGGGGTGGGATAAGTAGAGGAAGCAAAAACAATGCGATAGAGAATGCTTTTTTTCAGGCACGCACAGTCCTGGCATGCAATGTTCCCGTTAAGCTGCGTGGACGCGCATCGCTCTGGAGGTTCCAAGCAGGTCGCTCACAGGCTTTTAAATGAAAATAAAAGCGCATGCGCGATAATTTGACAGGGCCGTGCACCCAAAAACAAATTAGCAGGAATATTGATGGCATGCTTTGGCAGCGATGTTGAGAGGTGTATTGCTGTGAGCCAACACTGCACTGCAGGAGACCCATGGAGCAGCTGTGACACAATTACATCCAAAAGCTTAATTGTTGGTAAGAAATATTCCACCAAAATCTGTAGTGTTTATGTAAATCCTTGACTTATTAACTATTTTACAATCTGCACAAGGCTCCTCGTCCAGGTGACCCTGTGAAACTATTGCAGGGATTACAGAGGCTCAGCGGTGATATCCTCCATTTGCTTTCCTGTGTTGCTGAGGCAAGAATGAATAAAAAGATGGGCATTATTGATGGGTTTTGGCACACCAGCAGCCCTACTGTTCCGGCACATCCTGGTGAGCTAAATTCCAGATAAAGTGTGCCTTTTTTTATTGTTGTTAGATTATGGGTGCATAGAACCTATCCTTCATAACAGTTCTCAACAGAATTCCTCCTCCATAATATCTCCATTCTGTATCAGTGGAGGTGATATCATAAATTAATCACATAATCTTCAGAAACACAGAGAAGCTGTTAAATATTTTTTGAAAAAAGGATTGACAGGAAGTCAAAATTGTAACTATCTGATTGGGCTCTCCTTGGAGAGGATAGTTGCCTTGGAAACGGGGCGCATTTTGCACAAGGCTGTATGCTTGCGACATCTGCAGGCATCATTCCCAATTGATCAAAAGCAAATCACTCAACAGATCTGACTTGTTATGAATTTTACACTGTGTTTCAGCCAATCAGAGCACTCTAGATCCTGGCCATAATCTAATGCTGTTTCTCAGAAATGCTCTAGTCTAATTGGTGTCTGCTGATGCTAGCTATTGTGTTGAGCTGTGTTGATGCTGTTCTCTCTCTTTCTGCTCTGTGTCCTCTTCAGAGTGGCTGCACCTTCCATTGCTTCACCCATACAGCCTGGAATGCTTGCTGGGTCCAGGACCTCATCCCTGGCCGCTGCCACTGTCACTGCCTCTCTCTCTGCGCAGACTAGGTATATCCATCTCCCTTCACCTTCTTTCCAGCTGTCTATGTCGACCTTATGCAAAACACAGCTACAGAAAGGATGTCACTGACAATAAACACTGGAGGCCAGGGTGTACCAGGCAACAAATGACTCCAGCACACTGATTCACACTCCCCGCTCCTTCCCACCCCGAGTTGATGCAAGAATCTCTTGCTTGACCATTCCAAAACTTGGAAAAATCTCTCTAAAATCTCCTGGAGAATGGAAAGATCCGCTCTAAATCTACCAGAATGCAGGTAAAGGTGGAAGTTGAACAAGTCCATCCAAACAAGCCTCTCTGCAGTTCACTGCAGGAAATGTACTTGAAAATGTGGGCCCCGAGCTACAGGAAGAGAACTTGCCTGCAGTGACTGCTGAGTACTCACTGACGCTCCTATGTTTATTGCTGTGAGACTAGGTGTTAAATATTAACAATACACAGGCCTTTGTTAGGAGAGGCAATTGTGAGTGGGTGCAGGAGTTGGCGATGGGTGTGCTGGCTCGGTGCCGGGTGCTATGGTTGGATGGAGAGGTCAAATGGTTTTGAATAGTGCTGTGTGCTCTGTGGTAAGGGTTGCTGGTTCGGGGGCGGATAGGGCGGGGGGGTGGCGGGGTATGTGGTTCGGTGGCGGGGACG
The DNA here is from genome assembly GCF_044704955.1 of Pristiophorus japonicus. NCBI lineage: Eukaryota > Metazoa > Chordata > Chondrichthyes > Pristiophoridae > Pristiophorus > Pristiophorus japonicus. The sequence continues at coordinate 28,502,893 of NC_091998.1, read as the reverse complement.
GGGGAGCCGATGTGTTGGTTCGGTGGTAGTAATTTTGATTTGAACCCTTTACTTAAAATGTCATGACTTCAGGGGGTGAACTGGCAGCAGTGGGACTGAGCTCAGCTGTACAGTAAACTGGATTAATATATCCAAAGCAGAACTTGCTCGATTGCTGAAATGCCCTGGATTATAGGCTGGAAATTACGGTTTCTGATTTTAGCAAACACTTGACACATTTGAATGAGGTTCTTCTCGTTAGTGTGGGTGTTAATCATTCAAAATAAATGGTGTTGGATGTGGAATAATAGGTGCCATTAAATATCAAGGGACGGTGGTTAGGTTCTTGTCTTGGATTGCCTGGATTTTCTCTGGCACAAATGTTACTTGCCACTTATCAGCTCAAGCCTGGATGTTGTTCAGGTCTTGCCGCATGCGGGCATGGACTGCTTCATTATCTGTGGAATCGTGAATGGAGTTGAATTCTGCAATCATCAGTGAACAGCCCACTTCTAACCCCATGATGAAGGGAAGGTCATTGATAAAGCAACTGAACATGGTTGGGCCTTGGACACTGCTCTGTTGAACTCCTGCAGACTGTAATAATTGGCCTTCAATAACCACAACCATCTTCTTTTGTCCCAGGTAGTTTAGTTCTGAATTGCTCTAGCAAACAGCCAGCATAGACACAATGGGCCGAATGGCCACCTCCTATGCTTTTGTTGTTCACTGTACAAACGTGTACACAATAGAGCATCACTAAGAGTCAGAGAAGGGGTGAATAGTACAAAGGTTGCAACCCGATATCCTAAGGATTGCTCTTCCAATGTGAGGATGATTGTTGAGGGAAGTATTCCTCAGTCTACCTGATCTGACGGTGCCTTATGGTGCTTCTGGAGTAAAAGCCCACAACAATCACTAAAAATAATAAAAATAACTCTCAAAAGCCACTGCCCAAATCCAAGTGGAACTGGACTTGTTCAAGCTGACCATAAATTTAGTTTGTTTTGGGTTCAGAATCTGGATTACAGCCTACGCTTGAGATTTTTGTGACTCTGAATCCAAGGGATCAGTTGTCTTAAACAAATCTGCACAAATGGTGGGCCATGTTGTGGAAGGAAGGGGTGGGAGGTCCCAGGATGGGAACTCAATGTGACAGAGCACATGGAGTAAAATGCTCAACTTTGTTTGATCAAAATCAGAGGTTAATTTTCTTAGATATCTCAACAAATTCAGGTGTAAATAATTTCCTGTTCACTTTTAAACAGCAGGGTAGGAGGAGCCTGTGTTCAAAATGTTTCGAAATCCCTAGATTGTTTTTCTTTATCATCACAATGAGAATTAAAGATGTGCATTAAAATGTTTTAATTGCGAATTCTTGAAGAGCTAAGGCCCACAGTGCAAGATCAGAGTTGAAAACTGTAGTACAAATGGGACAAATTAGGTAAATTAGTAAATGGCCATCCGAATGGTCTTATAACCTGATTGTAAAAGGAAATGAAAACTGTGGAAATAGAGTTCCCAGTTTGAGGTCTGGGGAAACAAGGGTATATAACGCAAGTTCCCTGGGCTACATAAAGGGTTGCCAACTCTGGTTGCACGTATTCTTGGAGGTTCTTCTGCTCTTTCCTTTCCTCAGCGTGGGCATGAAACAATAGTTACACACGTTTGTTCCCACAGTGAATTCTCATTCTTGGCTGTGCTCCTCTAGAGAAAGTTCTGTTCCAAGACGTTACCAGTTGACTCCACCTATCTTTGCAACACTTTGGGACCAAAATTGCCCTTTCCCTTAAGGCCCGTTACCACCGGAAATTGGTGGCCACGTTGCGGAGTGCAATGACCGTCGATTTTTCATGTAATGGCTGCCATTTTGAAAATTCCGCATCTGTGGTATCCCGGAGGTGACCCGCTCCCCCAACCCTCCCCCACCGCTCCGCTGCTGCCGATCCATCCTAAGTGCGTCATCAGAGCACGTACTGCCGATGTTCACCCCCGATGGTAAAATTCCGCCAATAAAATCTTGCCGCCACTGCACGGTGACAAAAGCTTCTTTTTTCTGCCGGTGCAGTGAGGTTATAAGAACATAAGAATTAGGAACAGGAGTAGGCCATCTAGCCCCTCGAACCTGCTCCGCCATTCAATAAGATCATGGCTGATCTGGTCGTGGACTCAGCTCCACCCACCCGCCCCCTCCCCGCAACCCCTAATTCCCCTATTGGTTAAAAATCTATCTATCTTTGACTTGAAAACATTCAATGAGCTAGCCTCAACTGCTTCCCTGGGCAGAGAACGCCACAGATCCACAACCCTCTGGGAGAAGAAATTCTTTCTCAACTCGGTTTTAAATTGGCTCCTCCGTATCTTGAGGCTGTGCCCCCTAGCTCTAGTCTCCCCTACCAATGGAAACAACCTCTCTGCCTCTACCCTGTCCATCCCCCTCATGATTTTAAATGTTTCTTTCTAAAATGTCTTTCTAAAATGGCGGTGCGGTTCCCATTAAAGGGGAGGACCGACTGCCATGTCCGACATTTGCCTGGCCCCCTCTTGGGTGCCAGGCAAATGGCCCGGCCGATACCTTCCCTGGTGGCCCAGTGGACCGAACTTAAAGAATCGCGCAGGCTCTCCCCAGTTAGTGAAGGGGAGAGCCGTGGTGACGCAACACCATGATGACTGACAGCGGCGGAGACTCCACCCGCCTCTCTAGACTGCGAACTTCCGCTTACCACCGCACAGCTGCCCCCATTATGACCAACTTCCGGTCTGCTGGAAAAAAAGGCTAAAGAGCAGAATTTTGTTCAAGAGGCCACCGCATCAACTGCGCTGGTAAATTCAACAGAAACAGAGTAGGTGCGTCCCGTTTCCAGCAGTGGGCAATTTCGGCCCCTTTGTGTCAGTACTGCTGGCACGGGGTGCTGGTGACATTCAGTGGCAGAAGCCACGTACTGCAGTGCAGTGCCTAATTCAGGGAGGCTGTACTTCTGACCGGGAGCCTCACTAGAGGCAAGTGCAGGTCAGTAAGCCCAATTGCCCACCCCTTGATACCACCAAGGATTCATGGAGCAGTATTACCCCTTCGATCTGGAGTATTGTGTACAGTTTTGGTCTCTTTACCTAAGGAAGGATATACTTGCCACTGAGGGAAGGTTCACCAGACTGATTCCTGGGATTGGGGGATTGTCCTATAAGGATAGATTGAGTAGACTAGGCCTATATTCTCTAGAGTTTAGAAGAATGAGAGGTGATCTCATTGAAACATACAAAATTCTTACAGGGCGCGACAGATTGATGCAGGGAGGATGTTTCCCCTGGCTGTGGAGTCTAGAACTAGGGGGTCACGGTCTCAGAATAAGGAGTCAGCCATTTAGGACTGAGATGAGGCGAAACTTCATCACTCATAGGGTGGTGAATCTTTGGAATTCTCTACCCCAGAGGGCTGTGGAAGCTCAGTATATTCAAGATAGAGATCTTTTTGAATGGCGGAGCAGGCTTGAGGAGCCTATTTCTTATTTTCTTATGATCTCAAAATTGATGAGTTGTGAAGCAAAGTTGTCAAAATCCATGATGCCACAATAGCAAGGTTTGGCTGATGTGTTATCTGTTGCCTTCTTGGAAGCTTTAAGCTGTCCTAAAAACAATCCCAACTGTAGGCTCCATTTATATTGCTGCCAGAGTTCTGTGAAGGAGGAAGCCTTCAATATCCGAGAATGTGTGCCCTTGACTCTGCTATGGATCAGTAAAATGAAACCTGCATTTCCTGTATCCGTGACTTGAAAAAACAGTTATTGGGCCACGTTGAAGGCACAGGGTTTGGTCCCTTTCCGTCGGCAATGGGTGTGCTGCCACCGGTTGTCAGTGGCACGGGGGCAATATACCTGGAACCCCGGTCACATCACTTCACTTGCCCTTGTTCATGTCTCTGCCACAATAACTTAGCAGATGCGAGCAGCTGCAATCACTTCACTCCACTGCTACTGTCAGCCTCGCTCTCCAGCACCATGGCCTGGATTTTATGTCATTACTCTGCCTTCACTAGCTAGTCTGATGGCTAGCACCGCACAAGCAGAGCAGAGCCTTCGGACTGGAGCCAAAAAACAGTCCTCCTTATCCGTGCCTTTCTGAAAATTTGGAAGGGAGATAATCTAAGGGAAGGAAATTACAAGGGGTAGTCAGCTTTTTGTCGGGAAAAGGCCCAGCATCATCTTAAACATGAAGCACATTACTGCACGATAAATTGTCTTATCACACCGCCTACTTACAATGTTTCCGTGAGAACAGTGTTCTTTAAATGTAACCCTCCTTAAGCAAACAACTGTTCCTCTTAATTTTGTTGCTGGCTTTAAATCCCACGCACAATGTGTTTTTTACTCTCTTCCAAATTCTAGGAACAAATGACGCAATGCGTTTAAACTAGAAAAAAGGTTTCCATTTTGGAGTTTTACTGGGACTGTACCTGCGTGTGATCTGACCTCTCCTTCGACAGATCAGCATGGTCAGGAAGCAAACCATCCTTGTCCTTTTTAAGCATGATGCTCACCAGAAGAAAGTTGATATTTTTGAGGGGGCGCGGGGAAGAGTTCGATGCTGTGTCTGACAATTAGTGCAATTGCTGCAGCCTGACAACCTGGAACAAGGTCTGGTTAAAGTATAGCATAAATGTTTTATTTTATGAGGTTTATCGCTTTATCCCCTAAAGATTGTCTTTTCTTGCTGCATATTTGGCCTTTTCTGTCTCCTTGCACCATTCCTAAATCAAGCAAGTGTCCTGCTTGCATGCCATTATGAATGGTGTTCTTGCGTTGTCTGCGAAGAGATGTCGAGAGTATGTTGACTCCAAGGAGACGTATCTGGTGGCTGTTTGTGAGCTGGGAAATCATCAATGATTTAGTGAAAGGGTGCAAAGTTTGTTGTGCTCCTGCACCATACAAACCAGGATTGTCCTGTGTTGAATTCCTGGACTTTGCTGAGTTATCTGACCTCGGCTGGGGCCAGCAGTTGGGTTGCCACAGCTAGCCTCAGTGCCCCTGGGCTGGGTTCCAGCTCCTGATGGTTGTCTGGTGACCCCCTACTGGTCAGTACGTTTGAGTGCATGTGAGGCAGAGGGCTGGATGGGGCTCAGCTGTGATGCCCTCGATGGTCAAATAGCCTCGCAACACTCACTATGTAGGGTCACGGATAAAGAACGGTTGCTTCAGCTTAGTACTGGAGGGTAGTGTGTGCCAGGAAAAGTCAGGAAAGCAACAAACCAAACTGGTGAAATGTTATCATCTTCATAATACATGTATGTTTTTTTTTAATTCTTTGTGGGTAGATTTGGTGTCAACCCACCCAAACCACAGACTGCCTTGGAGGCGATTCGTATAACTCCACTCATCAACGCACCTTCCTTACCCAAACGAACCAGGCCTAGTTCTATTCCTCCAGGAAAAGCAAACCTGAGGTACCACGAATTCGTGGAAACTAATTGTATAAAGGGTCACATGTGCCGAGCATATACGGATAAACATGGATTTTTAAATGTATAGCCCTAGAAATAAATCTGTAAAGAATTCATTATGAATTGTATCTGTAATCTATATACATATAATCAATATCAGTGTATGCTAACATATTAATTGATGTGTTGCAGATATATACGTCAAGGGTTATGGGGAGCGGGCAGGGAGGTGGAGTTGAGCCCCAGATCAGATCAGCTATAATCTCATTGAATGGCGGAGCAGGCCCGAGGGGCCAAATGGCCTACTCATGCTCCCATTTCTTATGTTTTTGTATATATTGAAATTTAGCAGGCAGAAACTGTCCACTAAGTTTTCAAATCCTCCTTTGGAAAGTAGAGTAGGGTAGCTCCCCAATGATTGTGTTCCTCTTCCTCCTCTGTATTAGGCCTTGCTCCCTATACCAGGCACCATTCCCCACTGAAATGTCTTCTGTTGCCATCCCACAGTCAGTGCCAGCTTTGGCTCAGTGGGAAGCACTCTTCCCTCTGAATCAAAAGGTTGATCAAAAGCCCCACTCCAGAGACTTGAGCACATAATCCAGGCTGCCACTCTGGTGCAGTAATGAGTTTTGGATGAGACGCTAAAGCGAGGCCCCGTCTCTTGTCTCAGGTGGATGTAAAAGATCCTACAGCACTATTGCGAAGAAGAGCAGTGTTGTTTTCCCCATTGTCCTAGACAATATTTATCTCTCACCCAACACCTAAAAACAGATTATCCAGTCATTATTCTATTACTGTTTGTGGGACCTTGCTGTGCGCAAATTGCATTTCCACATCACAACAGTGACTACATTTAATTGGCTGTAAAGAGCTTTGGGTCGTCCTGAGGTTGTGAAAGATGCTATAGAAATGGAAGTTCTTTCTTTAGTGGTGTTGAGATGTAGTGTGCAGACTGAGATAACTTGTCCTCTTATTTTTCCCTTCCTGTGCGGAAACACCTGGCCGGGGCTCCTGCATGTCCAATTTAATGAACTTGCTGTTTGGAGGGTAGCGGGGGTAAGGTAGGGATCTGTGGATGTGAACCCATGTCATGCTACTACCGAGTTTTCCTTCCAACGTGCTTTTTATTTAAGGCGAGTGAGCGTCGAGTGGAAGTGGGCACCTTTTTTCCCAGGGTTGCACTTTAGATGCCAGGGCCATTGGAGGGAGCAGCATGCGGCGGCCCGGCCCGGAAATAGGCGCGGTCTCGGCTTGCAAGACCATCAGCAGGCAGTCGCCATTGGAGGGAGTAACGTGCGGCGGCCCGGCCTGGAAATCGGCACGGTCCCAGCCTGCAAGACCATCAGCAGATTGGAGGGAGCAACATGTGACGGCATACCACTGCAGGGAGCAGCGTGTGCTGCTGCAGGCGGGCGATGGTTGCGAAGCCAGGTTGCTGATTGCAGTGCGTGCAGGCACAGCAGGAGGGGCGAAGGAGCTACAAGAGTTTGTAGAGGGAAGTGACCAGGGCCCAGGAGAGGCGTGAGTTTGGGACTCAGAAGAGGCGAGGGCCCAGGGGCAGCACGGGCCAGCCCACACTGCGATATGTGTGCGCACTAGGTCCGTGCAGCAGAACTGGTCTCCAGTCGTCTTGGGTAATCCTTGCCACTGGACCAAGACCTAGCTCTGTCAAGCCCGTGTGGTGGCTGGTATGCAACGGCCACCACACGTTAAAAAAATCCACGCACAGGCATCTTCAGGATGTAGTTCGGGACCTGGAATATTAGGTCCTTCATTGAAACACCTGTGAATTCATCCCTTTTTGGCATGGAAGCAAATCATCCTCGCTTTGAAGGACTGCCTATGAGATGAGACTACCAAGTATAGAACGTTAGAGCACAAAATTATCCGGCTACCGATTTGTTCTTTTTACTGTTCACGGGCATGTAGAGGATTAATGTTTCTAGAAATGGTGCTAAAAGACACAATGGCTGGTAATTTCCTCTAAGCAGCTTAGATTGGTTCAGTGGAGGGGTTGAAAAAACCTTGGTTCTGGCATCTGATCTGGTTGATGGTCTGGGGTTTGGCACCATATGATTGGCTGAAGGAACTATGCATCACTATAGTGCACAAACATCTCCCGATCTCCCACAGCAACCTCCCACTGTTTACACTACAACTATGGCAGGAGATCGGGAGAATGCCATGGAAATTCTACCCCAAGATTCGACTCACAAGATTTTCAATATACAGCGCTGGTTCCTCTGAGGCATGGGTTGTCTATGCTTTGGAGCCCGGTTATAATACTTAGTGTTAACCTGGCCTGGCCTTTTGAGGCCACAGCTCTGAATAGGCAAACCTGAGTAATCGTAGCTGAGGTTAATCAGAAGGCAGTTGTAACTGTTAGCAAATTGTAGGCTTGGTCCTCATTTTAAATTCATGTGCATGTCTTTTTATTTTTTAATTAATTTTATTATAAGTTCTTATATCCATATTTATAATGGAAACTGGCTATGTAAACTTGTCACACTGTAATTGCACCCTCCTGTCAGTGGTGACACTATAGTGCCTCACTGTAGCACATCCACTGGGTATAGTTACAGCATGACAAGTTTACATAAGGCCATTTCCATTGCAAATTTGACATAGGAACTTATGCCAAAAGTTGACAGGAAGTGCACATTGATGTAAGTTTTTCAATATATTATGGATACGTATATCTGCAACATCATTCACCTGTAAATAACAATACTTTTAACTATATTTAGGAATTTCTTATTTCAAGTGATGATTCTTTAATATATTTGAGTGTATTTTTCTTCAGTGTTGGGAGAATCATTTAGAGGTGCTATATATACCCTCCCGATGTAGACAGCATGAAGACAACAATTCCATAATTCCCCCTCCTCACATTATGCCTAATTTGAACCAATAACACCCAAAATCAAGAACTATCTAACTTTTCCCACTCTGTGGGATCCTTCTGTGGTTTTTATATTAGCTGAGTTTTTATAAAAATATATTTTTCATAATAATCACACTTCTTAAACCTTGGTTGCACTAACTATTTTGGAATCTGCTTTTTTCGCCTGTGTGTAAGAAGCAGTCCTCCTGTATCCTGCTTTAAAAAAAAATTCTGTTGTCAAAGTTTCATCTGTTCCTCTTTCCAATAACATTTTGGTATTGTTTAAAATCTTAATTTAAGATTGGGGTTTGAATCTAAGCAAACTCAAGAAGATTTCATGGCTCTCTTCTGGGAGTTGGGTGATGGAGTATGTTGTGACGGAGTATGTTGTGACATAGTTCTTTCACCTCTGGGACGTAGGTTGAAATGCAGCCCACACAGATGAGTTGAGGGTACCTTTCTCTGACTGGGGGAATGGGCAATGCACTGTGCACTTCCAGTAGGGGTCACTGCATCGTGATTAGGACCAAACACCCTAAGCAAACCTGAGGACACTGAAGCTGAATGTAACAGCGGACCACTTATTGAAAATGACTCAACAGTGCCTGGATCGTTCACAAGACAATTGTAGATGTACACCTCATATTAAACTGTACCAGGTGTAAATACATAGCAGCAATGTTCTTAAATGTGTGTGCAAGGTATAGCATATCAGAACATTCTGCAGGTGTATATTAGCAACCCAACAAAAGAAAATGGCTCTGCCACACAACATTAAGCAGAGTCAAGTATTGTCTGAGAGCTAGGACATCAGGGTAAATATGGTATAGCACCACTCCCAGTGCAGAATGTAGTCAGATACAAGTGCAGGTCAGAGATGGAGCTTATTGGGCCAATTCTGTGAAGTGCATTCCCATCTTCTGTGCTGGAAGTTGCCAAGGACCAGTTCTAACACAGTATGTGTGCTTTTACAGTTGCTAAATTATAGGTAACATAAGCCGCACACTGCTCTGGCCACATAAAAATAAACCTTAATAGAAAATAATATTTTTTTTCTGTATTCTGTCCCTCAAAAATCTTTTAAATATATTTCAACAAGGAAAACAAGTGGAATTTTCGGAGGACAGCATACTTCCCTTTACAGGAGAAACTGCACCATGTTCTTCACTCACTGTAAGGTTTTTTTTGTTTAATACCTTTTGTCTCCTTTTAACAACAGCTGGCAGCAGAAGACCTCTTCCTCCCTCAGCTACCAGTCTCAATCAGCACATACCATGAGGACTAGGTACCTGCTTATGGATTTGTGTCAAAATCACTACAAAGTTTTAACAGAGCACTAATGCTACAAATGGTGTGACGGTACAATATTAACCAGGCAACAGAGATGCCAAGTATTCGCATTGCACAGAGGGACACTCATTTTTCCAGCTTCCTCTCTATTCCAGATATATTTTGCTATTTTCTTATTTAACTGAGGCTGTTCCTGTTTGAGCAGCATATGCCAAGCTCTCCCTTTCACAATCTTGGGATGAATTGAAATTGCCAAATCCAAATCAGTCCAAGTTTCAGTGAGATTCTGTAAAGTCTTTGTGCCTTTTGTGCGGCACTAATGACTTTGAGCGTTGGCTACTCTGCCCCGCCCCCACTTCCACCCCGATGATAAAGCTACTTCCACCTCGCTCCAAAAAAAATCCCTGAAATGCTGAATTTTGATGGTTAGCCGCCCTATGCATTAGGACGGCTGGAACACTTCAAGAGCGGTAGGTGCGACTCTTTTCGGGCGGTGGGCATCTTCGGCCCCACAGAGTTTGGCACATTTAAATTCTGACTATTTAAGACCGTCCATCACGTTTCACTAAACATGCAAATTTCTGTGTTACGATTTGGAGAAACAAGCCAGTCATTTCCTGCTGCTTCTGATTTTGAGGAGCCAGTAATTTACAATTACTCTCTAATTAATCTCAGGATATGCCTAGCCTCCAGTTGACCTGTTCATGGCAATTAGACCTTGTGGTTTTAAATGCATGGACCAGAATACACACAGTTGCCACTGGCAACAGAATAATACACTGAACTGCATGATATGACGCTCCTTATAAAACAGTGTGCCCTCCAATTTACTGTGAGCAATGCCTCAGTACTTCCGCTGGTCCATAAATAAAACTGAAAAAAATACAAGGAAATGAAGTAGGAAGGAATAGTCAGTGTGGGATGTTCATGAAGAATCTCAGCACCCATAACTCTTTTCATAACACCCCACCCCCCCATCACCTTTTTAGTTTTTTGAATGTTGTCATCTCTGTTTCTCAGCTTAAGCTTCACCCTGCTTGAGGAAAATACCCTAATCAACAACTAATCCAATATTTCTATTTTTGCCCCTGTCAAAGTTTTTCCTTTGTAGGTTGTTCATATTAAATGTCTCTTGCTGAACACATTTTTAATCAAATGCTTTGAACTGTGCTCCAGAATTTAGCAATATGACTTGCAACTCTGTTGCAGTCCAGCATATACCCTTTGGATATACAGTGATGTCCGACGATAAAATCTGATTCAATAGCCACTGGACAGTTCTATTCAGCATTGGAGCTAAATGCCAAACTTCAGTTTCTCAACAGAGAGGAGTGTGAGTTCACTATCCACTGCAACTGCACATGCACACAGAATCCTAGTCTTGTCCAACATTCAGTCTTACCCACCAATAAATTCCATCCTCGGGTGATATTCAGATTCACCCGCCTTGAAAGCAAGAATCAGCCAATACTTAGATTGAGTCCTAGCCTGAAATGGACTTGCCCACCCAGAGTCCCAACTCCAGCTTACATTCAAAGTCACCTGTCCTGGATCAGAGTCTCGAGTGGTGTTCTCATTCACCCACCTGATCAGTGACTAGCTGGATAAGTCATAAGGTAGATATGGATTAGGAAGGCCATATGTCCCATCCTAGCTCACCCACCAGATCAAAACTACAATCTCCAATCGTAGCATCTAGTTCTACCTTAAATAATTCCAGGGTTTTTACCTCCACTACCTGACCGAGAAATCCATTCCAAGTGTTGATCATTGAGTGACGAAAAACACTTTGATGTGCCCTCTTGATGGTTTGCAATTGTACCCTTGGTCTTAGCATCATGATTTAATGTCAAATATTGTTCTAGATTTAACTTCTCAATACTATTATCTGATGAGATCCCTTTGGTGTTGAAAAGGCCACAGTCCTTTAGCTGTAGGTACCAGCCTTGTGACTCTTGGCACCACCTCCAGCGTTCAAAGGTATATCACTGATCAGTAATGGACACAGTACTCAAGTGAGCAAGTCCAGCGAGGCTGCGTTCTTGAAGCGTAGCCTCACTAGATGGAAGATTGGGGCTATGTTGTTAAAATCCTGTCTCTGACTCGTGCTCACAATCTTGCTGAATTTGACCTCAGGTAGGGTCTGACCAAGACACTACATTTTATGCCAGACTTTCTCCAACTTAGTACCTTTCTGGTTAAGCTTTATAGTTCAGCCTTCCAGTTGGGTGCTGCTCCGCAGTGTTTGGTCATGTTGTTAAATTGTCTCACCCGCAACACTGAAGGAAAAAGCAGAAAAGCAACCAGTGACATCATCTTTTAAAAATGGAAAAATGTCTAATTTTTTATTTCATACAAACCAAGGATGTGCCCTTCAGACTGGACTGCTGAGAAGATGCAAGACAGCACTACCAGGGGGACACTGGTAAAAAGCCTTGTCGTGATTTACAGTTTTAAACTTTCTGCTTCTGTAATAGTTTGTAGAAAACAATTCCCTTCATATTTATGATAGAATTGTGGATGAGTAGAGAATTGGCTGCTTATTGAATATCTGATATTGCAGTCTTGGAAGTATCCATTGATCCAAGGTCTGTGGAAATTGATGATGCGAGAAGAGACACTTCTGCTGTTCACTCAGTCATGGATTTGATATCTTGCCTTTGGCATCTTGTTTGGTTCCGTTCCAAAGGTGAGAACTTAATCACATTTCCCTTGTATTTCTCATTCACTTTCCATCCTGTTTTTTAAATTCTCCAGTGACAGCTTCACAGGCAGCACAGCAGTGATCGGGGCTCCACCTCCTCAAGCTTACACAGAAGCTACAATCCCCGCTTCCAAGCCAAAGGTTGTCAGCACAGCGAGTATCAGACCTGCAGCCTTTCAATCAGCCGGAGGTAATATACTAAAGCAGCATTTGTTTTTGATTGCGTTGGGAAGGGAAGATGGCTATCTGGGCATCCATGGAATGAGTTTGAGGGCTTGAGAAACATTTTAGTGAAGTAAACCTACCGATGATAAAAATGAACCATTTCTGTTTGAGATGTATAGCATCAACTTCTTTATTTCTGTTACAGTACATGAAGGGCTAAAACGCCCTTCACTCACAGAAATAAAAATGCCCCAGCATATTTGAATGCAACTGTTGAAGAATTAGTCATTTGAGCCAAGGGAGCAGCTATGCCATTCAACTCAAATACAAACATTTTATGAGAGAGCTCCAAATATCTATTTGATTGACGATTCTTTTTCAATTCAACAGTTAATTAGATGTACTTGTAAATTTTTGAAGAGTATTTTTCAGCCTCATTTGAGTCCGTCTGAAGACTTGGAGAGATGATAGCTAGACCAGAGAACGTTTGTGAATGGCAAGGAAAGAAAAAAATTGCCACGTGAGATTATTATATACATTAGGCTTAGCACAACGGCCATGAACAAATGTTAATGAATTACCTATATAGCTAGACAAGTAAAAGCACTCCCTGAGTGAAGGCTCCCCAATAGGAGCCAGCTAAGATGCTGAACCCCAGAAATATCTGCGGAGTAAAAATCCAAAAAGTAACACAATATCTAACTGGAGCATGAATTTTCAGCTCTAACACTGGTTTAGATTTGCACAGCCAATTAAAGGACTGGAGTTATACAAAAGGGCAAGTGGCTGCAGTGTGGAACTAGAGCATCAAATTCAATGATTCAGACTCTGAGGATTCACTGGCCTAGAAATTAGTCTCAGGCAGTGGCGCAAAACAGGCGGTATCAGATCGCCGCCCTTCTTACGCAGCGCCTAATATAGGGTTGCGTTGACTGCAATGGACCTGAATATCAGGCGCTGTGTATAACGGGCAGCCGATCCGAATAGGATGCCATGGTTGTGAACCTGGTTCGTCCTGAGACAGTGGTCGGGGAGGGGGATGGAATCGGTGGTGAGGGCTACGAATTTTGTGGTAGGGACCAAAGACGATCGGCTGGATTTTGAGATGGTTTGCGACCGGGTTTTCGCCGTGTTTTGACCCTCCATGGCGAAAACCCGGTCGCTAAGCCCAGTCGCGATCCTTGGTTCCTTGTTTGCAGCGGCGCTTGGGGAGAGCTGCGCCGGACGTGTAACGACTTGGATTGCGTTACCGTCCGAGTTTCGGCATTCACCCGACCCGTACGCCACGCCCAGAAGACCGCCAAGTAAAACCGAGCAGTACAGCCTTGCTAGCAGCGGTAAGTTGGAAAACCTGAAAAAAAGGTAAGTTAAAGTTTTTATTTTTTTGCAGTGATTTGTTAGATAAGAGTCTTGGTAATGCTTTTTGAATGTTCCTTTCCCCTTCCCATCATCATCATAGGCAGTCCCTCGAAATCAAGGAAGACTTTCTTCCACTCCAAAACTGAGTTCTCAGGTGACTGTACAGACCAATACGGGAATTAGTCTCTGTCACAGGTGGGGCAGACAGTGGTTGAAGGAAAGGGTGGGTGGGGAGTCTGGTTTGCCGCACGCTCCTTCTAATGTCTGCGTTTGGTTTCTGCATGCTCTCGGCGACGAGACTCAAGGTGCTCAGCGCCCTCCCGGATACTCTTTGGCCAGGGATTCCCAGGTGCCGGTGGGTATGTTGCACTTTATCAAGGAGGCCTCTCTCACAGCGCTCCCGGCCCCACACTGAAGTAGGCGAGGATCGCGTTTTTGCACCCCGAATAATTGTGCAATGCTTCCCTTTGCGATGCACCCCTGGCACAGACCCCAAGTGCCGAAAGTTTGGCCTTAAATCGGTAACGCAGGAAAAATGGTAATTTTCATTTATCGCTTACGTTTTCGCCCAGAAACGGAGATACCCGAAATTCCAGCCCGATGGCTTTGGTCTTCCCAGTGTTTCGCTGGAAGAGGGAAAAACTGGAAGCACTGGTTGGTGGGAAAGAGCAAGAAGCTGTGAGTGGCGGTTTGAGATGTCAAGGAAGGAGAGAGCCAGCATATGCTGAGGGGGGAGGGAAAGAGTGTCCGATTCAACTGAGGGGATGGAAGGCGGGGGAATAGTCCCAGCCTGAACTGGGAGGGGGAAAGAGTGCCCGATTCAACTGAGGAAGGGCAGATAGTCCCAGCCTGAACTTGGCGGAGAAGAGTGCCAGATTCTACTGGGCAGGGCAAAGAATCTCAGCAAGAATTGTGGAGAAGGGTGGGTGGGGGGCAGTGGTGTGAGCCTCATTCCTTAGCTCTGATACTATCTGTGACAACCTTTCTGTCTTCCTGTTTGTCTTCCCATCTTTTTTTCTGTCTGACAGAGCACTGTTTCCTCTAGCAAAAGAAACATGCTGGAAATACTCAGCAATTTGGTCAGCATCTGTGAAGGGAATAGGCAAGTTAGTGTTTTAGGTGTTCTGATGAAGGGACTATATCTGAAACGTTAACTCGTTCCCTCCACAGATGCTGACTGACCTACTTACAAACCATACTGTGTTTTTGTTTGATTTCCAGCATCGGCAGTCTTTTCCTTTTAATGCACAGGCTGAACAACATGGGATTGCCAGACGACCATGTGCACCCATTTAAACATTCAGTAACACTGAGAGCCTATAAAAGAATTTCAAGAATTCAGCTCCATGCCTGTTTCTTTGGGGCTACCATTTGGGATTTTATTATTTATTTGTTTCTTTTGATTCATTCTATTCAGAGCACATGCACAGTAGCACTGCCACGTTCAATGTTGCTAAGCCAGCTCCAGCCCCTCAACCAATGCAATCAGCTGCTCCGACATCAGGCAGCCGACCACCGTGGATAACTGATGACAGCTTCGCCCAGAAGTTCCAGGCTGGAAAAAGCACCACTACACTCACCAAACATATTCAACCGTTGCCACATTCTGCGCCACCAAAGCCGCTGCCCCAGACGCCTGCCCAAGTTCCTACACATGCTCCAATGCCAGGGCAGACCACTGGAGGAACGCGCAACCTTGTGCAAAGGGCTGAGAGATTCCCAGCAAGCAGTCGAACTCCTCTATGTGGACAGTGTAACAGTATCATCAGGTGAGGATGCGTTCACTTATTACTCCACTTTAGCCATGGCGCATATGCTAATTTAAGTGCCTTCTTTGCATGCAGTGTAACTTGGGTAATCAAAGAGAGGAGGGGAGTTCCCTCCTGTTGTCTCACTTCGGAATGCCTCTGCGGGCAATCAGTTCGAGGCCAAACTTCCTCAAGGTCATCTCTGTACTTTTCTCTTTTTTAGCTCAAACTCTTCTTCTAAGTCTTTCTCGGTCTGCCCTTCCATCTGTTTCCTCTCACTGTGTGCTGCCCACTGTATCTGTCCGGATATTACACATGCTCCTTTCCTAATTAACTGAATGTGTGCCTTTTACATCCTTTAAAAACTAGGGGAAACAGTAAGAATGTGCCTAGTTGAAGGATCAGGTCTGGGCAGGAGAAAGCAGGGCTTGATTTCGGAGAAATTGGCAGTTGGAGCAGGGAGCCAAGGGCAATAGAAACATAGAAACATAGAAAATAGGTGCAGGAGTAGGCCATTCGGTCCTTCGAGCCTGCACCGTCATTCAATAAGTTCATGGCTGAACATGCAACTTCAGTACCCCATTCCTGCCTTCTCGCGATACCCCTTGATCCCCTTTTTGAATATATTTAGTGAAATGGCCTCAACAACTTTCTGTGGTAGAGAATTCCACAGGTTTACCACTCTATGGGTGAAGGAAGTTTCTCCTCATCTCAGTCCTAAATGGCTTACCCCTTATCCTTAGACTGTGACCCCTGGTTCTGGACCTCCCCAACATTGGGAACATTCTTCCTGCATCTAACCTGACTAAACCCATCAGAATTTTAAACGTTTCTATGAGATCCCCTCTCATTCTTCTCTACTCCAGTGAATACAAGCCCAGTTGATCCAGTCTTTCTTGATATGTCAGTCCCGCCATCCCGGGAATCAGTTTGGTGAACCTTCGCTGCACTCCCTCAATAGCAAGAATGTCCTTCCTCAAGTTAGGAGACCAGAACTGTACACAATACTCCAGGTGTGGCCTCACCAAGGCCCTGTACAACTGTAGTAACACCTCCCTGCCCCTGTACTCAAATCCCCTCGCTATGAAGACTAACATGCCATTTGCCTTCTTAACCGCCTGCTGTACCTGCATGCCAAACTTCAGTGACTGATGTACCATGACACCCAGGTCTCGTTGCACTTCCCATTTTCCTAATCTGTCACCATTCAGATAATAGTCTGTCTCTCTGTTTTTACAACCATAGTGGATAACCTCACATTTATCCACATTATACTTCATCTGCCATGCATTTGCCCACTCACCTAACCTATCCAAGTCACTCCGCAGCCTCATAGCATCCTCCTCGCAGCTCACACTGCCACCCAACTTAGTGTCATCCGCAAATTTGGAGATACTACATTTAATCCCCTCATCTAAATCATTAATGTACAGTGTAAACAGCTGGGGCCCCAGCCCTTGCGGTACCCTACTAGTCACTGCCTGCCGTTCCGAAAAGTACCCATTTACTCCTACTCTTTGCTTCCTGTCTGCCAACCAGTTCTCAATCCACGTCAGCACACTACCCCCAATCCCATGTGCTTTAACTTTGCACATTAATCTCTTGTGTGGGACCTTGTCGAAAGCCTTGAGGCCAGTGCTGGGATATAGTGAATGGGGAGGTCCTGTGTTTGGCTTGCATTTATTCTGAATGAACAGCAGAACTGGAGAAATGTCCTTGTATCTTCAGGGTAAGAGTAATGGCACTCACAGTATGTCCAGGAATAGCAAAGAGTATTCCCAGGAACACACATGGAGGATTGTTCCTTGACATGCCCAGGAACGCACATGGGGGATTGATAAACTCGGATTGGGCACTTGCATGGGATTGGAGGAATAATGGACTATCTAGAAGAGCAAGATTTGATCTGAACGAGTAGCAATGATTCAGAAGGGGCAGTCATGTCTGACCAATTTTGAATTTCTTTGAGAAGGTTACAGATCTGGTGAATAAGGGTTATTTATGTACATAGATTTCAGGAAGGGATCTGACACTGTTCCACATAACAGATTGATTTCCCAAGGTGAGTGTGAATAGAATAGATAGCAAAGTATTGAGGGTGGGTTAAGTTATGGGGAAAGATTGTCTACCCTGAGACTGTACTCTCTGGCTGACTTGATAGAACTCTTTCGGATGTTCACAGGTATGGACAATTTGGATCTAGGAAAATGTTTCTGTCAGACTTAAAACTCATGATGTAAAAATAGGAAATTTCGGCAATATTTCTGGAGTAAGAGGGAAATTGAATTGTGGAACTGATTACCAACATGGGTTGTGAATAGATTTTAAAAAAGGACTGGATAAATTCCAGCTAGGTAATATGGGACTATTAGTTCCAGAATCTCAGTGGGGAAACTGATGGGTGATTTGGAAGGGTGTGCTAATTGGACCATTGGTCTTCTCCTGCCCAGAACATTGCTACATTACTATATATTATATTTTTCTTTCTGTCTTCAGAGGTCCTTTTCTTGTGGCCTTGGGCCGCTCCTGGCACCCAGAAGAGTTTAACTGCGCTTACTGCAAGACCTCACTGGTTGATACTGGATTTGTAGAAGAGCAGAACAATATTTACTGTGAACGGTGCTACGAGGAGTTCTTTGCTCCAAATTGTGCCAAGTGTAATGCAAAGATCATGGGGGTAAGTGAAGGCTTGAGAGCAAACAGTATTAAGAATACACAAATAGGTGGTAGCATCTAATCAGGAGAGGAATTCAACATTGAATTCAACAATTAGGAGAGTATGATAATATAGAACCACAAACATTGGAAGCAGTTCTGAAATACAACTTGGCTCTCTTGCTGCCAAATTTGCTTCATTTATTTACTGCAGGCACATTCGGGATCAACAGATAATTGTGTATGTGCAGAGGTTCCTGAATAGTATCAGGAGCAGGAAGCATGGCTGATTTACCCTTTCCTATTCCAGAGGCACTGAGACCAATTGTAATGACCCTACTACCACCCCAGCTAACTCAGGACAGAAAGGGAATTAAAACGTAGGAGCTCCCTGATCTGTAGAGCTCTGCTGCTCATTGGATAAAATCATTGAGGAGCCTTTTGAATTCCCTCTTAGTTTGCTCATTAAGGATTTTATGTGCACTTACAATATAATACTAGTAAGTTGGTAAAGAAATGGAGTAATAAGGAGTAAACCTTTATTTTATTCCAATTATTTCCAGTTGGAAAGCAATGACAGATTCTGGCTCACAGATGCCCTGGTACCTCAGCCACATCCTGACCTATAGCCTGGAAGCATCAAAGCCAAACACAGTCCTGTCCTTGCTTAATGTCCGCACATAGGGCCCAAGTTTCCACATGATAAAAAACGGGCGCCCCTCCGAGCTGGGCGCCCGTTTTTCGTGCCTAAAACGGCGGCGGAAAAAAAACGAGCGATTCTGGAGCGTTCTGCAGCTCCTTGTCTGCTTGGCGCGGCGCCCAGGGGGGCGGAGCCTACACTCGCGCCGATTTTGTAAGTGGGAGGTGGCGGGTACTATTTAAATTAGTTTTTTTTTCCTGCCGGCAACGCTGCACGTGCGCGTTGGAGCGTTCGCGCATGCTTAGTGTGAAAAAAACATTGGCACTCGGCCATTTTTGTAGTTCTTTGTAGCTGTTTAGTTTTTGAACATTTTTAAATAAAAGTACATTGCCATCAGCACAGAGGCTTCTTGTAGCAGTGAGAAGGGTGCAGGAAGCCTCAGAAAGTTGAGGCAGCCGTTTCCCGACGACCTCCCCCTTTTGCCGTCGGGAAATGGCTCCTCAATTTCTGAGGCTTCCTGCAGCCTTCTCTCTTTTCCGCCAGCCGTCTGGAACGGCACCATTCCCTCCCCCCCACCCCGCGTTCAGTCGGCTCCCTCCCTCCCTTCCCCCCCCCACCCCCGCGTTCGGTAGGCTCCCTCCCTCCCACGTTTGGTCGGCTCCCGCCTGCGTTCGGTCGGCTCCCTCCTCCCCCGCCCGCGTTCGGTCGGCTACCTCGTTTTGTGAGGCTTGCTGCACCATTCTTCCTGGCTGAAGCACTTTCACACAGGTAGGAAGATGGTTTATTTAATCTTTTCTTTGCTTATAAATGTTTATTCAGGTTGGATTTATTTGTATAATATTTGTATAAGTATAAATAAGGATTTATTGTAGAATTTAATGAGTTCCCTTCCCCCGCCCAACGCCCCCACCTCGTTCTGGACGCCTGATTTGTAACCTGCGCCTGATTTTTTAATGTGTAGAACAGGTTTTTTCAGTTCTACAAAAATCTTCACTTGCTCCGTTCTACTTTAGTTTGTAGTATATTTTCACTGTGGAAACTTTCAAATCAGGCGTCAGTGGCCGGACACGCCCCCTTTTGAAGAAAAAATTTTGTTCCAAAGTAGAACTGTTCTACCTGACTAGAACTGCAGAAAAAAAAATGTAGAGAATTGCAAATTCTAAGATAGTCCGTTCTCCACCAGTTGCTCCTAAAAATCAGGCGCAAATCATGTGGAAACTTGGGCCCAGACAGTCAGTAGGAATTAGTGAATAATGACCAAGAATGAGAATCGCAGCTCACTTCCCCCCAAAGGGCAACAACGCCAATTGTAGTACCCCATCATGACAGAAATCAGCTCATTCACAACACTACTGGACTTGAAGGTGGAATCTTCCCAGCCTGTATGGTACAGTGCAATATCATGTACCATGGAGATATAATCCCCTGTAGAGTTACTTCCATACCACCATAGAATGAATCTCTTGTGTCTCCTATACCATCCCTTATCGTTAGTTGTGGTGAAATTGGTCTTCAGCAAAAGAGCGAAACGAGCAGTAGTAAATTGAAGTCAATGGAAAAGAATATCGGGTGGGGTATAAAACGAGCTGTCAATTCACTGGACTACCTTGTACAGTTCTGGTCTCCATATTATAAAAAGAATGTAGAGGCATTGGAGAGGGTGCAAAAAAAGATTTACAAGGATGATACCAGAAATGCGAGGCTATACCCATCAGGAAAGGATGAACAGGCTGGGTCTCTTTTCTCTTGAAAAGAGGTGAGGGGTGATCTAATAGAGGTCTATAAAATTATGAAACATTTTGATAGAGTAGGTACAGAGAGAATGTTTCCACTTGTGGGGAAGATCAAAAATAGAGGCCATCAATATAAGATATTCTGCAAAATATCAAATAGGGAATTCAGTAGAAAATTCTTTACTCAGAGTGGTGAGAATGTGGAACTCACTACCACAGGGAGTGGTTGAAGCGAATAGTATCGATGCATTTAAGGGGAGACTAGACAAGCATATGAGAAAGATCGAAATAGAGGGTTATGCTGATAGATTTAGATGAGGAAGAATGGGAGTGGAGCATGAACACCGGCATGGACTGGTTAGGCTGAATGGCCTGTTTCTGTGCTGTATAATCCTATGTAACTATTGCCCGTTTTGCACTTTTGTCGAAGAGCAAATTCACCCCGATTATCTCCAGAGTTCCGTTCATTAATTATTCTATTAAAAACTTCATCCATGCCTTGGAAACTCCAGATTCAACTATTCCAATGGTCTCCTAGCCAGCCCCCATCCTGCACTCTGGTTGAAGTGGTTCTTGTAATGTATTTCCTTCATGGCTTCTTTGCTTAAGAATTCATTGCAACACATTGTTATTAAGAACTAGTTGGTTTATTAGCAAAGGTTTAACAATCACACTACACATTACCAGTTCATCCACCAGGCTCACAACCACCTGCCTCATCATGGGCCCCATGAACCCAACTGGCTGGGATTTTATTGAGTCTTGTGAACATCACGTGACTGGCTAAGCCACTCCCAACTCAACAGCTCTACAACTCTTCTTGGGGTAAACAAAATTAAACATTGAATCAAGTGCCCCCCGATCTGGGGGACACTCCAAACACTTTTCATGTGCCCTTTTTTGTTGTTTTTTTTGGGGGTTTTTTGGTGATTTTTGTGGGGTTTTTTGGCAGTAAAACCATAATTTACAAGTGCCCCCTATAAAAGGGGAGGGGGACACTAAAACCGGCAATTTTTTCTTAAAGGCTCCGCTCAAATCCTCAGCTATCCAAAAACCAGTAAGTATCGCGACTCGAACTGACGTCACACCAACTCAACACCAGATGCTGATGGCGCTGCACCATCGGCACTCCCTCAACAGCTCTACAAACCTGTGAGCATACTCACAGGTGCATACATTAGTCCTGTAATATAAATTCAGGCAATGTCAGTAGGTCCACCCCTTCTGTTAATCCAGGTAGAGTCGCTTGGTAAAGGTACCCTTTCCGTCAGTCCTGCCCTCAAGCAAATGCCATTTCTCGCTGTGCTAGATTTTTCTGTAAGAGTATCCATTATAAATCTATAAGGCATTACGCTTACCTGACCGGGAAATTGCTTGGAATGAATGAAAATTTTAATTTTCTTTGAGTGATACTCAGCCAAGTTTGCAATAACCTTGGAGAGCAGCATTCTTCAGTTTGATGATCAGTTGTCCATTCTCCATTGCAGGAAGTAATGCACGCCTTGCGACAGACCTGGCACACCACCTGCTTTGTCTGTGCTGCCTGTGGGAAATCTTTTGGCAACAGCCTTTTCCACATGGAAGATGGAGAGCCCTACTGTGAAAAAGGTACAGCTCCCTCCGAAGTCGAGTGATGAAATGATAATAGCACTTAATGCTAAAACACACATTTATTTTCTCAATTTTATTCCCTTTACCGCTCCCCACCATCGGCACTGACTCCTGCTGAGATTTGGTGCCATAGATACTAACTAACCCTCTGCCAACATCTTAGCCTACTACCCATTCTTCACTTTCATCTGGAAGTTAGAAGAGATATATCTATCGCCAGCTCAGAACAAATCTATGGCCCAATTGCAGATGGGTCGCCCCCTTTGCCTGCCCCAGTAAGGCCTTACCACCCCGTGGGCCTTACAAAAAGAGGCAATTTCGGCCCCCTGATCTCACGGTTAAAAGAAAAGGCACGTGTCTGGTTATTTAAGCACTATTGTTCAGGAAAGTTCAAACAGGGCTGTTAGAGTGTTTAATAACTGAAATAGACATAGCCTGACTCATACTTTGGTAGCCTAGGGCTAGTGAGCAATTGTGAATATTCACACCTGTTTTTGGGTGCAGTGTCTGTGGATGTGTCTATTATTAGGCAATAGATTACTGTCAGTGAGTCATATACGTTGAGCAAGCAGTGAGTGTACGTCAGCTAACTTACTAATATCGCTTTCAGAGAAGAATTATTTTCTGTGCATGCTATTTGTAGCGAAGTCACAAATATGTTTTAAAAGGGTATGTTTATGATTTCGCTGCAAACAACATATGGAGGAAATATTCCCTCTTAAGAGATCCTTTTGTCAAAACTGTTTCCTCACCTTCTTGGGACAAGCACACTAAAGGCAACAGTGGCAGCATAATGAGAATGAAGGAGTGAGCATGCTGATTCAGGCTGCATAATCTGCAACCCTTTCTAAGAATACAAGAAAGCTTGAAACAGGAAAAGGCTATTGATCCCAACAAACATACTCCTTCCAGGCATGAACGACTACCTCAATCGTGACCTCCCCTCTCCCTCTGCACAAAATATCTCTGCTGCCTTTCGAGAACCGCAAGTCTCATGTGCTAGTGTCCGTTTGTCCAACTTCCAGTGTGCTGTGCAGCCACACCACCCGGTAAAACATCCCGTTTAAATTCAATACCACCTCTCCGCCAAATAGATCCTTTGGTTCACCAAAATTAAATGGTGAACCATCCAAGCATTTGGCTACGTTGTAGCAAATCAGCCATGATCTTATTGAATGGTGGAGCAAACTCAAGGGGCCAGATGGCCTACTCCTGCTCCTATTTCTTATGTATGGGAAGACAAAGGTACAAAGGCAGGATAAAGAATGTGTTAAAGATGGGCTTAAATATTTTTATATAAAAAACAAACAGCATCAGGAATAAGTTTTTGAAATCAGACATATATGTAGTAATGTGGATACTGATAATTTTGGCATGTAGAAACATGGCTAAAGCGTTGCTGATTGTAACTTTCCAATTCCAGAATGTTATCTCCTTATGTTCCCTCTAAATCGCATACTTCTGTGAAGCACCTTGGGATGTTTCACTACGTTAAAGGCGCTATATAAATACAAGTTGTTGTTGTTGAGGACATTCCTCCATTGCCAGATTAATTGACTGAGGCATACTTTTAGTATTTAGTTTTCTTTTATTTATTTAAATTTTTGATTTGCCTCATGTTTCATTGGGCTAGAAATTCGGTAGGTTAGCCTCTCCCGTTAGTGCCGGGGGAGGGGCACTAACAGGGCGCTATGGGGTTAGCGACCGGCCGCCTGGGCCTCTAGTGCCTCGCAGATTGTGATGTCATGAAGTGAGCAGCACCTCGTTATCGCCGACAACGCCAGCAAGAGGAGGCGTGTGTACTCGGCTGGCCGCTTGGGGAGTGGTAATTAAAGGGAATGGTTTTCAGCTGGCACAACCTTTAATATTTGCACCAGTCTGTTGCTGGCGCAACGTTTTCCCTGTTTCACTGGTGCAAGATGTCCCAGCCCTCCACTTTGAGAGAGTGTTTGGGGCTGTAATGGCAGTCGCACAGATTGCGTTGCAAAACAGAACTGCTGACAACGAGCTTGTGCAGCACCATCGGCCCTTCCTTTAAGCGAGGGAAGCAGCTTCTCATGGCGTGATCAATGCATTCAAAATTGTTTAGCATTCTGCCGCTACCGACCCTCTTCGGGCTCTTGGACTTTAGCGCCCTAAGAGAAGTGGTTAGCGCCTGATTTAGCCCTCCACTTCCCTCATGGAGCTAAAACTGAAAATCGATGGAGAAGAGAATGATTAGCGCCTGGCACTACTTTTTCAACATTTCAAAATTTAGTGTTCTAACTGAGGCGATAGCCAATTTCTAGCCCATTTTCTTTCTCTTCTGTTTCTTCTTGCTGATAAATACTGAAGTGAGAGGTTCTTGTCTTTTTTACAGATTACATTGCTCTCTTCAGCACTAAGTGCCATGGCTGTGACTTCCCTGTGGAGGCTGGAGACAAGTTCATTGAAGCACTGGGATATACCTGGCATGACACCTGTTTCGTGTGTGCTGTACGTATGAAGTAACAGGTTCTTTGAGCAGACCGCTAGCCTTTTTGAGATAAAATTAGCAGTTTTATAGAACAAATAAACGATATGATGCTATTTGCTAACATTCCCAGTGCATAGTAATGTAAAATCACACAAGACAACAAGATGTCAAAATGCACCAGGGCCATGTGTGGGAGAAGCTGAGTGGATAGAAGTGCATTCCTATGAGTATAGAAGGAAAACTGAAAGAAAGGCCAACCTTAACTGCTTTTGCATACTTCCTGACGTTAATTAAAGAATACTACTGGCACATGCCTGTAATCAGGCTGCCTATTCTTCCTCTCGGATGGGAAAACCTAAAGGAAAGAAAACAAAACTGGTGCTGTCCTGGCTCTAGCCATGATTTTGGTTGTTTAACCACCTCAGTAACAAGACCAAGGTATTCAGATAAAACACTTTGTAACTTGGCCTGTGATGGTTACAGTTTGAATCCAGTGGCTGGCCTTTAACATTGTTGGAATTTGTCTTTTCTTCAGGTGTGTCATGTGAACCTGGAGGGTCAGCCATTTTATTCCAAAAAAGACAAGCCTCTCTGCAAGAAGCATGCTCATGCCATTAATGTTTGAACCTCGGGGACCATCAGAAGAAAAGAATATGGAGGAAACATGTTTATAAGGAGCACATGGAGAGGAGCTGCCTCTTCCAACAAACAGAACCCACAGCTGCCTTTTAAGTCTTTTCATTCTTGTACTTTTTTTTGTTTGATTAAGTTTAAAATAATTTAACTAAGATTGTGAGTGATTATAAATGTTTATTTGCTGGGTGGGGTGCAGGGCATTGTGGGAATGCACTTTTTCCACAGCCAAAACAGTAGCATCTCGCAATGTTTTATCAGGCATACTCAATACTAACAAAACACATTGCACAGAACCGGAAAGTTTACAGAGTTAAGCTTGATGAATGCTATTCCTCTGATCCTGATTTGATAGCAAATGCTTCTCAAAACCAGCAGGTTTCCAATTGAACTAGATAGTATCTGCACCTGCATTAAGCAGCCATCCTTTAGACTACGTCTGTAATTACTGTGTTAAGTGGCCTAGTCCTGTCTTTTTTTGTAAAGGCTCTGTCTGGTTAGTGGATTTAAGTTGTAGTGTAGTCACACTGATACTCTGGTTTCACCATGTACCATTTGAGTTTGTACGTGGATTTGGTAAACAACCAAAGCCAACTACTAACAATGTAATAGTTCCACTTTCTTGTGTAGAGTGTTTAAGATATCTGCTTAAGGAGCAAAAAACCTGAGTTTAGGCATGTGTGATCATTGCTGTCCCCATTTTTATGTGTTTATGGAAGCGAAGGGGCAGAATTTACCAGCCTGCAGTGTGGAGCCGACCGCACACTCTTCTGTCAGTACTACAACCTGTGAGTCTGCATTTATGTTTGAACAATTACTTTGATCCTTAAAATAAGCTTGGGTAGGCAAGAGCCATGTCACAAATCAACTGGTATGCTACCTAAAGCGTATGGGGGTAGCGTTTCTGCTCAGTTGCGCTGATATATTTCGTCGTAATTCGCCCAAAATCATCAAAAGCAATGCAAAAGATTACGGGATTTTAAATGCAAATGGCGTTCAGTGCAAATCGGGTTTCCGCGACCTTTTGCGCTAGTTTAAAAAAGCATCGTGCTAGCTGATGGCCGCACCAGCAGAACTGGTCACGCCGCCAGGATGAATGAATCACCATTGGGAGTTTCCGCTACTTGCACCTGTTTGCATGCCTTTGAGGAGGTGCCAAAAACTAAGCTGGTTCTTTTGGGTGCGAGAAAACTAATAGGGACATTTTCAAAGTTACTGTGCCCTAATATAACTAGAAAATGGTTCTGTATATATTTTTTTATAATTTTCAGTCAATTAAAATCCAGTTACTCACAGGTGGTGGATTGACACAGTGAGTGAAAATGCTTATTTTTTGTGATTAAACCCATTTTCAGCTGTATTAATCCAACTGCACCAAGTTACCACTCATATATATCAAGGAATATTTTTAAAGCAAATTTTTTTCTTTTGAACTATGTTCCAAAAAGCTGCCCGATTGCACTGGTTCATGGCTCATTTTATGTTCGGTGACATGCAAATGAGTTTGAGGAAACTTAAGAAAAAAACATTTCTCAAAACGGGCGGAATTTTGGGCGGGATTTGCGGCCGGATAGCCGATTGTGCCCAAAGCTCCGCCGCTCTGCCTTTAAGAGTTAGGAATTTATTTGGCCAAAGTCAAAGATGTTCAAACATAGCGATTTTGATCAGAATAGCCTGGACAGGTCACACTTTAATTGTCTCAGTTTATGGTTCCTGTAACACTTCTCGTTTTAACCTCTCTTTGTTTGGGATATTCTTTGTTTGGATCTGCCTACGATTTCAGTGGGTTGGGGTCAGCTACAGTTAAAGCAAAATTAAAATCCCAATCACAGGTGGTTTGCTCACCCTCAGAGTGATAAGTAATCATATTTATTATTTTGAGAAACTAAGGTAATTAGATATTTTTAGCATTTGATATATTTTATTTCCTGAGTAACAGTGATGTCTAGCAGTGAGCTATTTCCCTTTTACATCCTGAATTGCAGCCAGTAATACACCATCATAATCCTATACATTTATATTTAAATATAAACTAGTTAACCTTCTGTGGTGTCGCTCATAGGCAAAAATTAAAATAGTATCTTTCGTCCCGATCATGACAGAGGAGTGTTGCATAAGCGGGGTGGCGGAGTTTTGGACGGGAAGCCCAGGAGTCCAGGTTTCCCCGCATGCATCTTTGTTCTTTACGAGGTTCTCCGCCTGGAAGTCAGCCTGATCGACAGGCTTGGCTTCCAGTCGGGTGGGAAGCACTCCGGAGCAGGATGCATGATCAGGAGGGTCTGATAGGGGCATCCGATCTAAGGAAAGAAGATAAGCTTGGGGGGTCAAAGGGGGAAGTACTCCTGCTCCTCATGGTCCACATGCAGTGCTGTAAAGGCACTTAACTTCTCCCCGAAGCTGTCCTCGCCTCTCGAGCTGCCGGGTTTCCCGAGGCCTGGGAAATCCAGCTGGCCAGGTTAAATATAAGGCTGCCATCTCACTCCTTCCCTCACAATAGGTTCTCCCTGCCTCTCACTCCTAATGTAGCCTCTCGCCCTCTCTCTTACCCAACACCACACACATGTTCTTGTTCCTCTTTCCACCCCATCCAGAGCAAGTTCTCCCTTTCGCCAGCAGTAGGGTTTGTCTCTGCCCCCCCTTCTCTGTAACCCATCCATATTTCATTTGCTTGCAGAGACATTAGAATTGTTTTTGCTTCTTCCCAACAATGAAGATGGTAAGATTTCAGTTAAACAGATATTATAAAATTAGCCTGGACACCTTCTAATGTGAAACATCGTTTCTATTTATTAAGCAAGGAGTTTAAAAAGACTGCAGCAGAGGAAAATTCTTTAGCTTTAACTCACAGCTCTATTAGTTCAGCAAAGAGCAAGGAGAGATTATGGAGAAATCCTTGGGCCAGAAGAAATTAACAAAAACTGGGAAGCAGGCTGCAGCTGGGAGATAACCCACCACAAGTGTGTACCAAAGGCAGGCGTTGTTATTGAAACCTTGGAGATAACGGTCTTGCTCTCAAGCCTTGCAAGGATGCACAGAAAGAAAGGATAGTTTTTAATATAAACTAGTAGATCTCCATGGCACTGCTAAGCCAGGTAATGTTGGTGCTTTTCTCTCTCTCTCTTTATCTATTCTTTGTCTTTATCTCTTGCTCCATCTGCTGTGATTGTCTCTGTGATCTTCTATTCCATCTGTAATCTTTCCTTATTTTAAATAGGAGGTGGTGGGACGTGGATGGGGAGAGATAAAGCGCTTAACTGCTTCGAATGTATTTATAATTTGGTGATTCCTTCCCCACGACCCACAATCACTGTTGTATTGGGGGTGAGATTGGTCTTAGGCATCAGAGCAAAACAAGCGATAGCGAATTGGCAGCCCATTTTCCACTCCACTGGACATTCATGTCCATCGACTTCAATGGAAATTGTTACCAAGCAGAGTGTAAAACGGATTGCTGATTCACTGTTACCTGTT
Source organism: Pristiophorus japonicus (assembly GCF_044704955.1). Lineage (NCBI taxonomy): Eukaryota > Metazoa > Chordata > Chondrichthyes > Pristiophoridae > Pristiophorus > Pristiophorus japonicus. The sequence goes on along the minus strand of NC_091998.1, from coordinate 28,474,132 downwards.
TTGCGCTATGACCCAAGACCGATTTCACCCCCACTGTGTCTCTGTTGGTTTCAACCCTGCCTGCACATGCCCCAGTTTGCACTCACTGCTTTGCCTCGTCTCCCCTACAATTTGGCACCAAGATCAGCTGCATGGAATGGTGTCCTTAATTCTAGCTTATTACCCCTTGCGTCCTCCCTGTTCTCTTGTTTCTGAGCATTGATTCTTACTGTGATCAGTATAATCTCCCTCCTATGCTCTTTCCCATCTCGATCCTTTGCTTGGCAGCATGATGACCACACCTTACAGACCCCCATGATCATCCTCTCCTCATTACTGTGCCTTTCACCTCGTCTCTCCCTGAAGGTGTACCATATCAAGTGAGTACATTTCTTTTGTATCATCTTTGCACAACCTTCTTGCCCCCCGTGAATCTTTGCTCCCAGTCTCTGTTGCTGCTTCCCTTTTTTTTTAATCTGTCACTTCTCCCAATGGCCCTTCCACATCTCCGCCTGTCACCACTGCACTCTTCCCATTTCCTCTTTGTCTCTCCCCTTGCATTCTCTCAATCTTTGTCCCATTCTCCCTCCCAGAAACGAAAAATCCGTGTCTCCTTACTGAGCAGGGGAACAGGGTTTTAATTCTTTGAGGGCACTTCAGTATTTCTACAGAATATTAAGGCAAGGTGCAGGTGAGTGGCCCAAGGTCTGCACTGAAAACAGCAATGGAGTGGATGCAGGCGAATTACCCAAGGCAGGTGGGTTGGGGTGCCGCCATGTGGGATAAACGGGGACAGGAGGATAACCCTGAGGGATTAGAAGCTGGGACAGGAGCTAGAGGAGGAAGATGGCTGGAACATGATGCCCGAGATGGAAGCAGCAGGGACCAGAAGTTGAAACATAGAACAGGTGCTGTGGCACATGAATTTCGAGATCGTGCTAGGCAGCTATGGAGGAGAAATGGGAATGGAAAGGGATGCAGGCATGTTGTCAGTAAGAGCAGGATGGAGAGGGCAGACAAGTAGGGAGCTTCGGGAACCACCGGCCTGGGGTGAGCAGCGCTGTGGGAGTTAGGAAGCAATGGGGGTAATTTTTACCTTAAAATGTGAGTGTGTTTGGGAGTGGGCGGGTGGTTAAAAGGGATGAAACTGACAGTGGGTTGGGAAGCTGGCACGAACTCTTTTCATTGCAGAGCTTTCGGCTCCATGCGAGAACCCCCCCATGGGAGAGGCAGATTAGCAATTGAAAATTGTTAACAGGCAATTAGGAGCTGCTTTAACTGCAGACTTGAGCTTTAAGTCTGAGTGCACATGTTTGACGGACTCCCTGGAACTCGCCAGTTAAATCAAGGCGAGATGACGGCACGAATTGAGGGGCAGACCAAATGACAAGCAAAGAATCCTATAAGTACTCAGACCTCACACCTGCTTTTTTGCCTCAGTGAAAGGCTTTTGGAGATTGTGCTTTCACTACTTTGAACATCATTTCTCATACCTTGGATTTTTCCGAGTTTGATCTACGCTTTCCATCTGTCAAGCATCAGTTCAGCATGGGTGTCACTTATGCAGATTTACCTTGGACCTCAGAAGAGGAACAGCACCAGCAGCCCGAGAAACATCAACAGCAGCAACAGCCTTCTCCTCAACGACCTGCCGCTCCACAGGAGAAGGGATAAGCACAGGGTTGAAGCTCGCATCCTCCCAGCGCTCTTCAGACCTCAAAGCAGAGTTAGCAGCTGGAGACAAGTGGTACTCCCTGAAGATGTGGCTGATGGCACCCGTTAGGAGCTCAAGCAATGAGACCTAAGAGAGATTCGATTAAAGCCACAGGACCACAATACCTGTCATCGAGCAAGCAATCGGAATGCTGAAGATGCGCTTTAGGTGCCTGGACAGATAGGGATGGGTGCACCTGCAAGGCAAATACATATGAGGAGGAGTTTTGGGAAGAGAAGTTCCTTGCGGGCCCTTAACAGAATTCAGCATCAGCTGTAGGAAGGCATCATTTAAGTGAGGTGCAGCCTTTCCATGTTGAGACTCTATTAATGCAGTTTCTTCCTCTGTTCCTCCACCTGGACAATCCTTCAACTTTCACCTTCGCAGGGTTCCTTTAAATATTTCAGCTGATAGACCCACCCATGTTGTCTTCACGTCCGCTTGCGTTAATTGGTCAGAAAACTCGGAAGTCAGATGCTAATACAGTGACTTAATTAAAAAGCTACTGACAAACGTGCTGTTGAAACTTCCAGGTTCCCCATGCGTGTCAGGGCTCCCCTGCTGCCAATGCGTCGGACAGTGAAAATTCTGGCTAAGGGGTCAGAAAATAAAGCAACTTGTGCTGTGGTACATAATGCCACAGCGCCACCTAGCCTCAAGAGTAACAAAATTGTGACACTAGAAGTTACATGTGACAAACAGGAAGTATGTGCTATATTTTATAACATAGATATAACTCAGCAGAGTAGGCTGTCACTCAGGAGAATATCAGGCAACATCATGGTTCGAGTGATGGGTTTTCTGACAAACTGCTAACTCGGTTGGCTGAATGATCACCCACTGTCAGAGCTGCTGAGGGAAAGGCCAATTTGAACACATTTTTCTGCCCTGGACTGTAAATTCAGATGTTGGTGATTGTCTATAATTTATTTCACTACCACCGTTAACCCTGTGTACTGTGTACTAGTGCTTTCCAGGAAAACATGCACTCCTGCAAGCTTAGCTAGCTCTCTGTAGCCGCGTGGTGAGCCTCAACTTACTGTGGACTTACAAGCCAGTGAAAGCTGATTGATAAGTTGCACCAGTGTAAAAGTTGTATTTAGGATTTTTTTGCTTGGCATCAGATTTTCACAGTGCCTAACTTGCACCAAATGGCAAGACCAATCTTAATATGTGACTTATGCACAAAATTTTGGGAGGCAGTATTTCTTTTTTTTCTAGCTTGCACAATATAATTGTGATATTTGTAGCTTGCTGAGTGATTCTTCACAGCAAGAGCATAATTTCCAAACCTAGTTTTAACGTAAGCTGATTAACACTTGCAATAATTAAATACATTTACGCAAAGGAACTTGTTTGTGCTGAATTGGCATTTTAAGATCGATCTTGCTGATCCCGACTGTGGAATGCTACCAGAACTTATTGTTGTGCTGAATTCAACGTACATGTTTTGCATAAAAAAGGTGTGGTTATTGATAAGCTAATTATTATATTATTCCCTTCAAGGCCTCAGCCCTCCTTATATCTGTAACCTCCACCAGTCCACCAGTCTCATAACACTGCCTCCCCCCACCCAACCCCCGGCCTCCCGAGCTTTCAATTCTTCCAACTCTGGCCTCTTGAACAACCCTTTGCCCACCATTGGTGGTCATACCTTCAATCACCTAGGGCTCACGCTCTGGAATTCCCTCCCTAAACCTCTCTACCTCCTCATCTCCGTCTCCTTTTTTAAGACCTCCCTTAAAACCCACATTTTTGACACCCACATTTTTGACCAAACTTTTGGTCACTCCTCTTTACTGTCTCCTGCATTGACGGTGTTCATTTTTTGATTCCACCTCTGTGCAGGGCTTTGGCACGTTTTTCCTATGTTAAAAGTGAGCTATAAATGCAAGTTGTTGTATTAATGTGCAACTTTGTAATTCAAGCAGTTAGGAAGAAGCTTTTATATAGGACCTTATCATATCCGCAGAACATCGCAAAACTCTAACAACCAATGCTTTACTTTTGTAGTGCAGCCACTGTTATGTAGAGGAAAACACCCTGCTCTTCCTTGAATAGTGGCTTAGGATCCTTTTAAAATGTAGTGAGCTAAAATTTAAACATTTAACGGTATTCTTTACTGCTTGCTGACATTCACTGTTGAAACAGGTTCTTGAGAGTTGCATTTTTGAAATTGAAATAGTTCTAGTTCCATAAAACAGCAATACAAATGAAAAATAGGATGTTTCAAACTCAAAAATATTTTATATTTCAGTGTCGTGGTGATTGTAGCCTGAGCCCAGGGAGTCAGGTAACCTTTGTTTCTTTTAGGAGCATGGCAAATCTTTCTGAGGCTGTCTCAAAGTCTCAATGACCAGGAATGGGAGCACTGATGTCCTTAATTAAGGTCTCCTGTCTCTTGGCCACAAATGGCATTCAAAACAAGTTTCAGCAATTTCATGGATAGACAGCAGAATGGCGCATACAGGAATCGATCAGTATTGCTTCTATATTGAGTGAAACTTGTTTGGCAAGAGTTGAGATAATGTCATTTGCTCTGATTTTGGAATTGCAGTTGCTATTGCATGGACTTTGTGGTTTCTGACAGATAAGAGAGTGACTTGTACTTAAACTGGCTGCAATAACTTAAATACCTTTACAATAGGTGCAAAGCTGAAGCAGAGATCTAAATAAATTAGCATTATCATATCTATAGTGGGTACCTGTATTACAATGTCGCCTATTGTAATCGAAGCTATCTTCCATTACTTCCACTCATTTTTCCCCATCAAATGTTTTTCTAAACACTGAGTTTTACCGTATATCTGTGACTGAAAAAGAGAGGTTAACATGATGCTGATGTTGAACTGGATTTGTACTAATCTCAGCAGACAGGTAGAGAGACTGCATTAACTAGAAAATTTAACGAATCCTCTTTTACTTTGTTATAACAATCCTGTATATACTAGAAATGTGAAGAATGGGCCAATAAGTGTGTTTCTGTTATTCGTGTGATAGGTCCATCTCTCATGAGTGGCATGTGCATAGCTACATTTTTGTCTTGAAACATCGCCTGGCAGAGCACACAGGAAATTTGGGCAGAGGAAATCCAGGCGGGTTTTGTTCCCGGTGTGCGATCCTCCCTACCCAATTTTTCTCTGTGTTCTGCCCAGGCTTAACGCCGAATTGGTAAAGACATAAATCTACGCAACACTGTCCAGTTTCAAAGTTATATTTCACAAATTGAGGAGTGTTCATAATCTACACATTACGATATGTAATTCGTTAAGACTGGAACCTTGAATCCTGCATGCAGTATTAAATATTAAGTGTTATTGATTGTATGTATCTCTTTTTACATATTTCGACGTGTGACTGAAATATCCTTGTTAGAGGCTGAGAATCCACTAACAGTAACCCAGTTTATGGCACCAGTGACTCTTGCTTTTGAATTTGAAGCTTCCAATATTTTACCCAGCTTTCCAAAAACAGTAGGAAGGAAAATACATTGTTGTTTGGTTAAACACCTGGGGGAGGGTAGGGGGAAATTACCCTCCGTGGAGCGGATAATTATTCGAATTCGGAGGGAAGAGGCGGGAAATTTGGATATTTAACTTTGTCACCACCTCTCAGCAGTTTGGGGCGTTGTTTGAGGCGGTGTAGGGGTGGGTTTGCGTCAGTAGCGGGGCGGTGTCAACGCAGCGGTGATGACATCACCACGACGTGGACGTACCATGTCGCGCTGACACGTAGCAACATCCCTCCCCTTCACTTAAAGGGGAAGGACGCCGTGAGGCCTAGTGAGGCCTGGCCGAACCAGCAGCCGCCATTCTCGGGTGGACTGTGGAGTCGGCCAACAATTAAAACAAAATGGCGGCCGCAGCGATGCACCCTCCCCTTTAAGGGAGGGGCCGCACCGCCCAGCTACTGGCAGCTTCCCACCTCGCGAAGCTGTCCGTGGCACTGACCAGCGGTAGCCACACTCCCGTGGACCAATTTTCCCTGCAGAGCGGAAAAGGGGTCAGCACGTGGCCGACAAAGGGTTGGCGCGCCAGGCGGGACGGAAACAAAGGGTTTCCACCGCCCCCGGCCCAGAAGCAATTGCCGACTAATTACACCATCCGTCTGCCCCCGGTCGTAAAGGCCTAACCGCCCTCGGGCATTAAAAGAAGGGGCAATTTTAGCCCTCTGATGTTACTAAGTATTGTTTTTAAGCAGTAATATCTGAACTGATATAATATTGTTGTCCAGTTTGTGAAAGAAGTTCCTTCTGTTGTAGTTGCACGAAGAGTAAATTTCCTGATAGGGCAAGTTGGAAAATCCGTTGTAGCCTAATCTCTGATCGACACTCCCTTTGAGCATGGCTGGGTGCGCCAGATTGGGGAATTTACCCAATACAAGCAACATGTTGAGTGATTTCACTGCATGGTGTGGTCACATCAGCCTTCAGTTGTTCTGTTTCTTTATTTCAAAATCTGTGTACTGTGTAGTTTTAGAACATCACCTAGGGCCCAAGTTTCCACATGATTTGCGCCTGATTTGTAGGAGCAACTGGTGGAGAACGGACTATCTTAGAAATCGCAATTCTCCACATTTTTTTTTCTGCAGTTCTAGTCAGGTAGAACAGTTCTACTTTGGAACAGAATTTTTTCTTCAAAAGGGGGCGTGTCCAGCCACTGACGCCTGATTTCAAAGTTTCCACAGTGAAAACGTACTCCAAACTAACTTAGAATGGAGCAAGTGAAGATTTTTGTAGAACTGAAAAAAACCTGTTCTACACATTAAAAAATCAGGCGCAGGTTACAAATTAGGCGTCCAGAACGAGGTGGGGGGGGGGGGGAAGGGAAGTCATTAAATTCTACAATAAATCCTTATTTATACTTATACAAATATTATACAAATAAATCCAACCCGAATAAACATTTATAAGCAAAGAAAAGATTAAATAAACCATCTTCCTACCTTTGTGAAAGTGCTTCAGCCAGCATCACAAGTTCGTTCGTTCGTTCCCGACGGCAGGGGGGGAGGAGGAAGCCGTTCCAGACGGCGGAAGGGAGGGAGTGCGGGCCTGCCCGCCCGAACGCAGTGGGGGGGTGGGGGGGGGAAGGAAGACGTTCCAGATGGCGGGGGGGAGGGAGGGAGGGAGGGAGTGTGGGCCCGACCGACCGACTGCCCGAACGCAGCGGGCGGGGGGGGGGGGCGGGGGGAGGAAGACGTTCCAGACGGCGGGAGGGAGGGAGTGTGGGCCCGCCCGAACGCAGCAGGGGGGGGGAGGAAGACGTTCCAGACGGCGCGATGGAGGGAGTGCGGGCCCGATCGACCGAACGCAGCGGGGGGGGGGGAGGAGGAAGCCGTTCCAGACGGCGGGCGGGAAGGAGACAGTGAGAAGGCTGCAGGAAGCCTCAGTGCTGGTGGCAATGTGCTTTTATTAAAAAATGTTCAAAAATTAAACAGCTACAAAGAACTACAAAAATGGCCGAGTGCCAATGTCTCTTTCACACTGCGTGTGCGCGAACGCTCCAACGCGCACGCGCAGGGTTGCCGGCAGGAAAAAAACTAATTTAAATATACTCGGCCCCTCCCACTTACAAAATCGGCACGAGTGTAGGCTCCGCCCCCCCTGGGCGCCGCGCCAATCAGACAAGGAGCTGCAGGGCTCTCCAGAATCGCGACTTTTTTTTCCGGCGCCGTTTTAGGCGCGAAAAACGGGCGCCCAGCTTGGAGGGGCGCCCGTTTTTTATCGTGTGGAAACTTGGGCCCCTAAAGTGACCTTGTCTTGTAATATTATAGTTGTCTTTTTCTGTTTCGAGCACTATTTTTACAAGTGAAAAATTATGAAAGAAATGGATTTGCATTTCTATAGCGCCTTTCACAACTTCAGGACATCCCAAAGCTCAAGAGCCAATTAAGTTCTTTTAAGGTGTACTCACTGTTGTAATGAAGGCAAAAGTGGTAGCCAATTTGTGCAAAGCAAGATCCCAGAGATCAATGAGATAAATGACCATGTTTTAGTGATGTTGACTAAGGGATAAATATTTGCCAAGACAAATCCCCTGTTCGTCTTTGATCAGCGCCATTGGATCTTTTACATCCACCTGCGAGGGCAGGCAGGGCCTCAGTTTAACGTCTCATTCGGAAAATGTCACCTCCAACAATGCAGCATTTACTGGAGTCTCAGCTCAGATTATGTGCACAAGTCTCTGGAGTGGGGCTCAAACTAATGATCTCAGAGGTGAGAGTGCTACCACTGGGCCATGGCTGATAATGATGAGATGAAATTCTGATCCATTGACAAAATAGATTTTTCTGAGGAATGTAAAGATGATTGTTGATGATGGATACAAATCATGTGGGCACTACCTGCCATGTGCAAACTGATAACCAAGTGACACAGTGTGGAGATGACTTAAACTGCATGAAGCCCTTCAGGCAAGACTATGTTTAGTTGTTTTTAATAGTGAGCGGTAGCATGTGTTTGCAACAAGAAAAAAAGTGTTTGTATGATGGAAACATTGGTGTTAAGTAAGATTTACAGACAAGTCTTATGCTTGAAAGGTTTACTTTTGACTGTTTTTCCTTCAATGTTTTACCTGATAGGAATGACACCCTTAGGAAAGATGTAGCTATCTGTGAGCAAAGTTATTGGGGCACACTGTCTGCTCAGCTAGGTCTTTGAAATTGCACAGCACCTTAAAGATAAAGCTAACTAACAGTTAACATAGAAACATAGAAAGTAGGTGCAGGAGTAGGCCATTCGCCCCTTCGAGTCTGCACCACCATTCAATATGATCATGGCTAATCATGCAACTTCAGTACCCCATTCCTGCTTTCTCTCCATACCCCTTGATTCCTTTTGCCTTAAGGGCCACATCTAACTCCCTCTTGAATATATCTAACGAACTGGCCTCAACAACTTTCTGTGGTAGAGAATTCCACAGGTTCACAATTCTCTGAGTGAAGAAGTTTTTCCTCATCTTGGTCCTAAATGGCTTACCCCTTATTCTTAGACTGTGACCCCTGGTTCTGGACTTCCCCAACATCGGGAACATTCTTCCTGCATCTAACCTGTCCAGTCCCGTCAGAATGTTATGTTTCTATAAGATCCCCTCTTAGTTACGGGATAACTAAGTTTGTGTAGCAACCTTGCAGAAATCTGGTGCTGCTCAGTAAGTAAATTTGTAGCTATCTTGCAGAAGTTGACACTAACTGATATATTTCGACATAATGCTCGCTGACTTTGCACTAAGAAAACACCTGCAATTTTCCAGGGTTGGCTCTAATGACTTATTTATAACAAGCTCCCAGCACCAGGAGCCTGCCAAAAAGGGAATGGAATATTGCATGTGTCAGCAGCCCTTAAAGGCTAACATTTAAAGGGATGTGGCCACTTAATAGTTGCAATCCTTACAAAGGCTGTAAGCATATTTCAGTTTTTTTTAAAGCTGTAGGAGCAAAAATGTAGTTTGCAAAATAAATGGGGAGACATGAAGTGAAATCTGTGGACAAATGATAAAACTTGTTTGGTGGGTTGGTAAAGTAGGGATGCTAGTATCTTAGATGAGTTATCCTGAGTGGCGCGCCACTCGTGACAGCGTCCCTCCCTCCCCCGCCCACCCCACCACAAGAGGACAGCAGTGCAACACGCCTGACAGGAAGTGGCAGCCAGGGTCAATACTGTGTACCATACCCACATGAGCTGCAAACAGCCAATGAAGACCACCTAACAGACTATCAAGTAGATAGCCCAAGTACCCATGGGACAAAGTGATACCTGTCCATTTGTTCCGCATTTAGTGAGAGCTTCATGCCAAACCCACACATAATCATAAAGCTCTTTCATTGTTTATCATGCGTGTTCATTCTTCATTCAAGCTGCAATTTATAACTGACTTTTGACACACACTAGCCTTCACATATAAAATTGTTGTAATATAACCTACCTGCATGATGCGTGTTCACCTGCTAACACAGATGATGAGCTGCAGGATGACAATGCCTCCTCTACTTTTCTCCTTTGCAGTGGTATGTGAGATTGGGCAGCCATGTCATGCCGTTGTTGTTTTCAGTCAGAAAGATGTGAATTCTGTATCAGTCTGTTACATGTGCGGGCAGCACATTGGTTAATAATGCAGGTAATCCATGTTAACCTGGAAGAAGGTGGAGACTAAACGATTCAGGCAGGAGGCGACTGACTGCAATGAGGCGGTTTTCATTCAGTAGATGTCATGGTTCTCCGACTGGCTCCATCCTGACCTGGAACCATTTACAGATCTATTCCCAAAGGCCATTCCCAGTTAGGAGTGCCAGGGCCTGCAGATATGGTTGGTGACATAATGTTTGTGGACAATCCAGCTCTGGTGCCTGTTTATCTTCCTGGAAAGGCTTCTTTCATCTTGTACCTCTTCAACCTTCAAATATGGTCTTTGTGATACTTAAACAGGCCCCATCGCTAATTTAAACTTGATTTGCTAACCGCCATTACACTTTTCATTTAGATGTCTTGCTGTGCCTTTAGTTTCCATTTTCGTTTCATTTTTTTCACTGTATCTGTTCTGCTGAAGTCTTGGTAATGCTTCAATTATAGTGGGCTCTCCTGTGAATTAGTAGGCAAAATTCAGTTCCTTTAGGTTTTACATAAACATTACATGCTTTTAAGAGAAAGAAAAAACATTCACATTTTTAAAGCAATGCAAATAATGTCATTAAAATACCAACAAAAATTTGAAACAGAAGTCAGTATTGTAAATGTACAGAAAAACTTTCATAAAGCCCTCAGCCCCTCCACTGCTCATGGAACTTCCCTTGGGTCCACCAGATGGGCATAGGGAGTGATTGACCCAATCCCAACTGTAAGTATTTGCTTCATGGGTTCTTTGCTTAGTTGGTTTATTAACAAAAGGTTTAACAATCACACTACACATTAGCAGTTCATCAACCAGGCTTACAACCACCAGCCTCATTGTGGATCCCCTGAACACAACTGCCTGGGGTTTTAATGAGTCTTGTGAACATCACATGACTGGCTAAGCCACTATTAACTCAACAGCTCGACAACTACTTTGGTAAAACTGTAATTCAAGTGCCTCCTTATTAAAGGTCAACAGCTCTACAAACCTGTGAACATACATTACACTACACCATTACACCATCCTAAGCAGGTGGAGCTAAAAGTCTGCTGGAAAATTGCGCTGGGTACCTAAGAAGTGCAGATCCGGCGAGGTGGATCTTAGCCAGATCTATCAGTCCTCCTGCCCCTGTTCTTCTCCTGTGCCGCGAGCCTTAGCAACTGGAAAGTATTGATTTGTATGTTTTTTGAAGGTTTATCATTTCCAAAACCCAGCTTACCGTGAGCTCTGCTAGTTTGGGCAACATTTTTCTGTAATGTGCGAGAGTCCTGCCAGTTCTTATTGCACAGGTGAGGACAAGAGATGTCACAATTTGGCAGTACTGTAATAATTTGCAACGGTATCCTCCATCAATAAGTGTAATAATGTGGAATCTGGGCATTGTCAAGGACTGACTACACAGTCCTTGACAATGCCCAGGCTACATTGACTTGTGCTGCAATGTGCCACGAAATTATTATTTGCAACAATGGATCGACTTACAAAAAAAACTAAGATTAAAATAACGGGGTATGATAGCATAGTGGTTATGTTACTGGACTAGCAATCCAGAGGCAAGGACTAATAATCTGGAGACATGAGTTCAAATCCTACCATAGTAGCTGGGAGATTTTAATTGTTAATTAAATAAATCTGGAATTATAAAGCTAGTATCAGTAATGATGACCATGAAACTACCAAACCCAACTGGTTCGCTAATGTTCTTCCCTCCTTACCTGGTCTGGCCTATAAGTGACTCCAGACCCACAGCAATATGGTTGACTCTTAACTGCCCTCTGAAATGGCCTAGCAAGCCACTCAGTTTTTCCAAACCGCTGCGACAAAGTCAGCACCATGGGAAGACCTTCACCACACAGACTGCAGCAATTCAAGGCGGCAGCTCACCACTATCTTCTCGAGGGCAATTAGGGATTGGCAATAAATACCAGCTTTGCCAGTGATGCCCACATCCCATGAACAAATAAATAACCTCCTAAACCCCCAGTACCATTTTTAGGCCACAGAGTCATAGTTACTACATTATTTCTTTAGGTAACTTTTCCAGAAAAAAAGTTGATTCAAAGATAAATAAAGAAAACCAGAGGACATAAATTTCGTATCAGTAAAAGCATGAACTTCAGTGGGAGTTTTTGTTTCTGACATGGAGGGGTGAATTTTAATACCCCAAATGGATGGGTTGGGGTCAGGTAAGATGTGAAAAAAATGTTAATCTCTAACCCAACCCCAACCTCTATCCCAACCCCATCTTTAACGGAGGCGGGACAAGGGGCCTGCTCCTACAAGGCGAGTTGCCAATTTAAATAGAAACATAGAAACATAGAAAATAGGTGCAGGAGTAGGCCATTCGGCCCTTCTAGCCTGCACCGCCATTCAATGAGTTCATGGCTGAACATTCAACTTCAGTACCCCATTCCTGCTTTCTCGCCATACCCCTTGATCCCCCTAGTAGTAAGGACCTCATCTAACTCCTTTTTGAATATATTTAGTGAATTGGCCTCAACAACTTTCTGTGGTAGAGAATTCCACAGGTTCACCACTCTCTGGGTGAAGAAGTTCCTCCGCATCTCGGTCCTAAATGCCTTACCCCTTATCCTTAGACTGTGACCTCTGGTTCTGGACTTCCCCAACATTGGGAACATTCTTCCTGCATCTAACCTGTCTAACCCCGTCAGAATTTTAAATGTTTCTATGAGGTCCCCTCTCATTCTTCTGAACTCCAGTGAATACAAGCCCAATTGATCCAGTCTTTCTTGATAGGTCAGTCCCGCCATTCTGGGAATCAGTCTGGTGAACCTTCGCTGCACTCCCTCAATAGCAAGAATGTCCTTCCTCAGGTTAGGAGACCAAAACTGTACACAATACTCCAGGTGTGGCCTCACCAATGCCCTGTACAACTGTAGCAACACCTCACTGCCCCTGTACTCAAATCCCCTTGCTATGAAGGCCAACATGCCATTTGCTTTCTTAACCGCCTGCTGCACCTGCATGCCAACCTTCAATGACTGATGCACCACGACACCCAGGTCTCTTTGCACCTCCCCTTTTCCTAATCTGTCACCATTCAGATAATAGTCTGTCTCTCTGTTTTTACCACCAAAGTGGATAACCTCACATTTATCCACATTATACTTCATCTGCCATGCATTTGCCCACTCACCTAACCTATCCAAGTCGCTCTGCAGCCTCACAGCATCCTCCTCGCAGCTCACACTGCCACCCAACTTAGTGTCATCTGCAAATTTGGAGATACTACATTTAATCCCCTCATCTAAATCATTAATGTACAGTGTAAACAGCTGGGGCCCCAGCACAGAACCTTGCGGTACCCCACTAGTCACTGCCTGCCATTCTGAAAAGTACCCATTTACTCCTACTCTTTGCTTCCTGTCTGACAACCAGTTCTCAATCCATGTCAGCACACTACCCCCAATCCCATGTGCTCTAACTTTGCACATCAATCTCTTGTGTGGGACCTTGTCGAACGCCTTCTGAAAGTCCAAATATACCACATCAACTGGTTCTCCCTTATCCACTCTACTGGAAACATCCTCAAAAAATTCCAGAAGATTTGTCAAGCATGATTTCCCTTTCACAAATCCATGCTGACTTGGACCTATCATATCACCTCTTTCCAAATGCACTGCTATGACATCCTTAATAATTGATTCCATCATTTTACCCACTACCGATGTCAGGCTGACCGGTCTATAATTCCCTGTTTTCTCTCTCCCTCCTTTTTTAAAAAGTGGGGTTACATTGGCTACCCTCCACTCTATAGGAACTGATCCAGAGTCAATGGAATGTTGGAAAATGACTGTCAATGCATCCACTATTTCCAAGGCCACCTCCTTAAGTACTCTGGGATGCAGTCCATCAGGCCCTGGGGATTTATCGGCCTTCAATCCCATCAATTTCCCCAACACAATTTCCCGGCTAATAAGGATTTCCCTCAGTTCCTCCTCCTTACTAGACCCCCCGACCCCTTTTATAACCGGAAGGTTGTTTGTGTCCTCCTTCGTGAATACCGAACCAAAGTACTTGTTCAATTGGTCCGCCATTTCTTTGTTCCCCGTTATGACTTCCCCTGATTCTGACTGCAGAGGACCTACGTTTGTCTTTACTAACCTTTTTCTCTTTACATATCTATAGAAAGTTTTGCAATCCGTCTTAATGTTCCCTGCAAGCTTCTTCTCATACTCCATTTTCCCTACCCTCCTCTGCTGAGTTCTAAATTTCTCCCAGTCCCCAGGTTCGCTGCTATTTCTGGCCAATTTGTATGCCACTTCCTTGGCTTTAATACTATCCCTGATTTCCCTTGATAGCCACGGTTGAGCCACCTTCCCTTTTTTATTTTTATGCCAGACAGGAATGTACAATTGTTGTAGTTCATCCATGCGGTCTCTAAATGTCTGCCATTGCCCATCCACAGTCAACCCCTTAAGTATCATTTTAAGTATATTTTAATGAGGCTAGCAGCCTCTGATTTAACCTGCTTTGCAGGTTGAACCCTGACTGGCCGCGATTCCCAGGCTTTGGGAAACCCGGTAGCTGAAGGGTGGCGAGGACAGCTTGTGGGCCAGGAGGAGGAGTGCTTCGTCCAGGCCTCCAAGCTTCCCCCACATACAAAGACCCCTGGAGTCGGGGATCGGACCCCCTTCCCCACATGCTCCCAGTAGCAGCTGCAGGCTCTCTACCTGTTCTGGATTCCTCCCCACCCGACTTGATTTCCGGGCTGGAACCTGTCGAGGAGAAAAGTCGCACGCTCATGTGGGCAAACCCGTCTGTAACTCTGCCACCCTCCTCCCCCGCCTCCCACCACTTATGCAACCATTCCGACAATGTAGGGGCCTGAATGTCTCAGCAGAAACAGCGGTACATAGAGAATCTAGAATAGATTTTAAGAGAAAGTGGCTAAATATCTGAATTAAAAATATTTTAAAGGGAATGGTCAGAGGAATGCGACTGGGTGGATAACTTTCATAGAACTGGTGGGTGATGGGCCGAATGGCCTCTTTCTATGCTGTAAAATTCTACTGAAAATAGCCAGGTAAGTTATCTTTCACTCTCTCATTCCTTCTATCCAATTCCCAAATATCAGTGGTTTTGCAAAAGCTTATAACTTTCACAAACCAGCATAAAAAGTAACTAGCTTGGCTGCACGGATTTTCTGCACAAACAAAAAGATATGGTGGAGATCTTTGTGACTCCAGAATGTTTGAAATAAGGCCTATGATCTATCTTTGTCAGGCAAGTGGAGATGCTTCTTAGACATTAAAAACAACTTTCCCTGTCTTGCCATAATGCCACAACCATCATAGTGAGGGTAGATCACCAAACAAACCTCCTCACTTGGATATTTGTTAACATGAGGAGCCAGCTTACAAAGGCTATACACTACAAGACATATCAGGCTGAGCAGAAGGTTACGATTTAACAGGTCCTTGAGATGGTTCAGTAGTCTAATTTTGGGGGGTTCATGGGAATTTCAGTGAAGTGTAGCTCTTGCACTTTGTTTAAATCACTTTAGAGTTTTAGGAACTCCATCTAAACAACTTCTGAATGTAATTTAATTTGATAGAAGATGCAGAGGTCGAGCAGCTATTTTTAACTGGTACTTGAGCCTAGAAATTACTTTTGGCTATATTAGTGGGTGAGGGCTTTTGTATAATAGATTGTATACAGAACACTGGTGCAAAAAAAGGATGCTGGGAGCAAGGTGTGATTGCCTCCAATGAGGGAAACAAAGGTAGAATTTAAAGAAAAATAAATTCAGATCTATAATAAGTAATGTTGAAACTTTGTTGGGAGTTATTGAGAGAGCATTTGTACAGTGTTCACCTCTGAGCAAACCGATTTAGAGAGAGTGAGCTTATCCACAGGGGAAATTCATTCCCAATGACATCTTCTTACCTATAACTCTAAGATAAGAAATTATATTGTGACAACTCAAAAATAAACAGCAGAGTGCTCTGATCATAGGGCTGTGGAATGACAGACAAAAGTGAGTCATGTAAGGTCAGTCTTCACATTAGGTTTAGTTTCTCATCAATTAACGTCTTTGATTTTTGAAGTAACATTCATGTTTTATATACTGCACAAATGCTGCTGTGATGTGTAAAAAATGGAAAGGAAATTACTATAGCAGAATGTTTGCTGGGTTGAACCAATCATTTAACTTTTTTTCTTTAAATATAATGTAACATTTTGAGATTGATGTGATATGCAATAACATGGTTAAGATTAGCGAAAGCTCCTATTAAGGCTTGCCTATTCAGATATATTACCTTGTTGTGATTATAATAAATGCAGATTAATGCATCTAATACACATTTTCTTTCATGTCGTTGGACAAGTGCTTCCCTGGGGCCATTCTTGAACTTTTCAATGGGAAATTGTGTAATCTGGTACATTCTGAACACGAACCATCATTTTTACAATAATGACTGATTTGTAATTTGATAATCCAAACTGCCTTGCTTGGTTTGCAAATTGGAAAAAATGGTGAAATGGATCTTTAATTGTTTGAAGTGTTGGATCCATTCTTCCCCCATTCAGAACAATTACTTCATGCACCTTTCTAAAACAAAAATCTGAATTGGTTCACCCTTTATTTGTAACAGAAGCTGAATGAATGTGTGAGTGGGGTGTGACCTGCCTGAAAGTTATTTAATTTTATTAGTCTTGGTTTTATTTTTGCTGAGAGCATGTGCCAACCTCTGGCTATAGGAATGTTTTTCAGTGTAGATGTTTAAGGGAGGAGGGAGGGGCCCACTGATACAGTAGCTTCATGTGACTGCAGTAAAAGATACTTTATGCGACTGAGCATGTGGCATTAGTTAGGATGATACTGCCTTCTACTGTGGGTGACTAATTTGAGTATTAATTTTAGGAATGCTGAATGATTTGAGTTAGCATATTGATAGTACCACTGGGCGAATTTTAAATGATGCTATGGATTTTTAAATATGTTTCTGGTTTTTAAAAAATGAATTTGAAATCACTGTTGTTCTTATTACACTTGCATGTGCGGTTGCAAAGACACTTCTTTGAGTTTGAAGATTGGTCTGATACTGCAAAAACAATTCATATGTAAATCTGATTGGCCTCTGTACCCAAGAGTTCCAGGTGTTCTGGACTGTAATAAATGGCTGTAGGCCAAAGGGTTTGTTTGTTATTTTCAATTTTGCATGACCTTGAATGCATGAAAGATATGTCTGACACTGTATCAATAAAAATAATTTGCTTGGAGTTGGTATTCAGTGTTTTATGTTGTCAGGGTAACTGGATGAATAACAATGAGGCACGGTCCCAGCATCATTACTTTGTTCAGCTTTTCAAAAAAATCAGTATGCGTGCATATATGCCAACCTACAAAACTCAAACGCTGACTAACCGCTTCAGAAATCCCTCAAAAAGCTGACAACTCAAAAATCAATGTAAAACTGAAAAACAACCCAGCATAAATAAAGGCCTATGAGCAAAACTATTGTTTCAAAATGATTAAGTTATATTCCTTATTATTGCATTGCTCTGCAGGATTTTGATTAAGTGCTTTTGGATCACATTCTGCAATTCAGGTTTTAGTGAAAACTGAAACGCAGTGGCCACACCATGACATACAGAAAGTAGTTATAATAGGAATGCATCGTGACTTAAGATGCATCTATACCCAATATTCTATTAATTATGTTATTGGGGGGGGGGGTAATGAATTACACAAGGCAGCACTTTTAAGTGCTGGGTTTAGGAATTTGTGAAAGAGGAAGAAGTGAGCTTGGGTGTACAATTTACTCCCCAGGGCATGCTCCCCTCGGAAACTTTAACCAATTTTTATTGTGCTTTGTTGCATTTTGAAGTGTACTGATTCAGTAGTTAGGAGAGGGAGACCCAGAGAGTGCTCAATGACATCAAGGGGTGTCATTGGAACCCTATTTTTATGCCCTCCTGTGCCGCATCCCCTCATATCCCTGGAGTCTGTTTTAAAAAAAAAAATTAATTCACAGAGCGTCGCTGGCAAGGCCAGCATTTATTGCCCATCCCTAATTGCCCTTTAGAAAGTGGTGGTGAGCTGCCTTCTTGAACTGCTGCAGTTCGTGGTGTTTGGGAGGGAGTTCCAGGATTTTGACCCAGCATGATGGAACGGCGATGTATTTCCAATTCAGGATGGTACGTCACTTGGAGGGGAATTTGGAGGTGATGGTGTTCACATGCACCTGCTGCTCTTCTCTTCTAGGTAGTAGAGGTTTCAGGATTGGAAGGTTCTGTTGAAGCTTTGGCAGGTTGCTGCCGTGCATCTTGTAGATGGTACACACTGCAGCCACATTGTGCCGGTGGTGGAGGGAGTGAATGTTTAAGGTGGTGGATGGAGTGCCAATCAAGCTTTGTCCTGGATGGTGCCAAGCTTCATGAATGTTGTTAGGGTTGCACTCATCCAGGCAGGTGGAGAGTATTCCATCACACTCCTGACTTGTGCCTTGTAGATGGTGGAAAGGCTTTGAGGAGTCAGAAGAGCTAGTCGCCGCAGAATACCCAGCCTCTGACCTACTCTTGAAGCCACAGTATTTATATGGCTGGTTTCTAATCAATGGTGACCCTTAGGATGTTGATGGTAGGGGATTTGACAATGATAATGCCATTGAATGTCATGGGGAGGTGGTTAGACTCTTGTTGGAGATGGTAGTTGTCCAGGTCTTGTTACATGCGGGCATGGACTGCTTCATTATCTGAGGCATTGCGAATGGAACGGAACTCCATCATCATCATAGGCAGTCCCTCGGAATCGAGGAAGACTTGCTTCCACTTCTGAAGAAGTTCTTTGGTGGCTGAACAGTCCAATACGAGAGCCACAGACTCTGTTACGGGTGGGACAGATAGTCATTGAGGGAAGGGGTGGACGGGACTGGTTTGCCGCACGCTCTTTCCGCTGCCTGCGCTTGATTTCTGCATGCTCTCGGCATTAAGACTCGAGGTGCTCAGCGCCCTCTCGGATGCACTTCCTCCACTTAGGGCGGTCTTGGGCCAGGGACTCCCAGGTGTCAGTGGGGATGTCACATTTTATCAGGGAGGCTTTGAGGGTGTCCTTGGAGCATTTCCACCTTTGGCTCGTTTGCCGTGAAGGATCTCCAAGTAGAGCACTTGCTTTGGGAGTCTCGTGCCAGGCATGCGAACTATGTGGCCTGCCCAGCGGAGCTGATAGAGTGTGGTCACTTCAGTGGTTCACTCTCACCTGAACTGAACACTGCACAATCATCAGCGAACAGCCCCATCTCTGCTCATTTGATGGAAGGAAGGTTATTGATGAAGCAGCTAAAGATGACTGGGTCTATGACACTGCCCTGAGGAACTCCTGCAGCAATGTCCTGGTGCTGAGGTGATTGGCCTCAAAACAACCACTCGACAGTGGAGAGTTTTGCCCCCCGATTCCCATTGACTTCAATTTTACGAGGACTCCTTGGTTCCACACTCTGTCAAGGGCAGTCACTCTCACCTCACCTCTTTTTTCCATGTTTGGGCCAAGGCTGTAATGAGATCTGGAGCCAAGTGTTCCTGGCGGAACCAAACTGAGCATCAGTGAGCAAGTTATTGGTGAGTAAGTGCCGCTTGATAGCACTGTCGACGATACCCTACATCATTTTCCTGATGAATGATAGTAGGTTGATTGGGGTAGTAATTGGCCGGATTGAATTTGTCCAGCTGTTTGTGGACAGGACGTATTTTTTCAATTTTCCACTTTTTCAGATAGATGTCAGTATTGTAGTTGTACTGGAACAGCTTGGCTAAAGGCGTAGCTAGTTCTGAAGCACATGTCTTCAGCATTACAGCCGGGATGTTGTCGGGGCCCATAACCTTTGCTGTATCCAATGCACTCAGCTACTTCTTGATATCATGTGGAGTGAATTGAATTGATTGAAGACTGGTGTCCGTGATGGCGTGGATCTCAGGAGGAGACAGAGATGAATCATCCACTCGGCACTCATGGCGGAAGATGGTTGCGAACGTTTTAGCCTTGTCTTTTGCACTCGAGCGATGAGCTCCTCCATTATTGAGAATGGGGATGTTCATGGAGCCTCCTCCTTCTGTTAGTTGTTTAATTGTCCACCACCATTCACAACTGAATGAGGCAGGACTGCAGGGCATGGATCTGTCTATAGCATGCTGCTTCTTTTGTTTAGCAATCATGTAATCCTATGTTGCAGCTTCCCTAGGTTGGCACCTCATTTTCAGGTAAGCCTGGTGCTGCTCCTGAAATGCTCTTCTACACTCCTCATTGAGCCAGAGTTGGTCACCTGGCTTGATGGCAATAGTAGTGAGGGATATGCTGGGCCATGAGGTTACAGATTGTGGTTGAATATAATTTTGCTGCTGCTGATAGCCCATAGCACCTCATGGATGTCCAGTTTTGAGCTGCTAAATCTGTTCTGAATGTATCCCAATTATCACAGTGGTAATGCCACATGACACAATGGAGCATGTCCTCGGTGTGAAGTCGGGACTTTGACTCCACACATACTGTGCGGCGGTCACTTCTACAAATACTGTCATGGACAGATGCATCTGTGACTGGTAGATAGATGAGGACGAGGTCAAATAGGATTTTCCCTGGTGTTGGTTCTCTCACCACCTGCCGCAAACCTGGTCTTGCAGCTACGTCCTTCAAGACTCGGCCAGCTCGGTCAGTATTGGTGCTACCGAGGCACTCTTGATGATGGACATTGAAGTCCCCCACCCAGAATTTGCCCTTGGTGTTCAACATGAAGGACTGCTGATTCATCAGCTGAGGAAGAGTGGTAGGTGATAATCAGCAGGCAGTTTCATTGCCCATGTTTGACCTCATGCTGGCCTGATACCATGAGACATCATGGGGTCCGAAGTTAATGTTGTGGACTCCCAATGCCACACCCTCCCGCCTGTATACCTCTGTGCCGCCATCTCTGGTGGAACAGGATATACCCAAGGATGGTGATGGAGAAATCTGAGATGTTGCCTGATCGGTATGATTCTGTGAGAATGACGATGTCGGGCTGTTGCTTGACTAGTCTGTGGGACAGCTCTCCTAATTTTGGCATAAATCCCAGGTATTAGTGAGGAGGACTTTGCAGGGTCGACTGAGCTGGGTCGGTCTTTGTCGTGACCAAATCTAATGCCCAATGATCTATCTGCATTTATTATCAAAATTTAGTGATTTGATACAACTGAGAGGCTTGCTAGGCCATTTCAGACGGCAGTTAAGAGCCAACTATATTGGCTGTGGGTCTGGAGTCACATATAGGCCAGACTGGGTAAGGACGGCATGTTTCCTTTGCTAAAGGACATTGGTGAACCAATTTTGTTTTTATGACAATCTGACAGCTTCATGGTCACCATTACTAATTCCAAATTTATTTAATTAACTAAATTTAAATTTACAAACTGCCATGGTGGGATTAAACTCATGTCTCTGGATCGTTATTCCAGGCCTCGGGATTGCAAATCCAGTAACATAACCACTATGCTACCTGGAGTCTGCATTGAGTCGCCTCATGTTCCTGGTTTATTATCTCCTCCCTGCTCTCTTGGTCATGTTTGGTACATGATTTAGGAGAGAAAGGAAAATATACGATTTTTTATCTCGAAAGCTCCTTTTCCAATAAAATTATATTTCTATTCCGTTGGTTGTATTTTTCACTTTGTGTTTTCATGGTCGTTTTGACTTGGTGAGTCCCAAAAATTTTTCCAACGAAATCACCCTTGTTTTCTGCTGGAAACAAAATTTATCCACATTGAAATATTGCCAATCTTGTGTTACCGGTGATCATGTGGGCTTTGTTTCTCAAGCAGCTTCAAAGGCCATTTCATTAAGTAGCAGCTGCAAAGTTAATCAGCACTCTGGAGAAACTGTGGCAAAGGCAGAGCCCAATTTACTGACAGGGCTTTATTGGAATTAGTTGATGTGGTGCTGGTAAGGTCAGCTGATCCTTTTAAATCCACAGAATAACCACAACAAAGGCTAGATGATTAATGTGCATGGCGAGATGTTGCCATCAGGGTAAAATCTGCTCCTTCCCCCAGATAGAATTCAATTTAACAAATTTTGGAAAATCAGGTAACAGTAATGATTGAAGAAATATGAAAGGACGGATCAGTCACTTTTTGCTCGCTGCTAGTAACAGTAAAATGTGGAGAGAAACTTGAAATTAATATACAAATGTTCTCCACAGAAGGCTGTCTGCACATATGGAAGAAAATTAACCTGGATGCTATTATAAATAAACCACACACTGTCCTATAAAAGGTGTCTTTGAGGATATTGCCATTTTTGGGGGCACTCTAAATTCCATTACCTCGGCACCGATTTCAACTCCTCCATAGGCACTGGGTCAAGCTGAATCAGGATGTATTAAACTGTAACATCCTGTTTGACCCAAAACAATTTCAGACTCCATATTATCTCCATTCTCACTACCACCTTTGCACTGTTGCATGGTATAATGTATGCTCACAGATTTGTAGAGCTATTGAGTTGGGAGTAGCGTAGCCAGTCATGTGATGTTCACAAGACTCAATAAAACTCCAGCCAGTTGGATCCACGATGAGGCAGGTGGTTGTGAGCCTGATGGATGAACTGGTAATGTGTAGTGTGATTGTTAAACCTAGTGCTAATAAACCAACTAGTTCTTAATAGCAATGTGTTGCTATGAATTCTTAAGCAAGAACCCTTGAAGCAAATACATTACACCTGGCTCTTGTTGCACCTCAGCATCTTTGCTGCCAAACCCCTCACACGTCCTTTCCTCCTATCCAGTCTCAACTACTCCAACACTCTCCTTGCTGGCCTCCTATTCTGCACCCTCCATAAACTCCAACTTGTCCAAAACTCTTTTGTACATATCTTGTCCTATGTTAAGTTCCACTTGACTTCAACTGCCATCTTTGCTGACCTAATTTGATTCCCTGTCCATTAATACCTTAAATGTTAAATCTTTGTCTTAAATCGCTCCATGGCCTGGCTCCAGTCTATCTATACTGCCTCCTCCAGTCTTTCCCTCTCTTGTAGAACACTTCGCTGCTCTAACTCTAGCCTAATGTGCTTCTTGCCTTCTCTCCATCCCACAAATTCAAAATCAGGATCCTAATCTCTGGAATTCCATCTCTCTCTCTCTTTTAAATACATCCTTAAAACACCTCCTATTTTACTTTCCTGGCCTGGTGTCTATTTTCCATATGTCTATCTGTGAGGAATCTTAGGATGTTTTATTAAAGGCAATAAAAAATAGAAGTTATTGTTGTAAGTGCAGCCAATGCCATTCCTGCCCTATCCTTGAAATGCTGTGAATGAGTGGATATAACCTAAGTGTTAGTAGGGCAAAAATGATACGCTGTCATGTGAATCTAAAATGCAAGCCATGACTTACCCATCATTTAAAACAGCTGCATCAAGGTACTTTGGTTTATCAGTAACAGTTTGTACAATGCAAAATACTGCGGATGCTGGAAATCTGATATAAAAACAGAAAATGCTAAAAACACTCAGCGGGTCAGGCAGCATCTGTGGAAAGAAAACAAGAGTTAACGTTTCAGGTCGATGACTTTTTGCCAGAACTAAGGCTAATGGCCTCCCGCCGAGAGAGCACAGGCAGCACTGGTATTTTGGTGCTACGGGCTAATTATCAACGGTGGGGAGAATTTATGGTGTAACGCGCTCTTTCTGGTGCAGGGGGCCGAAGGTTGCACCAGTGTCCCACTTGCAATGAAGGAGAACAGGGAAGAAATGCGCGAATCTGTAGGCCAAGTATTGAACAGTTGCCATAATTGTTAGAACACTATTACCTGCCACCCACTTAGCAATTAATGTTACAAGCAAATTGTTTCTGCGTTTCTGGGGAGTCTGTCGACTGCACAGGGAGTTATGTGCTTTGGGCTGACTTGGGGTATTATGGGATTGGAGGAGAAGTGGGGAGGGTGTGGGTGTACAACAGGACAAATTAATTATTGGACGTTTGTACCTCTCATAGCGCTGAAGAAGGCATGCAGCATTCAGTGTTGTTGAAAGGAACCACGGGTCATTTCTTTTGACATTGAGCCAAGATGGCCCATGTAATGTTTTCAAGGACTCTCCCCCATCACTTTACCCACACATCTCATTCTAAAGGAAGAGAGACTAAGCCAAGCTCTTTATTTTAAATGCTTGTTTAAATTTTCAAGTTGCAGGAAGAAAAAGATGTAGGACAGGAATGATCAAATCCAGCTTTGTAGTTTTTGAAATCATTATACTGTAGTCATAATTTCAGTGATATGCTGAGGTCACTTTAGTCACTGGCTTAAGAGGGTCAGACAACTGAGGGCCTATTACTATTCTATGGTGAGAAGGACTCATATCTGATAACTACAACAATGTGAATTCACACTACAGATTTCAGAGATCAAAACACTGAACATCCATAGGCGATTGCTAATCCAAACCTCAAGCTTACTCTTCCCATTTGTAACATTCAGTATTACAATCTCAGGCAGGACCGATCAAATAAGCAAACCACTTTAAAAAACAATTAAACTGTACCGACACATCTCAAGGGCTACCTCTCAAGACCTAGGCTTACAAATAATATAAACACTGCTATGTGGAGATTCCTGGCTGTCTTACATGTGTCAGTTGAAGCATCCTCATGGTTATTAATGCTGCTGAAGCACTTTTAGCAACTGCACGCGCGGGCGGGCATGCGTTGGAGGGGGCGGCAAGAGGAGCAGCAATATCCAAAAATGAGCGGGAGTCAACTTGGCATTACACCCCGATTGACTTCCTGATCCAATTAATTACAATACTGTCGCTGAGCAGAGGCAAAGGCAGCCATTTAGCCCCTCTAGCCTGCTCTGCCATTCAATGAGATCATGGCTGATCTGCAACCTAACTCCATATACCCGCCTTTGCCCCATAATCCCTTAATATCTGCGGTTAACAAAAATCTATCAATCTCAAAAATTAATAGATCTAGCATCAATTGCTGTTTGCGGAAGAGAATTCCAAACTTCTACTGCCCTTTGTGTGGAGAAGTGTTTCCTAATTTCACTCCTGAAAGGTCTGGCCCTAATTTTTAGACTATGCCCCCTAGTCCTAGATTCCCCAACCAGCAGAAATAGTTTCTATCTACCCTATTCCCCTTAAGATCTTGAAAACTTTGATCAGATCACCCCTTAACCATCTAAATTCCAGGGAATACAACCCTAATTTGTGTAATCTCTCATAATTTAACCCTTGAAGTCCAGGTATCATTCTGGCAAACCAATACTACACTCCCTCCAAGGCCAACTTATCCTTCCTAAGGTGTGGTGCCCAGAACTGCTCACAGTACTCCAGGTGCGAGTTTTTATATTTTCAGCTTGCTGTCATGGAAGCTCAGACTGCTGCAGTCCTGGCTGAGATGGTGCAGTCTGAAGCTGGGCCTTCTAGGCCTAGAGCTGCTCGAGGTCACCCTCCAAGGCCATCTGTGTCCTCGCCAGTGAAAGTTAGCAGCCTTCCACCAGTCAAGCACTGGGAAAGTTCGTAGGAGCATTAGGGCAGACAAAGGTACACAAAAGAGACACTAAGGGAATGCACAAGGGTGCTTAGATTATTTTTGTATGCATTATGGGATGATTTAATTTACAAATCTGGATTGGAATGTGTATTTTGTGTTGCCTTTTATTTTTGCATTGTGGGAAAGAGGGCAATGTCATGGTGAATTGAGGTTATTAGTATTGCTCATTAATTATTTGTTCACATATAGCCCGGGCAGAAAGGGGCTCTCTGTGTTGCAGCCTCCCTTCCTCTTCCCCCTCCACCTCCTCATGCTCCTCACGTGGTAGGTGGTGGCAAGGTTGTGCAGTATGCAGCATACCACAACAAATCTTGAGACCTGCTCAGCCTTCTTGAGACTGCAGGGCCTCTCCAGAGTGGTCCAGTTTCCCTTGTTTCTTTTCTGTGTTGAAGGGGTTGAGGGGCATTGCAGGAACATTGCAGAATCCTTATGCTGTTGTGTATCAGCTCCAACTTTCTGCAGCGAGTTTAATTTGTATTAACAGCGCAACTGCAACAATTTCTTGAAACTCAGGGGAAGGCCGACACCGATCTCCCATTTTCGTACGGCTAACGGTGCAGCGGCGCAAATCGTCCAGTAATTTGTAGCTATTCGCAACTCACGTATCTTTCCCTCACCATAAATTGTTGGGTTATTTACACACTAATAAGGTTTATTGTTAAACTATTTAGTGTACCTGTACTTGGTTCTTTTATCCTCCATTTGTTTCCTAAAGAAGGAAAAGCAGGAATATAATCTTGAAGCAGAAAACACAAATATGCATTTCAAACTGCAACCCCATACCAAAATAACCTTTATGATCAAGACTTGGTCCACTTTGTGGGAAAAGGGGATGAAGGGATGTGGGAATAGGGCGGCTAAATGTGATCACAACTATCTGCTCATGTGGAGAGTAAACTCCGACATGGACTGGTTGGGGCGAGTGGTCTGTTTCCTGTGTTGTAACTTCTATGTAAATTACATTATTGAAGCCATAATGTCGCAGAGTGGTCACCTTTTTGTCGAAGCATTTTTTTTCTGTCCAGATTATTATGTTATTTTGTAATACGTCAGCTTGGCTTAGTGGTAACAGCCT
The DNA here is from genome assembly GCF_044704955.1 of Pristiophorus japonicus. Taxonomy (NCBI): domain Eukaryota; kingdom Metazoa; phylum Chordata; class Chondrichthyes; family Pristiophoridae; genus Pristiophorus; species Pristiophorus japonicus. The sequence continues at coordinate 28,447,705 of NC_091998.1, read as the reverse complement.
TTACAGAAGCTATTGTGTATTGGTCTTCACTCGGTCCCTTCATCGGTCTTTACGGTAGAAGACACTAAAAACATCCCAATAATTGATAATCAAGGAGCTATTGGCGGGGGGGCGGAGGAACTTAAAACAATCACTATCAATAGAGATAAAGTACTAGGCAAACTAATGGGACTTGGACTTGATGGCATGCATCCTAGGGTCTTAAAAGAAGTGGCTGCAGAGATAGTGGATGAATTATCTACCAAAATTCCTTGAATTCTAGAGAGGTCCCAATGGACTGGAACACCGTCAATGTAACACCTCTATTTAAGAAGAGGGAGACAGAAAGCAGGAAGTTGGGAAAATGCTGGAGTCCATCATTAAGGAAGTAGTAGCAGGACATTTAGAAAATCATAATGCAGTCAAGCAGAGTCAGCATGGTTTTATGAAGGGGAAATCATGTTTGACAAATTTGCTGGAGTTCTTTGAGGATGTAATGAGCAGGGTGGATAAAGAAGAACCAGTTGATGTCATATATTTGGATTTCCAGAAAGCATTCGATAAGGTATCACAAAAAAGGTTACTGCACAAGATAAGAGCTCACGGGGTTGGGGCTAATGGAGTGTCGGGATAAATGGGTAATTTTCAGGCTGGCAATCTGTAACTATTGGGGTGCCACAGGGATCAGTGCTGGGGCCTCAACCATTTACAATTTATATTAATGACTTGGATGAAGGGACCGAGTGTAACGTAGTCAAATTTGCTGATGATACAAAGGGCTAGACTTTCCTCTTCATTTTCAGCAGTTTTCTCAGCCGTATTGCTCGTTTTCAGCGGAAAACCACCCGGTGAAAATTTCCACTTAATTTTTTTTTTTTAAAAAAGAGTTCCATCGACATTTTCAAAATACCACTGGGGAGCAGATTGCTCAAGTGCACTGCTGAGAAAACCACCACCGCCCGAGTTTTGACTCAGCGGTGACCCATAGGTAAGTTCGAAAAAACCGCCCACGAAAAGCAGCCAGAGCTGGGCGGTAGGTAAGTACCCTTGTAAAGAAAGGCAAGTTTAAAAGGTTTTTTTTATAATTCTTTTTAAATTATTTTACGACGATTAAGTTAAAAAGGGTCGAGAATGTTTTCTACATTTTTTATTTTTGTTTAATTGAAAAAATATTTTTTGTATTTTTCCCCCCTCCCTAGGCCCAATCGCAGCCTCAGTCTAAATTTGAGTACTTACCACCCATTCTTGTTAAGAACTGCTCATTTTGCCCAGGATCGCGTTTAACCACCGAGAATCTACGTGTAAGATCCATTTTCTCGCTGGGCGGTATTTTTTTGATCTAATGCAATTTTTTGCCAGCATTATTTGAAGAATCTCAGCGGTCTTTTGGACGGCAATCCAGCGGTGGGGGACTTTAGGGAAAGTCTAACCCAAAGATAGGTGGGAAAGCAAGTTGTGAGGATGACGCAAATAATTTACAAAGCGATATAGATAGGCTCAGTGAGTGGACAAAAATTTGGCAGATGGACTATAATGTGGGAAAATATGAGGTTATCCACTTTGGTAGTAAAAATCCAAAAGCAAATTATTATTTAAATGCGGAGAGATTACAAAATGCTGCGGTACAGAGGGATCAGGGGGTTCTTGTGCATGAAACTCAAAAAGTTAGCATGCAGGTACAGCAAGTAATCAGGAAGGCAAATGGAATGATGGCCTTTACTGCAAGGGGGATGGAGTATAAAAGTAGGTAAGTCCTGCTCCAACCGAACCTGGAGTACTGCGTACAGCTTTTGTCCACTTATTTAAAGATCATCATCATAGGCAGTCCCTCGAAATCGAGGAAGACTTGTTTCCACTCTAAGAGTTCTCAGGTAGCTGTACAGTCCAATGCGGGAATTACAGTCTCTGTCACAGGTGGGGCAAACAGTGGTTGAAGGAAAGGGTGGGTGGGGAGCCTGGTTTGCCGCACGCTCCTTCCGCTGTCTGCGCCTGGTTTCTGCATGCTCTCGGCAACGAGACTCTAGGTGCTCAGCGCCATCCCAGATGCTCTTCCTCCACTTTGGGCGGTCTTGGGCCAGGGATTCCCAGGTGCCGGTGGGGATGTTACAATTTATGAAAGAGGCTTTGAGGGTGTCCTTGAAGCGTTTCGTCTGCCCACCTGGGGCTCACCTGCCGTGTAGGAGTTTTGAGTAGAGCACTTGCTTAGGGAGTCTTGTGTCAGGCATGCGGACGTCAGGACCCACATTACTTGGAACGTCAGGACCCTCATGGACAACCCCAACAGCAACAGACTGGAACGTCGCACTACTATTGTTGCCCGGGTTAAGGAAGGATATACTTGCGTTGGAGGCAGTTCAGAGAAGGTTCACGAGGTTGATTCCTGAGATGAAGGGGTTGTCATCTGAAGAATGTTTGAGCAGGTTGGGCCTATACTCGGAGTTTAGGAGAATGAGAGGTGATCTTAATGAAACGTAGAAGATTCTGTTGGGGCTTGACAGGGTAGTTGCAGAGGGTGTTTCCCCTCATGGGGGAATCTACAACTAGGGCATAGTTTCAGAATAAGAGGTTGTCCATTTAAAACAGAAATGAGGAAGAATTTCTTCTCTGAGGGTCGTGACTCTTTGGCATTCTCTACCCCAGAGAGCTGTGGAGGCAGAGTCTTTGAATATATTTAAGGTGGAGATAGACAGATTTTTGAATGATAAGGGAGTCAAGGGCCAGGATCAGATCAGCCATGATCTTACTGAATGGCAGAGCAGGCTCGAGGGGCCAAACGGCCTACTCCTGCGATTATTTCTTATGTTCAAGTCAGAGGCTGTGGATTCAAGTCCCACTCCAGGATTTCAGCACATAATCTAGACTGACCTTCAGTACTGCACTGAACTGAGTGCTGCACTGTTGGAGGAGACATTAAACTGAAGCTTCATCTCTCCTGTTCCGGTGGATAAAAAAAGATCTTCTAGCCCTACTTGAAGAAGGGTGTTCTACTGCTATCCCAGCTAACATTTATCCATCAACCAACACCACAAAAACAGATTCATTGGTCATGTAACTAATTGATGTTTGTGTACAATTTGGCTGCCATGTTTGCCTACATAACAGTGATCGCACCTCAAAAGTAATTGATTGTTTGTAAAGCACTTCAGGGTGCCCTGTTGTGATGCAAATACAAATGCAAGACATGTCTTTTATCTCCCTGTCCCTGCCTCGCCGTTGTGTAGGTTACTCCAGGTCACATATTGGAAAATTGGCCCGAGATTTTAAGAGTTGAATTGCATATGGTGGCTTTTCCACTGATGTTTTTTCTTGCCTGCCTTCTACCTGTCACTCCCACTCTTTGAGAATGGCATCGGCAATTGATTGTGTTAAGAATTGGTGGCACAAGACCTGCTTCCAGTCAGTCTACTTACAGCATATTGATACTCCAACAAGTTGTACCTAAACAAGGAAAGTCACCATGTCAACTCATCAGAAGCTTTGTCTGACCTGCCCTTTCATACCACCTTTTGGGTAGCACCACTGCAGAAATTGGCTTTTCAAGAATCATACAGCACAGAATGGATTCCTTATAGAGGACTCCATAGTATAACCTGAAGGATCAAACCTTCCTCGCAAACAGTGGACAACCATCAACGCCCTCAGAACCGATCATAGTAGATGCTGCCATCTTCTCTATAGATGGAAGATGAAAGCATCCCCATCATGCTCCGAATCAGACCCTGGCACATTACTTAGCACTGCCGTCAGAGGAAATTCACAGGCAGCCTTTACAAGATCATCATCATAGGCAGTCCCTCGGAATTAAGGAAGACTTGCTTCCACTCCTAAAGTGAGTCCTTTGGTGGCTGAACCACAGCCACCAAATGTGAGAGCCACAGACCCTGCCATAGGTGGGACAGACATTCGTCGGGGGAAGAGGACAGATTTGCCGCACGCTCCTTCCGCTGTCTGCGGGTGACCTCTTCACGCTCGCGGCGTTGAGATTTGGAGAGCTCAACGCCCTCCCGGATGCACTTTCTCTACCTAGGGCGGTCTTCGGCCAGGGACTCCCAAGTGTCAGTGGTGATGTCACACTTTACCAGGGAGGCTTTGAGGGTGTCCTTGTAACGTTTACACCTTTGGTTCGTTTGCCATGAAGGAGCGGCGCTGGATAGAGTAATTGCTTAGGGAGCCTCATATCTGGCATGCGGCATGTGGCCTGCCCAGCGAAGCTGATCGAGTGTGGTCAGTGCGTCAATGCTGAGGATGTTAGCCTGGGCGAGGACACGGATGTTGGTGCGCCTGTCCTCCCAAGGGATTTGCAGGATCTTGCAGAGACATCGTTGGTGATATATCTCCAGCGACTTGAGGTGTCTTCTGTACATCGTTCATGCTTCTGATCCATACAGGAGGGCGGGTATTACTACAGCCCTGTAGACCATGAGCTTGGAGGTAGATTTGAGGGCTTGGTCGTCGAACACTTTTCCTCAGGCAGCCAAAGGCTGCACTGGTGCACTGGAGGCGATGTTGAATCTCCACATCAATGTCGGTCTTTATTCATAAAAGGCTCCCGAGGTAGGAAGTGGTCCACGTTATCGAGGACCGCGCCGTGAATCTTGATGATTGGGGGACAGTGCTGTACGGCGAGGACAGGCTGGTGGAGGACCTGTGTCTTACGGATATTAAGCGTACGGTCCATGCTTTCATATGCCTCGGTGAATACATCGACTATATCCTGGAGTTCAGCCTCAAAATGTGCGCAGACACAGGCGTCGTCCGCGTGCTGCAGCTCAACAACAGAGGTTGGGATGATCTTGGACCTGGCCTGGAGGCGGCATAGGTTAAACAGCTTCCCACTGGTTCTGTAGTTTAGTTCCACTCCAGCAGGGAGCTTGTTGACTGTGAGGTGGAGCATGGCAGCGAGGAAGATTGAGAAGAGGGTTGGAGCGATGACGCAGCCCTGTTTGACCTCGGTCCGGACGTAGATTGGGTCTGTAATGGAACCGTTGGTAAGGATCACGGCCTGCATGTTGTCGTGGTGCAGCCAAAGGATGTTGACAAACTTTTGGGGGCATGGAAAATGGAGGAGGATGCTCCATAAGCTCTCACGGTTGACAGTGTCAAAGGCCTTTGTAAGATCGAAAAAGGCCATGTATAAGGGCTGGCGCTGCTCCCAGCATTTTTCCTGCACTGTCGTGCTGCAAAGATCATGTCCGTTGTGCCCAGTAAGGGACGAAATCCACACTGTGATTCCGGGAGGAGCTCCTCGGCCACAGGGAGAAGACAGTTCAGGAGAACTCTAGCGACAACCTTCCCAGTGGCTGATAGCAGGGAGATTCCCCTGTAAATATAGAAACATAGAAAATAGGTGCAGGAGTAGGCCATTTGGCCCTTCGAGCCTGCACCACCATTCAATAAGATCATGGCTGATCATTCAACCTCAGTACCCTTTTCCCACCTTCTCTCCATACCCTTGATCCCTTCAGCCGTAAGGGCCATATCTAACTCCCTTTTGAATATATCTAACGAACTGGCCTCAACAACTCCCTGAAGAATTCCACAGGTTCACAACTCCCCGAGTGAAGAAATTTCTCCTCATCTCGGTCCTAAATGGCTTACCCTTTATCCTTAGACTGTGACCCCTGGTTCTGGACTTCCCCAGCATGGGGAACATTCTTCCTGCCTCTAGCCTGTCCAATCCCGTCAGAATTTTGAATGTTTCTATGAGATCCCCTCTCATTCTTCTAAACCTCCTTTTTAAAGATGGTCACGATCACTGCATCTCTGCGATCTCCCGACATGCTCTCCTCCCTCCAAATGAGATGAGGTCATGTATCTGCGCCAACAGCGCCTCTCCGCCATACTTTAGTGCCTCAGCAGGGATTCCATGCGCACCCACAGCCATGTTGTTCTTGAGCTGTTTTATGGCTTTGCCTACCTCGTGCAATGTTGGGGTTTCACTGAGGTGGTGGTGGGTCGCATGTTCCGGGATGGAGTTGAGAACACTCGAGTCAACGGCAGAGTCTCGATTGAGGAGATCTTCAAAGTGCTCCTTCCAGCGGGCCCTGACAGCCTCGGTCCTTGATGAGTGTTTCCCCGTTCTTAGAAACATAGAAAATAGGTGCAGGAGTAGGCTATTCGGCCCTTCGAGCCTGCACCACCATTCAATATGATCATGGTTGATCATGCACTTCAGTACCAGATTTCTGCTTTCTCTCCATACCCCTTGATACCTTTAGCCGTAAGGGCCACATCTAACTCCCTTCTGAATATATGTAACGAACTGGCCTCAACAACTTTCTGTGGTAGAGAGTTCCACATGCTCACAACTTTGAGTGAAGAAGTTTCTCCTCATCTCGGTCCTAAATACCCCTTATCCTTAGACCGTGACCCCTGGTTCTGGACTTTCCCAACATCGGGAACATTCTTCCCGTCAGAATTTTAAATGTTTCCATGAGATCCCCTCTCATTCTTCTAAATTCCATTGAATATAAGCCTAGTTGATCCAGTCTTTCTTCATATGTCAGTCCTGTCATCCCAGGAATCAGTCTGGTGAACCTTCGCTGCACTCCCTCAATAGGAAGAATGTCCTTCCTCAGATTAGACCAAAACTGTACACAATATTCAAGGTGTGGCCTCACCAAGGCCCTGTACAACTGTAGTAAGACCTCCTGCTCCTATACTCAAATCCTCTCGCTATGAAGGCCAACGTGCCATTTGCCTTCTTCACCGCCTGCTGTACCTGTATGCCAACTTTCAATGACTGATGTACCATGACACCCAGATTTCGTTGCACCTTCCCTTTTACTAATCTGGCACCATTCAGATAATAATCTGCCTTCCTGTTTTTACCACCAAAGTGGATAACCTCATATTTATCTACATTATACCGCATCTGCCATGCATTTGCCCACTCACCTAACCTGTCCAAGTCACCCTGCAGCCGCTTAGCATCCACCTCACAGCTCACACTGCCACCCAGCTTAGTGTCATCTGCAAACTTGGAGATATTACATTCAATTCCTTCATTTAAATCATTAATGTATATTGTTCTTGGCCAGGAGTTGGGTGGGGCCTTGGGAGTTTGGACTGCAATGAAGAATCCTCACATATCATGGCTGTCGGCCAGTTGTTGTATCTCCTGTGCTTTCTCCATCCACCAGCTGTTCTTTAGGTCCCGGGTTTTTTGTTGGATCTCAGCCTTGAGCCATCTGTAATGTTGCTTTGCAGCTACCGAGTTGGGTTGTTGCTTGAGGCTCAGTAATGCTCTGCGCTTACGATCTATTAGTTCTTGGATCTCCTGATCATTTTCATCAAACCAGTCCTGGTGTTTTCTGGTTGAATAACCTAGTGTCTCTTCACAGGCACTAGTTATAGAGGTCTGGAGGGCAGACCAAGCGCTGTGGGCATGCAGCATCTCAGGGTCATCAAGGCACGCCAGATTAGCTGTGACAACACCCTCGCTCCAAACACTGGCACCTGCTAGCTGTATAGGGCTCTCTTAGTTGGGTCTTTAAGTGCCCCGGCATTAACTTTTTTGCAGCACTGCTTCTGCTGTCCCCTTTGCTTTAGGGCTATGTTTATATTGATGATGGCTCGGATTAGGTGATGGTCCGTCCAGCAGTCGTCAGCTCCTGTCATGGCGAGGGTGATGCGCACATCCTTGCGATCCCTGGCTTGGACGATGATATAGTCGAGCAGGTACCAGTGTTTGGAGCGAGGGTGTTGCCACGATGCCTTGTATTTGTCCCCCTGGCAGAACAGGGTGTTGGTGATGAGGAGTTCGTGGTCTAGACATTTTGTCAGGAGTAGGGTAACGCTGAAGTTTGCTTTCCCTACCCCCTCTCTGCCAATCATGCCTCCCCAGAGGGCTGTGTCTTTGCCGACCCTGGCATTAAAGTCACCTAGGAGGATCAATTTGTCGCCCATGGGGACACGGGACAAGGTTGTCTGGAGATTGGAATGAAAACCTTATTTAGCGTCATTCGTTGCATTGCGTGTAGCGCGTACGCACTGATGACTGTGGCGCATTGATTCCGGGATAGGGTAAGACGAAAAGTCATGAGGCGTTCGTTAACCCTGCAGGGGGAGTCTTTGAGGCAGTCGACTAGCTCATTCTCGACGGCAAAGCCATATCATGAAGGCGGTGTTCTTCCTCTGGTTTTCCTTTCCAGAAAAAGGTATAACCTCCACCCTGTTCCTTCAGCTTGCCTTCCCCTGCCCGCCGGGTATTGCGTAGGGCGACGATGACAATGTCAAAACGTCTAAGTTCCCAGGCAACTATGGCGGTGTGGCATTCCGGGACTGTTGCTGTTGGAATTGTCCATGAGGGTCCTGACGTTCCAGGTCCCGAACTACATATTAGCAAAGTGGAAGATGCCTGTGCGTGAGTTATTTTAACGTGGGGTGGCCGCCGCACATCGGCAACCACACGGGCTTAGCTGAGCAAAGTCTTGGTCCAGTGGCAAGGGGGTCCAAGACGACTGGAGACCAGACACTGCTGTATAAGCCTAATTGCCTACTGTGAGATGTTGGCCACAAGCTCGGCGCCGAGTAGCGTCATTGATGGTAGATGGACCGAGGCTTGGTTGGGGGGCAGGCATTGGGAAGGTCAGCTGCCCGCTGGGGTTCCGAGAGATGTTTGGAAAGTTTCTTCCAAGGTTAAGAATTTCCCCAGAGGTTTCCAAGTATAAAAATATTTCTAAATTATTATTTTTTTTAAAAAGGTTGCACAGGTTGGTTGAAGATTTAATAACTAGATTAAGAGTTGATTAAAAGTTATAGAAAAAAAGTTCTCCAAGTTGATTAAAAATGTAAAAGTTTCCCCGAATTGTTTAACAAGTTTAAAAGTTGATTAAAAGTTTAAAAATTGAGTCCCTTCGGCCGGTTCAGCGCCGGCCCTGGGCAGAATGTCCCACAGTACTGCTGGAACACTCCACCCCAGCGTCCTCCTTGTGGTCGGCGGGCCAGTGGGCCTAAAAGAGTCGGCGGGCCCCGGAAGTGTTGGCAGGTCCCGGCGGGCCCCGAAGAGCCGGCGGGCCCCCGAAGAGCCGGCAGGCCCCAGAAGTGTTGGCAGACCCCGGGGTCCTTTTGGCCCGGGGTAGAAGCGGGCCGGTGCGGGGTCCCTTCCGTATTCACTGCAGGGTACTGCAGTACCAGAAAGGGCAGGGCTAACGTTACACTGGAAGCTTTGGCCTGGATATCTGACTGAGATATTGACTACCATACGAAAGCAGCACAGAAGGAAGCTATTCGGTCCATCATGCCTGTGCTGACTCTTTGAAAGAGCTATCCAATTATTCCCTCTTCTCTTCCCCCATAGCCCGGCACATTTCTCAGTTTCAACTATTTATCCAGTTTTGAAAGTTAGTACTGACTCTTGCTTCCAGCAGCCTTTCGACAGTGCAAACGTAACAACTGTGTAAAATAATTTCTCCTCATTTCCCCCCACTTTACACACCCCCTCTCCCCCCCCCCCCCCCAAAGGGTGTTAATTTGATTATTTAGCAGAAAATTCATTCTGCTGCAGCAGAAGGGATTTCTTGCAAGACAGATTGTAGGTACGTCTGCCCAGGATGGCTGCCACCTCTCTGGAGCCCCCAATCCCCTCTCAGTGTCAGCTGTGGCTCAGTGGGTAGCACCCTCGTCTCTAAGTCAGAACGTGCGGACCAGGGTCAAGCAAGGCTGTGTCATTGCATCAACGCTCTTTTCCATCTTCCTTGCTGCAATGCTCCATCTCACTCTCAATAAGCTCCCCACTGGAGTGCAGCTAATCTACAGAACGGGAAATTGTTCAACCTCCGTCTCCTCCAGTGCAGATCCAAGGTCGTCCCATCCTCTGACATTGAATTACATTACAGTATGCAGACGGCGATTGTGTCTGCACACACTCGGAAATCGAATTCCAAACCATCGTCAACACCTTCACCGAAGCGTACGAGAGTATGGGCCTTACATGAAATATCCGTAAGACAAAGGTTCTCTACCAACCCGCCCCCACCACACAGCACTGCCTCCCGATTATCAAGATCCATGACGAGGCCCTGGACAACGTGGACCATTTTCCATACCTCGGGAGCCTACCGTCAACAAGGGCAGACGTCGACGACGAGGTCCAACACCTCCTTCATTGTGCCAGTGCAGCCTTCGGTCACCTGAGGAAGAGAGAGTGTTTGAAGACCAGAATCTCAAACACAGCACTAAGATCATGGTCTACAGAGCAGTAGTCATACTCGCCCTCTTATATGCTTCATGAAGGGGAAATCATGTTTAACTAATTTATTGGAATTCTTTGAGGATATAACGAGCATGGTAGATAGAGGTGTACCGATGGATGTGGTGTATTTAGATTTCCAAAAGGCATTCGATAAGGTGCCACACAAAAGGTTACTGCAGAAGATAAAGGTACGCGGAGTCAGAGGAAATGTATTAGCATGGATCGAGAATTGGCTGGCTAACAGAAAGCAGAGTCGGGATAAATGGGTCCTTTTCGGGTTGGAAATCGGTGGTTTGTGGTGTGCCACAGGGATTGGTGCTGGGACCACAACTGTTTACAATATACATAGATGACCTGGAAGAGGGGACAGAGTGTAGTGTAACAAAATTTGCAGATGACACAAAGATTAGTGGGAAAGCGGGTTGTGTAGAGGACACAGAGAGGCTGCAAAGAGATTTAGATAGGTTAAGCGAATGGGCTAAGGTTTGTCATATGGAATACAATGTCGGAAAGTGTGAGGTCATACACCTTGGAGAAAAAAAAACAGTAAAAGGGAAAATTATTTGAATGGGGAGAAATTAAAACATGCTGCGGTGCAGAGGGACCTGGGGGTCCTTGTGCATGAAACTCTTTTGGACTTTACCTGAAAAAAAAAACATAAACATTAAACCGTGCCACCCGCCCTGGATGACACAGCAGACATTTACAAGGCCCTTTTTTTCTTTTTTTGTGTTTTTCTTTTTTTTTGTTTTTTTTGGGGCGCTAAAATCAAATTTTTTCCAGTGCCCCCTATAAAAGGGGAGGGGGACACTAAAAGCACCGGCAATTAAAATAAATTAAACTTTAAAACGTAAAATTAAATTAAAATTTGGTTGCCGGGCGTGATGATGCACTCCAGTCCCTCCGGTGCCCACCTCTCGCGGAAGGCCGCGAGCGTACCGCGTGCTCCATCTCCAAGGACACCCTGGACCGGATGTAAGAGCGGAAGAGAGGCAGGCAGTCAGGTTGAACGACCCCCTCGACCGCCCGCTGCCTGGACCGGCTGATGGCACCCTTGGCCGTGCCCAGGAGCAGTCCTACGAGGAGGCCCTCGGACCTACCCGCTCCCCTCCGCACAGGGTGCCCAAAGATCAGGAGAGTGGGACTGAAGTGCAGCCAGAATTTCAGGAGCAGCCCCTTTAGATAATGAAACAGGGGCTGCAACCTCGTGCACTCAGTAAAAACATGGAACACGGACTCCTCCAGACCGCAGAAATTGCAGGCGGCCTGGGAGTCCGTGAACCGGCTTAAAAATTTGTTGCACGGCACTGCTCCGTGCACCACCCTCCAGGCCAAGTCCCCAATGAATAGTGGGAGGACTCCTGCATAGAGTACCCTCCATCGGGGACCCCCGCCTCCTCCGGACGGCAAGATGGTACACCACGGCGTGTCCGGACGGCCGGCGAGGATGGCAAAGTTGAGAGTGTGCAGGAGCAGCCCGTACAGGAAACCTCTCCGCGCGGAACTGAAAGGCACGGAGGGGATTTCCCCGAGGCGGCTCAAGTTGTGAGGCGCCGGCCCCCGAGGGAGGTTCCGGGATTTGGCGCCAATGAGGAATTCCGTCCGGACGGGGGTCAGTTCGGACGGGATCTCCCCACGTGCTTGAGCCTCCTCGATGCACCTAACAGAGTCAGGGCCCAAAGCTGTTTTTAGCGACTCGATGGCTTCGGCCGCGTGGCGGACGTCGGCTGAATTTAGGCGCCGCGCCAGCGTGCCTGGCGCCATCCAGCCCGCTCCTCCGCCATCGAGCAGGTCCCTGACCCTGGTCACCTCACCAGCCACAGCCGTCTCTTCCGACCGCCACATAAAACCTCGGTCGTGGAGGTACGGATTCCCGAGCAGCGGCTCCTGCAGGACAGCCGCCACTCCAGCCGGCGGAGAGCTGCGCTTGGTGGAGACTTTGTTCCAGACCCTGATGAGGTCCCTGTAAAAGACAGGCAGCTCCCGGAGGGCAATCCTGACACTCCCCAAGTTCACAAACAGGAGCTGCGTGTCGTAGTTGAGGTCGCGCTGCTGGCGGATCCTTGTGCATGAAACTCTTTTAGAGTTTATCTGTAAAACAAAACATTAATCGGTGCCACCCGCCCTGGATGACACACCAGACATTTACAAGGCCCTCTTTTTTTTTCCTTTTTTTGGTTTTTTTTTTGGGCACTAAAATCAAATTTTCCTTTTTCCAGTGCCCCCTATAAAAGGGGAGGGGGACACTAAAAGCACCAGCAATTAAAACAAATTAAACTTTAAAACGTAAAATCAAATTAAAATTTGGTTGCCGGGCGTGATGATGCACTCCAGTCCCTCCGGTGCCCACCTCTCGCGGAAGGCCGCGAGCGTACCGGTGGACACCGCGTGCTCCATCTCCAAGGACACCCTGGACCGGATGTAAGAGCGGAAGAGAGGCAGGCAGTCAGGTTGAACGACCCCCTCGACCGCCCGCTGTCTGGACCGGCTGATGGCACCCTTGGCCGTGCCCAGGAGCAGTCCTACGAGGAGGCCCTCGGACCTACCCGCTCCCCTCCGCACAGGGTGCCCAAAGATCAGGAGAGTGGGACTGAAGTGCAGCCAGAATTTCAGGAGCAGCCCCTTCAAATAATGGAACAGGGGCTGCAACCTCGTGCACTCAATAAAAACATGGAACACGGACTCCTCCAGACTGCAGAAATTGCAGGCGGCCTGGGAGTCCGTGAACCGACTTAAAAATTTGTTGCACGGCACTGCTCCGTGCACCACCCTCCAGGCCAAGTCCCTGATGAATAGTGGCAGGACCCCTGCGTAGAGTGCCCTCCATCGGGGACCCCCGCCTCCTCCGGACGGCAAGATGGTACGTCATGGCGTGTCCGGACGGCAGGCGAGGATGGCAAAGTTGAGAGTGTGCAGGAGCAGCCCGTACAAGAAACCCCTCCGCGCGGAACTGAAAGGCACGGAGGGGATTTCCCCGAGGCGGTCCTTGTGCATGAAACTCTTTTTGAGTTTATCTGTGAACAAAAAAAAAACATTAAACCGTGCCACCTGCCCTGGATGACACAGCAGACATTTACAAGGCCCCTTTTTTTTGTGTTTTTCTTTTTTTTTTTGGGGCACTAAAATCACAATTTTTCCCCAGTGCCCCCTATAAAAGGGAAGGGGGACACTAAAAGCACCGGCAATTAAAACAAATTAAACTTAAAAAAACGTAAAATCAAATTAAAATTTGGTTGCCGGGCGTGATGATGCACTCCAGTCCCTCCGGTGCCCACCTCTCGCGGAAGGCCGCGAGCGTACCGGTGGACACCGCGTGCTCCATCTCCAAGGACACCCTGGACCGGATGTAAGAGCGGAAGAGAGGCAGGCAGTCAGGTTGAACGACCCCCTCGACCGCCCGCTGCCTGGACCGGCTGATGGCACCCTTGGCCGTGCCCAGGAGCAGTCCTACGAGGAGGCCCTCGGACCTACCCGCTCCCCTCCGCACAGGGTGCCCAAAGATCAGGAGAGTGGGACTGAAGTGCAGCCAGAATTTCAGGAGCAGCCCCTTCATATAATGGAACAGAGGCTGCAACCTCGTGCATTCAATAAAAACATGGAACACGGACTCCTCCAGACCGCAGAAATTGCAGGCGGCCTGGGAGTCCGTGAACCGGCTTAAAAACCCAAAAAGTTAGTTTGCAGGTGCAGCAGGTAATCATGAAGGCGTATGGAATGTTGGCCTTCATTGCGAGAAGGATGGAGTACAAAAGCAGGGAGGTCCTGCTGCAACTGTATAGGGTATTGGTGGGGCCGCATCTGGAGTACTGCGTGCAGTTTTGTTCACCTTACTTAAGGAAGGATATACTAGCTTTGGAGGGGGTACAGAGACGATTTACTAGGCTGATTCCGGAGATGAGAGGGTTACCTTATGATGATAGATTGAGTAGACTGGGTCTTTACTCGTTGGAGTTCAGAAGGATGAGGGGTGATCTTATAGAAACATTTAAAATAATGAAAGGGATAGACAAGATAGAGGCAGAGAGGTTGTTTCCACTGGTCAGGTAAACTAGAACTAGGGGGCACAGCCTCAAAATACGGGGGAGCCAATTTAAAACCGAGTTGAGAAGGAATTTCTTCTCCCAGAGCGTTGTGAATCTGTGGAATTCTCTGCTCAAGGAAGCAGTTGAGGCTAGCTCATTGAATGTATTCAAATCACAGATAGATAGATTTTTAACCAATAAGGGAATTACGGGTGCTGAGTCCACGGTCAGATCAGCCATGATCTTGTTGAATGGCGGAGCAGGCTCGAGGGGCTAGATGGCCTACTCCTGTTCCTAATTCTTATGTTCTTATGTTCAGAGACATGGACTATGTACAGCAGGCACCTCAAAGCACTGGAAAAGTACCACCAATGCTGCCTCTGCAAGATCCTGCTAATCCATTGGAAGGATAGGCGCGCCGTAGTCAGTGTTCTCGCTCAGGCAAACATCCCCAGCATCGAAGCATTGACCACGTTCGATCAACTCCGACGGACAGGCCACATCATCCGATACTAGACTCCCAAAACAAGCGCTCTACTCAGAGCTCCGACACGGCAAGCGAGTCCCAGGTGGGCAGAGGAAACGCTTCAAGAACCTAACCCTTGAAAGCCTCCTTGAAAAAATGCAACATCCCCGCCGATATCTGGGAATTCCTGACCCAAGTGGAAGAGAAGCATCCGGAAAGGTGTCAAACACCTAGAGTCTCTTTGCCGGGAGCATACAGAAGCCAGGCGCAAACAGCGAAATGAACGCATAACAAACCAAGCACCCCACCCGCCCGGCTCTCCAAACACTGTCTGCCCCACCTGTGACAGAGGCTTGTAGGTCCTGCATTGGTCTCTTCAGTCACGTTAGAACTCATTAGTGTGGAAGCAATTCATCCTCGACTCCAAGGGACTGCCTAAGAAGAAAGAAAAGTCAGCAGGTTGTGGGTTCAAGTCCCTCTCCAGGGCTTGAGCACAAAAATCTAGTTTAACACTCCAGCGTAATGCTGAGGGAGTGCCGGACTGTTGTGGGTGCCGTCTTTTGGATGAGACGTTAAATCGAGACCCTGCCCGTTCTAAAAGATTCCATGGCACTATTTTGAAGAACAGCAGGGCAGTTCTCCCCGGTATCCTGGGGTCAATATTTATCTCTCAATCTACAAAAGAAGAAAAACAGATTATCACACTGCTGTTTGTGGGAGCTTGTTGTGCGCAAATTGGCTGCGGGCGTTTCTTACATTACAAACAGTGAATACACTGCAAAAAAAAGTGCTTCATTGGCTGCAAAGCACTTGGGGGGACGACGGTGGTGAAAGGCGCCATACAAATGCAAGTCTGACCCTTTTTCTCCGCTCTCTGCGAAGGGAGCGGCCAACCGCCGCACGTCACGTGCCCCGCGGGTGGCGGTTGGCGAGGCACGGTTTGAAAGCTCTGGCCCGCCACCGCCGCGCTGACACTGCAAGCGGAGCCCTGGGCCTGAGGAGAGGGGGTGGGGAAGCAAATAAACCCTCCCGCTTTCCCCCTCCCACACACCCAATCACAACTCGGCATCTCCAACCTCTTCTCACCCCGCCAAACGATCCATCGCCTCGACGGCTGTTTCCGGCATATTCTTTTTTTGGATGGTGGGTGTGTGGGGGGGGTAGCGTCACCCTGGCGCGCGCGTGTCCGAGGGTGGAGGAAAAAGGTGGGGGAGAAACGACGTCGCGTGGGTCCGGAGTGTGTGCGCGTGCGCAGTGATTGGCAGGTCGGCCCGGGCTGGGAGGGGGGGGGAGCGCGCGCGGCAATGATTGGCGGTCCGGAGCGAGCGCGCGCGTGCGCGGCTGTAAGGGGGAGCGAGCGAGCGAGAGAGAGAGAGAGAGAGACAGACACACACATACACGGAGAGAGACGGACGGAGATTTGTCGTTCGGATTGATTTCGGGATCGAGGTTTTTTAAAATAAATATTCGTACATATTTTATTTCAAAAGAGTACCGTTTGCCGTGAGAGAATCGGACTGCAGCCACCTTGGGGGGGGAAAGAAGGCGCGACGCTCGGGTGAGTGCTGATAGTTTTAATTTTTGAAGTGCGGTAGAGTTCTCGGACCGAAGTGAAGTGTGCCGCTTTGGACTTTAAAGAGAAGAAGCACTGTGATGGAGGGAGCGAGTGAGTGAAGGAGGAATGAGCGCCGCCTGGCTCCGGCCTGCAGGGAATGTGCGAAGCAGAGCAAGCAATGGGGTAGCTTGCAACATTGGCAATCTGCTCCTGCAATTTTTTTTCTCCCCAAACCGCCTTTAAAACAAAATAAAACACACACACACATTTTAAGATGCGAGAGGTTTAACGAGTTAAGCAATGCTTTTGTATGCCGAAGAATTATTGGCAAGAGTTTTCGAAGGTTTCGGTGCAACTTTGTTTTCTTTCGTTTGGGGGGGGGAATTAATTTTGTGTTTGAAATTCCTCCCCGAGTGATCCCAATAGAGCTAGTTTGGGACAGATGTGTTTTATAATTTAAATCCGTAACTTTCAATGCGCACTCAATGAGTGTTCTCTGTGAAACCCTTGTCCAATCTTGTTTTTCTGGTGTTCGAGTTATAGGACGTGAAGCAAAGATGTTGGGTGTTTGGTGTGATCTCAACGTTGGCAGTGTGTAATAGGATTCCTGATTGTTGTGAATGTTCTGGCCTGGATTTGTTAACAAACAATTTTTGGCTCTTTGTTTTTGACTCTGGAGGTTTAAGAGTCCAGATCAAATTTGCAAATTGGAAGTTGCCCATTAAAGGATCAAAATGTTTGGGTAGGGAAATATTTAGATGTGATAACGGAGCTTGGGTCAAAACGTGCCACTTTGTACCTGTGTTGTGACAAAAGGCACGTTATGGATGTTTCCACCTCCAGGTATAAAAGGCCACTGGTGCCATTGTAGTAGCTGAAATGTTTGGCACAGTTAGGTGAGAGTTTCTTGATTAGTATTTGCACTTGTGTTTCCTTGGAGAGCAAGTTGCGCCAGACTTGACCAGATTGTCTGTTGAGAGAAGGAAAATTGGCAGGTGGCACTGTAGTGGCTGCTGCCGGGTTGACCACAAGGAAGTATAGTTTGTGATGAATATAGCTAAACTACTATCCTGGATGTTGACAGCATGGTAAAGGTGTGTGTGGTTAGAAAATTCGGTGGTGGTAGAGAGGTGGTGTAATTCACCAGAGCTCTCTGCAGTGTTGTAGAGCAGTGGGTCAAAGGGGTTTAGGTATGAAATGGAGTCCATGTGGATTTCTGCCTCAAGAAAATAAACATTAGGAAGACTTTTGCACTACTTGTGATCAGAAATTGTTCTGAGAACAGATGTGCCCTTTTACTTGGAGAGTGACAGATTGCTTGGGAAGAAAATATGTCTGAAAAATACAAATCAGTCTGTCAAACTTAGATTTCTGCCTGTATGAGTAATTGTTTCAATTTGTGTCATTTTTTGTAATTGCCTTGTATGGTTTGAAGGAGAAATGTTGTTAAATGTAGATACCGCATCACAGTGGTGTGTCACAGGGGATATTATGCCAGTGTGGGGGATCCCCGAGTGGATCTTGTGACTTCAGAACTGTCGTCCGAATGAACACTGTCCACAAACACTGGGTCAATGTCTTGTTTATTTGTATGGGTTATCTTTTCAAACTGTTTTAGAATGAAGTTTGATGCCTCGTCTTAGATGTTTTTGTGTATATTCAATGCAGTTCTTTGTCAACATTTTTGGGAAGTGTAAATATCTTGACAACATTTAACTGATTTGCTGTTGGTGTATTGAGGAGGAAAGAATAACACTTGATTGAGAAATGTACTAAGTTTCCTCTCAAGAGAAAAGAACAGCTTTGTGGCAAATAGCCTAAGTTAAACACAACAATATGTACTATTAAAACACAAGATATTTTTTATTCCATCATTTCAGCCAAATATCATACCCCTACTTTAATGTTTCTGTTCAGTTGGATTAGTAAATGTTACCTAAACTGACTGTTCTAATGAGAAACCAACTTGAAGTCAGCTGGGTTCATTGATTGTTGTGTTGAGTGAAAAATATTGGTTCAAATATTTGTGTATGAGGTCACAGCATATAAACAAATAAAGAAGGCTGTATTGTAATAAGTGAGCACAAGTCGTCTACACTTTAAGATCCTTTTTGAATACAATGATTTTGAACACCTGTTTATGGTGTTTTTTTCCTTGTTTGAACTATCCTTTAGGCCAGATATTTGTAAATAAAAGATTCATACCTCTAGAATCCTCACCTGGTCTATTGTGAGAATATCTGATGTTCAGAAAAATGCTGTTCAATAATGTAGCACCAAGTATCCTAGCTTTAAGTTTTACACATTTAAACAAAATCATGAATGAGGACCCCTTTTAAAAAGCTGGTTAAAATGAATTAACATCTTTCTTTGTGTTCTGATTATTTCTATTGATTTTTGAATATTTTAGTTTAATCAAAGAGTGCTGATTATATTGTCAGGGTACTGGCTGAGTGAGTGAAGGAGATGAATTAATAACAGTAGAGATATGTTCACTAAACTGGAGTCCTTCAGTGTCAGCTGTGGTTACACCACCATCACATTGTCAAACTTCATACCTCCCCAAGCCATCTGACCATGCCACCGATGCTCATGCTTTAAATAAAAATCTATACTTTTTAAAAAGGATGAAACAAAACAGAAATGTTAGTTAATTGAAACAGACATGGTCTTAAATTATTCTAGCCCTGTATCAAAAATGGAAAGGAAAATAACTTGAGAAGGGGAAGCACCTCAAGATCTGCTAGCATTCTGATTGATCCATGCCAGAATAGAGTTATCTTCGTGTCATCTGCTTGCTAGTGCCGCAGAAATTTGTCCTGCAGCAGTCCTTGCTGCTTTGACCTGTCAATGCTTCACCTGGTTTTATCCCTATTATGACTGTTCATCACTAGGGTTCTGGCACTTGATTAAAGCCAGCTCGAGTACTTTGTTTTTTTTGCAATGGAATGGAAGCTAATTTTTCAAATATAGGTTCCACTTCTGAAATAGATGATGGGACCTGGAAGGGACAGAAAATAATGTTTAAAACAAATCAAAGGTATTAAACTAGTTAGAATAGGGTACATTCAAAAATAGTTTAAAAGCAGTTGAGCAAATGGAAAGACTGGATGAACAGAAGTGGGCTAGGAGAAGGGAAGGAAGTGGCAAAGGCAGCTGATTGAATGGTCTAAATCTTTGTGACCAAGATGTCCAGGAGCTTCTTGCACTTTTGTTGATGAGGGGAGAGGGGTTTAAAAAGACACTTTCCAGTAGAGACAAGAAGCCGGGGATTATCTTTACATTCCAGGATGATCCTGGTATAGTGAGCTGTTTTGGCAGATGAGTGCAGAATCCGATACTGCTTTCTGTGGTCCAGCCAGAACTGGCGGTAAATGGCTAAACCAGTTGTGCCCCATATCTGTTCAAGTCTGCGTCCTTTGGACTTATGGGAGTGAAGATGAGGGCTGTACCTGAGGGAATGGCCAGGGTGAGAGAGTAATGGTTTTAATGGGGACTGGAGCATCAGGACTGGAGGTGAGGTGTGGTTGAGCGGATTGGTAGCTGCAGAAATGTGGTGAATGGAGAGTCTGAAAGGTTGGACAGTCGGGATTTTGAAAGTGCAGTTGTAACTGAATTGGGAGAGAGTTTTTTTTCCTGGGCGGTCACAGAAGGAAGTAGGGTTGGGAAAGGGGATGTGGGTGGAGAGCAATACAAGAAAGTGATCAGAGATGGCCTTGTCTGTGATTGACACCGTGGGAGTAGCAAGAGATGTCAAATTCAAGGGGGTGGCTGTGAATATGGATTGGGGTGTTTACATGGAGGGAGGATAGGAGGGCAGTAAGCTCCGAGAAGAGACAGCATGATGAATTGAAATGGCGGTTGAAATCACCGAGGATGAGTAGTCGCTCGGTGCAGAAGCTGAGGGAGAAAAGAATTGGAGACGTTTTGGTGAGAATCTTTATGGTACTTGGGTGGGTGATAGAGAATGAGGATTTTAAATGAGATGAGAGGGGTAGAAAAAGGTGAGATGCTCAAATGACAAAGTGCTGGAGGAGTAGGAGGACCAACCAAGGTGTGATTTGGAGATGAGAGCCATATCGCCACCGCGGTGGTCTGGGCGGGGCAAGTGGTGGAAGCCAGACGGGGAGGCTTCATTTAGGGGGGGAGGTGTCATCATCCACTCAGCCAGGTTTCTGTCAAGACCATGATGTAGATGCAATCATCCACAATAAGCTCATGGATAGCAAGGGACTTGTTCACAAGTGAATGAACATTCTGGAGGGAGATGAGGAAAGGGATGGAGATAGCTGACCCACTGGCAGAGCCCACTGGGTCAACACTAGTGGGGAGGAGATTGGCAAGATTAGCCCCCAGTGGGCGCGCTGTGTCTGTGGATTTTAGCAAAGCTTTTGGTAAGGTCCCACATGGCAGACTGGTCACGAAAGTAATAGCCCATGGGATCCAGGGCAAAGTGGCACGTTGGATCCAAAATTGGCTCGGAGACAGGAGCAAAGGATAATGGTTGATGGGTGTTTTTGTGACTGGAAGGCTGTATCCAGTGGGGTTCTGCAGGGCTCAGTGCTGGGTCCCTTGCTTTTTGTGCTATATATCAATGACTTGAACTTAAATGTTGGGGGTATGATTAAGAAGTTTGCAGATGACACTAAAATAGGTTGTGTGGTTGATAATGAAAAAAGCTGCAGACTGCAGGAAGATATCAGTGTACTGGTCAGGTGGGCAGAACAGTGGCAAATTAAATTCAACCCGGAGAAGTGTGCGGTAATGCATTTGGGGAGGTCTAACAAGGCAAGGGAATACATATTAAATGGTACGACACTGAAAAGTGTAGAGGAACAAAGGGACCTTGGAGTGCAGTCCACAGACCCCTGAAGGTAGCAGGCCAGGTAGATAAGGTGGTTAAGAAGGCATATGGAAAACTTGCCTTTATTAGTCGAGGCATTGAATACAAGAGCAAGGAGGTTATGCTTGAACTGTATAAAACACTGGTTAGGCCGCAGCTGGAGTACTTTGTGCAGTTCTGGTCACCACATTACAGGAAATATGTGATTGCACTGGAAAGGGTGCAGAGGAGATTTACAAGAATGTTGCCTGGACTGGAGAATTTTGGCTATGAGGAAAGATTGGAGATGCTGGATCTGTTTTCTTTGGAACAGGGGAGACCTGATTGAGGTGTATAAAATTATGAGGGGCCTGGATAGAGTGGATAGGAAGGACCTGTTTCCCTTGGCAGAGGGGTCAACAATCAGGGGGCATAGATTTAAACTAATAGGGGGGGGGGGGGGGTTAGAGGAGTTATGAAGGGAAATTTCTTCCCTCAGAGGGTGGTGGAGTCTGGAACTCACTGCCTAAAAGGGTGGTAGAGGCAGAAACACTCTCCACATTTAAAAGATACTTGGATGTGCACTTAAAGTGCCATAACCGACAGGGCTACGGACTAAGAGCTGGAAAGTGGGATTAGACTGGATACCTCTTGGTCGGCTGACGCAGACACGATGGGCTGAATGGCTTCCTTCTGTGCTATAAATTTCTATGAATGTTGGCGAGAGAGTAAGAGTTGGAGTTGCTGCTCGCAAGGAGGCAGTGACGAGTGCCTCGATGGGCGCTTTGGAGGATGCCAAGAGAGGCACGGAGGTCAGGCTTACCTAAGAGGGAGTCAAGCCTGGGACGACGGCAGGAAGGTCGAGGAATTCTGAAGGGTTGAGATAGGGATTTGGGAAGGCAGAGTATCTGAGAGGGGAGAAATGAAAGGAAACATGATGACAGGAGAGAGAGGTCTAGGAGGGGTAGAGAGAAAATAAGTTTTTAAAAAAGGGGGGGTGGAGAAAGTGGAAGGAAAAGTGTGCACACGAATGGACACACAAATCTCAAGTTACATAGGCTCGGTTATTAGGATACATATATCCTGGTAGTAACAGGGAATAGATAGGAGACAATAGGAAGGCATCCAGAGTTAAAGTCGGAGGCCCCATGGTGAGAGAAAGTTGGCGTAATTGGCATGGGTCATCAACGAACTGTTTAAGTTCGGAGATGGGTGTAGCTGGTGAGTGAAATCCAGAAGCTATTTAAAGGGTAGAATATCAGAGGATGGAGATATTTCTGTGGGAATGAAGATTTAGGAGGTGTGCAGATCCATGATGGCATAGATGGAAGTCACCAGAAGATCCTGAAGTGGTGGAGAAAAGTATTTCTGCTCAAAAGAGTGAAACGGTAGCCAGGAACCAGACTAGCTGAAGTTGAAAAACCAGTAGAACCAGTAGGCCAGTCACAGGCTCAGCAGGCAACAGCAGCAGCAGGGGAAGGGCTGTAAGCTGATCAAAGTTACTTTAAAATAAAAGCAGAAAATGCCGGAAATACACAGCAGGTCAGGCAGCATCTGTGGAGAGAGAAAGCCAATGCTTCAGGTCGATGACCTTTCCTTATTTCAGGTTTCTAGCATCCGCAGTGTCTTGATTTTGTATTAAAGTTACTTTTAAATTGTTTTGAAGTATTTTAGTTGCCTAAAGTAACAAAGCTTCGTCTGTCATAAGAGGCTTTGTTATTTTAATATCAACTCTAGTCAACTGAAACAGCCCAGTTGCTGTAATGATGTTTATTTCAGCTTCGAGAGTACGTGGAAATCTTGCAGGTAGTGATCATTAAAAATAGTTTTTACCAATTTACGCAGTTAAATTCCTTGATTTTTTTTTTTCTGGATGGTGAGTCGATTAAATAATTATGCAGATTTCTTCCAAATTTGAAAGTAAATCCTGAAATTAGCCCCGTTATCAACCAAAAATCAGGTCCAGAGATGTGTGTGAATTGCATTGGTGATTCAGCACACCCATTACTGCTGCACGTGCCTTGCTGACATCTTCGAAGTGATGCATGTGCATCTTTGGAGCCAGTGTCTGGCAGGGAAAGAAATGAAGGCTGTGCGATTTGATTTTTTTAAGTGGATCTGGTTCACCCTTGGGGACTGCAGAGAGGACTATTCTTTACTCTGCAGTAAATGTCAGATTTATTTCAGCTGGGTATGGAGCATGGGCGCAGCGCACTGATGGTGAACACACTGATAGTCCCCGAAAGATTATCGATGAAAGGCAACCTTAGGTCGTACACCAAGGCATTTTACTAAAAGTAAGATTCTGCTCTACATAATCTACAACAATTTTCACTATCCCACCATCATATGGCCAGGAGCCACAACAATAAACACAGGTTCTTCAATTTTACTTTCAACTGAAACACTATCTAGAGTTTAAGTAGAGTCTTAGGGTGAGCCCCATAAAAGTGGTGAACTGTGTAAATAATTCTGGGTTGTCATTTAGTATAACTGCATCTTATTTTTTAGCTTGATTTTTTTGAGTTCTAACTATGTTCAAAATAAAACCTTTTTTTTCAGATTTTCTCTGAATTTATTTGGATTTCTTAGTTTTTACTTTTTTAACCTCTGAACTTCTATTTTTGTTTACTAAAAATAAAACCTGGGAAAGAGCAGGCTTTTATATCAGCAAGAAAAAACTGATTTTAAAACTTAAAGTGGCTTACTTATAAGATGGAGAAAAGAAACTGGACTTTCTGTGGATGTTGGGATTAAGTACAGATGAAACTTTACGGAAAACTAGTCAACACCATTTAGGTGACAAATGCTCAGAATTCTGATTTAATTTGTTACCCTTTGTTACTCAATGTGAGTATAGATTTATTACTGAGGTCAGACAAAGCTCTTAAATTAGAATTAGATACCTATGTGGAAAGAACTCAGTAATGTCTCTCCCTCTCTATAAATTACTGTATGAATCTATTGATCTAATAATTCTCTCTCAGGCAAACATCCCCAGCATCGAGGCATTGACCATGCTCGATCAGCTGCAGTGGATGGGTCACATTGTCTGCATGTCCAGTGCTAGACTCCCGAAACAAGCATTCTATTCCGAGCTATGTCACGGCAGACAAGTCCCAGGTGGGCAGAGAAAAGACTTCAAGATCACCCTCAAAGTCTCCTTGGAAAAAATGTAACATTCCCACCAACTCTTGGGAATCCCTGGCCCAAGACCACTCAAAGTGGAAGAGAATCACCCGAGAAGGCGCCGAACACTTCGAGTCTCTTCGTCAGGAGCATGCGAAAGCCAAGTACAAACAGCGGAAGGAGCGTACGACAAACCAAACACCACACCCACCCGTTCCTTCAACCACCACCTGTCCCAATCTGTGACAGAAACATAGATTCCGCATTGTTCTCATCAGTCACCTTGGAACTCGTATATTAGTGTGGAAGCAAGTCATCCTCGACTCCGGGGGACTACCTATGAAGAAGAATAATAGTTGGCAGATTGGATTCCCTTGGCTGAACCAAAATAGGACTTGGCATGCTAACCATCCGATTTTGAAAAATAATATGGCGTAAGGGGCTCCAAAGAATGAGTCCAAGGAAGTGAATTCTATGTCCAGCTGTGACGACTTTTTCTGAAAGCACGCAAGAAGCACTGGAAAGAATTTCATAGAAGAACAACAAAGCTGATTCCAGCTTTTGCCTGATTTAAGCTATGGAAATTATCCTCTCTTCAGAGTTACAACTTAAGTTGTAAATTCAACAGACTGCATCACTCTGGCTTGTGCTTTTATGTGGAAAAATAGCAGTTCCTCATTACATTGGGACTGCAGCAATATCAGAACATTTGGGCAGAATAATAGTATAAGTGTTTCATATCCAGCTTACCATATCCAAGCCCTAAATGCTCTTCAGTAATTCAATAAGTGTAGATTTATTACTGAGGTCAGACAAAGCTCTTAAACTATAGAATTAAATACCTACCTGGAAATAATTCAGTAATGTCTCCCTCCTTAAAAAATTACTGTATGAATCTATTGAACTAATAGTTGGCAGATTGGATTCCTTTGATAACTCAGAATTAAGTTGTTTATGTATACCTATATAAAACATTAGTTCGGCCCCAGCTGGAGTGTTGTCCCCATTTCTGGGCACCACACTTTTGGAAGGACGAAAAACTTTGTAGAGTGTACAGAAGAGATTTACTAGAATCTTTCCAGGGTTGAGTGATTACAGTTACATGTATAGACTAGAGAAGCAGGGGTTGTTCCCCTTGGACCAGGGAAGACTAAGAGGAGATTTCATAGAGGTGTTTAAAATAATGAAGGATTTAGTTAGAATAAATAAAGAGAAACTGTTTCCAATGGCTGAAAAGTTGATATCGAGAGGGCACAGATTTCAGCTGATTGGCAAACTAACCAGAAGCGACATGAGGAAAAACCTTTTTACGCAACGAGTGGTCAGGATTTGGAATACACTGCCTGATAGGGTGGTGGATACAGATTTAATGCTAGCCTTCAAAAGGGAATTGGATAAATACTTGAAAGAGAAAAAATTGCAGGGATTATGGGGAAAGAGGTGGGTAGTGGGGACTCACTGGTTGCTCTGAGAAAGAACCGGTGCAGATTTAATGGGCTGCATGACCACCATCTGTGCTGCACTATTCTATGATTCTATGTAATTTAGGCTTCCCTCATGTCCAGTGTGCATCTTGGCTGCCACTCCAGCCACAAGCCCTAGTTGCCTCTTTTGGGCTTACTCTGGTCCACACAACTCTTTCCCTCACCTGACCATGACACCTTTCATCTCCCTCTTTGCTATCAAGTTTCCTTGAAGTCTGCTTCTGGCTATCATCACCCTTCAGTTCCCTTTCCTTTCTCTCCTGCCTCCACATCGGGCTCAAATCTTTCATGACCAAGCCCATGGCCTTCCTCAACGTTCTCCAATAGGCTCATCATGGCAACCATCACTGGCATTTGGAGCTACTGCAATAGTTCTATCCTTCACTTTCATTGACCATCTTTCCCAGTGCACTCCTCACCAACCTACTGCCCATCCTGATGCTCTCTTTCTTTCCCCCCCACCCCCCCCCCCCCCCCCCCCACTGCTCCAAACCATATCTGTTTCCTTTGTATTTCTTTTAAATGATTGCTTGCTTGCAAACAAAGCCCTTGCCATTATTACCTGCTCTTGGGTGATTGTATAGATATTTGCATCGTGGCACTGACCGAAATATGGCATACAGGCAGCAACTTTACTCCCACCCCGTGGAAGCCTCCCCGCCTGGTTGTGCTTATCACTACCTGCTCTGCGTCAATTGCTGTGGTGGCGGCAAGGCTCTCCTCTCCAATTCTCACTGTGGCCTCTCTGCCTACACCTCCAAGTCCCAAACCAACTTCCACACCAAAATGTCCTTATTTGTCTTTTCCTTTAGGCTGTGCACTGAACAACTCCTCATCCTCAATTTCAGTATTTACCTCGTTCTCCTAGCACCTGCTCCACTAAGCTCAGCACCTTCCTGTTCTTTCTCCATCTCACCTTCAGTATTAACTCCTTTACCCATACAAACTCTTGGCCACCCTTCCATTTCTCATGTCCTCTATGTATCCATGGGCTTGATCTCCACCATCTGTTTTCTCATCTCTCTTGGCACCCACATCCTCCAGCATTCTCACTACTTTTGCCATCTGTCTGTGGAGGAAAACCCTTCCTTAGGTTCCTTTGAACCTTATCTTAAGTTCCTCACCTTTTGGTCTCCAGTAATCATCTCAACTTTGTCGCAGTCAATTTGCTGAACCATTCCTTCACCTTTTTCTAGAATGCACTTTTTCCCAGCAAAATGATCACTGTCTCCCATCTTTGTAGAACAAAATTGAGCTCTGTTGTGGTGGTCAAATCATCTGGTAGATCTTTCTGGCCAGAAAGTGGCCATGAAGGGCTGCTTTTGGCAGTGAACCCATATCCCAGCATTTTAGTGAGTGCAGCATTACGCATGTATGTATTTTCTTATCCTTTTGGCTCATTTGTATTAACTACTGTGAGAAGAATGTTACTAGTGGATCAATCTTTGTGTAGAATTTGTTGCAGGATTGGTTTTCTATGCAGTAAGTATTGGAAAATATTTATTTCTCACAGTTTGCAGAACAGGAATATGCAATAAAATCTTAGTATGTTGCTTGTAGCTTTTTCAGAACTATTTTAAATAGTTAGAACTTTACTATATCCTTGGGCTCCAGGGAGAAAACTTCTTGGGATTCAGTAATTCCAGTGGGAAATAATGATTTCAAACAAAGTCCTGATGGGCAGATCTGGTTTACTGAAAGAAACCTCTACATCTTTCCTACTCGGGAATAGTGTGTATTCTTTGGAATGAGGGGAAATTCAATATCAGGAAGTTTATTTTCAAATGAGAAGCATTGGCCCTGTATTTGCGGTTGGTGGCATACCAGAACAATATGCCTCCGGACTGGGGGGAAAAATATCCAAATGTACCTGGTGTCTCGAGAGATTCGGACTCCAGGTTGAGTGGGAAGACGACCGTACAGGCCCGCGGATCTCAGGGGCGCATACGGTTTACAAATGTCCCTGGATATACACTGGTCAAAGAAGGCCTTATGCCTGTTTTTACCAGGCATGAGGATTTTGTGGGGATTTGCTGGACAGTAGTTGGGCAAATAGCCCAACTGCGCCAGCGATTTGCAGCGGATGCGAAGGATCTATCCATGCGGAACTTGACAGATTGCAAGGTCCGGGTTTCTGCACGGAGCATCCGGAGCTTGCGGGGCCAGTCTGAGAATTTACAACAGCGTCTGCGTATACCGCCATCGGCCCTGCACCATCCGGGCCATTGTTTTTTGTTGTCTTAAAATGTCGCTCTCGCTGGTTAATGTTATTTGTGCTGTTTTAATATTACAAATTGTTGCTAATAAAATGGATGTGTGTTTTTGATTTTGAAAGAATTCCTCGCTATTTTTGATGGCTGAGGTCTTGTTGAAGAAAGTGAAATGAGAAAAACCAAAATCATGATCTTTGAGAGGATTCTTATTATTAAGATATCATTTTATTGCGGCACATGAAATGATGATGAACCAGTAGATTGTGAGTGACATCCAAAATTAAAGAATGAGTTTACATTTGTACATTGCTTTTCACATGCTCAGAATATTCCAAAGCACTTCATTGCTGAATATTTACTTTTGAAGTGTAGTCATGTGTTATGTAGGCAAACACGGCAGCTAATTTGTGCATAGCAAAGTCCCACAGACAGTGGAGATAAATGACCAGTTAATCTGTTCTGGTAATGTTGGTTAACAGATTAATGTTGGCCAGGATACCGGGAGAACTCCCTGCTTCCGTTTGAATAGTGCCATGGGATCTTTCATGTCCACTTGAGTAGGCAGTTGGTGCCTGTGTAATCTTGTACAAGACACAGAATTTCCCAGAAATACATAAAAAGATTCAACACAGAAACAGGACATTCAGCCCAACCAGTCCATGTTGGCATTCATTCTCCATGCGAGCAAAGTGTCCGAATCACATTTACCTGTCCTGTTGCCATATTCCTTTATCCTCGTTTTCTTCTTCCATCTAGCCAATTGTTTCTGCATCAGCCATTAATCCTGAAAGTGAATTTTACTGGCTGTGTAAAGAGGTTTATCTTGCTTTCTGTTCTAAATTTTGTATTTATAAGCCTTGTTCTTGACCCCTCAAATACTGGAAACTGTCTGCTTCTACCTACCTTGTCCCACCCTTTCATTATTTTAAACATTTTATCATATCGCCGTGTAATCTGTGCTATTCCAATTTAAAAAAAAAACATTTCAACTCTTTTTATTGGGGGTTTTATCGGGCACTATGTTTTTCATCCGGATATTATATCTGACACTTTTTATTGGGGCTGATATCGGGCTTTATATTTTGTATCTTTATATTTTATAAAGGCCATCTTAGACTGGGTGTTGTGTAATGAGAGAGGATTAATTAGCAATCTCATTGTGCGAGGCCCCTTGGGGAAGAGTGACCATAATATGGTGGAATTCTGCATTAGGATGGAGAATGAAACAGTTAATTCAGAGACCATGGTCCAGAACTTAAAGAAGGGTAACTTTGAAGGTATGAGGCATGAATTGGCTAAGATAGATTGGCTAATGATACTTAAGGGGTTGACTGTGGATGGGCAATGGCAGACATTTAGAGAACGCATGGATGAATTACAACAATTGTACATTCCTGTCTGGCGTAAAAATAAAAAAGGGAAGGTGGCTCAACCGTGGCTATCTAGGGAAATCAGGGATAGTATTAAAGCCAAGGAAGTGGCATACAAATTGGCCAGAAATAGCAGCGAAACTGGGGACTGGGAGAAATTTAGAACTCAGCAGAGGAGGACAAAGGGTTTGATTAGGGTAGGGAAAATGGAGTACGAGAAGAAGCTTGCAGGGAACATTAAGGCGG
Source organism: Pristiophorus japonicus (assembly GCF_044704955.1). Classification (NCBI taxonomy): domain Eukaryota; kingdom Metazoa; phylum Chordata; class Chondrichthyes; family Pristiophoridae; genus Pristiophorus; species Pristiophorus japonicus. The sequence continues at coordinate 28,418,224 of NC_091998.1, read as the reverse complement.
ATTGCAAAAGTTTCTATAGGTATGTAAAGAGAAAGAGGTTAGTAAAGACAAACATAGGTCCCCTGCAGTCAGAATCAGGGGAAGTCATAACGGGGAACAAAGAAATGGCAGACCAATTGAACAAGTACTTTGGTTCAGTATTCACTAAGGAGGACACAAACAATCTTCCGGATATAAAAGTGGTCAGAGGGTCTATTAAGGAGGAGGAACTGAGGGAAATCTTTATTAGTCGGGAAATTGTGTTGGGGAAATTGATGGGATTGAAGGCCGATAAATCCCCAGGGCCTGATGGACTGCATCCCAGAGTACTTAAGGAGGTGGCCTTGGAAATAGCGGATGCATTGACAGTCATTTTCCAACATTCCATTGACTCTGGATCAGTTCCTATCGAGTGGAGGGTAGCCAATGTAACCCCACTTTTTAAAAAAGGAGGGAGAGAGAAAGCAGGGAATTATAGACCGGTCAGCCTGACCTCAGTAGTGGGTAAAATGATGGAATCAATTATTAAGGATGTCATAGCAGCGCATTTGGAAAATGGTGACATGATAGGTCCAAGTCAGCATGGATTTGTAAAAGGGAGATCATGCTTGACAAATCTTCTGGAATTTTTTGAGGATGTTTCCAATAAAGTGGACAAAGGAGTACCAGTTGATGTGGTATATTTGGACTTTCAGAAGGCTTTCGACAAGGTCCCACACAGGAGATTAATGTGCAAAGTTAAAGCACATGGGATTGGGAGTAGTGTGCTGACGTGGATTGAGAACTGGTTGTCAGACAGGAAGCAAAGAGTAGGAGTAAATGGGTACTTTTCGGAATGGCAGGCAGTGACTAGTGGGGTACCGCAGGGTTCTGTGCTGGGGCCCCAGCTGTTTACATTATACATTAATGATTTAGACGAAGGGATTAAATGTAGTATCTCCAAATTTGCGGATGACACTAAGTTGGGTGGCAGTGTGAGCTGCGAGGAGGATGCTATGAGGCTACAGAGTGACTTAGATAGGTTAGGTGAGTGGGCAAATGCGTGGCAGATGAAGTATAATGTGGATAAATGTGAGGTTATCCACTTTGGTGGTAAAAACAGAGAGACAGACTATTATCTGAATGGTGACAGATTAGGAAAAGGGAAGGTGCAACGAGACCTGGGTGTCATGGTACATCAGTCATTGAAGGTTGGCATGCAGGTACAGCAGGCGGTTAAGAAAGCAAATGGCATGTTGGCCTTCATAGCGAGGGGATTTGAGTACAGGGGCAGGGAGGTGTTGCTGCAGTTGTACAGGGCCTTGGTGAGGCCACACCTGGAGTATTATGTACAGTTTTGGTCTCCTAACTTGAGGAAGGACATACTTGCTGTTGAGGGAGTGCAGCGAAGATTCACTAGACTGATTCCCGGGATGGTGGGACTGACCTATCAAGAAAGACTGAATCAACTGGGCTTGTATTCACTGGAGTTCAGAAGAGTGAGAGGGGACCTCATAGAAACGTTTAAAATTCTGACGGGTTTGGACAGGTTGGATGCAGGAAGAATGTTCCCAATGTTCCCAATGTTGGGGAAGTCCAGAACCAGGGGTCACAGTCTAAGGATAAGGGGTAAGCCATTTAGGACCGAGATAAGGAGAAACTTCTTCACCCAGAGAGTGGTGAACCTGTGGAATTCTCTACCACGGGAAGTAGTTGAGGCCAATTCACTAAATATATTCAAAAGGGAGTTAGATGAAGTCCTTACTACTCGGGGGATCAAGGGGTATGGCGTGAAAGCAGGAAGTGGGTACTGAAGTTTCATGTTCAGCCATGAACTCGTTGAATGGCGGTGCAGGCTAGAAGGGCTGAATGGCCTGCTCCTGCACCTATTTTCTATGTTTCTATGTTTCTATGTAATTTGAGAGGTAATACCTGATCATTTTTTTAATTGAAGGTGCTGTCTTTCAGATGAGATATTAAACCAAAGTCTCATCTTCCCTTTTGGGTGAATATAAAAGATCCCATGGCTTCAAAGAAGAGCAGGGGCCTTCTCCCCAGTGTCCTGGCCAATATTTATTCCTCAACCACATCACTAAAACAGATTATCTGGTCATTATCCTATTTCTATTTGTGGGATCTTGCAATACACAAATTGGCTGCCGTACTTTCTACATCTAATAGTGATTACTCTTCAGAACTACTTCATTGGCTGTAAAATACTTTGGGAGGTCCTGAGGTCGTGAAAGGTGCTATGTAAATGCAAGCCTTTTTCTTTCTATTTTTATTAGTGTCACTTTGTTGAACCTCTTCTGTGACCATCACTACACATTCCAAGACAGAGACCACACCAATGCTGGCATAAGACTAATTCCAAACTGACTGAACATTACCCCTGAGCTAAAATTAAAACTATATATGTTGACTCTCCTGATGGCTCACAGCTGCAGTACATCTGTGTTTACCCACTAAGCCAACCTGGCAAGGTAAATTCTTGGTCTCTAGCTTATTTCAGTTGGGGCAACAGTGGAGATAAGTATTCCTGGAGCAAAGAGGGAAAAAATGGATTTCCCACTATATCTGCTATTCGGTGATTTATTTTGGAAAGTTTGGATGTCAAATGAATATGCGATGTTGGGTGAAGTACTGCCTGTGGAACTGTACCCCTGCATGAGTCACCATCTTAAAAATTGTATCAAATTATGGGGCAGCCGGGGTGTGTGTGGGAAAAGAACAAACTATGTTCGTAGAAGATTGCTCGAGAGTGACTTCAAGGCTGTGATGTAACTAGTGGTTCGGTTGACTGAACCATTTTCAGCTTTGTTGTTGTAGATTAACCTCATCTAACCCTACAATTAGAATACAGCCTTGCAATCACTACAAGGAATCCATTGCTTTGTATTAGGATAATTATATGAAAATCGCCCCAAGGTTTCAAGTCATTTCATTTTAGAAATTAGCTTTATTTTTTTAAATGTCCTTAATCTGCTTCATTCTGCTAAATAATTGTAAAATATCTTGGTGCAAGTAATTGGATCCAAAGTATTTGAGAAGAAATCGGCATTTTATTAATGAAAAATGGGCCAGTACTGGGGAATGATTGCAGTGCGGTTGTATAATTTGCACATGCGTTCAGAACTGATGACAATAATGAATTGAACATTTTCAATTGTACAAAAATTCTTTAAAGTATGTTAAGATCCACACTTGTTTCATTTGTAAATTAATAATTTGCTGTTTAGTGGCTTTTTTTATTTGTGTTTGTTTGGCAGCTAAGTTGTGTTGCTAAGCATAAATGATGCATTTGTTTTCCCAGAAAATATCCTAGTAACATTTTTTTCAATATGGTTTTGTTCAACATCTCAAAATAATCAACTTCATCCTCCTTATAATGGGCTCCTTAGGAGCCATGCATGTTGTTTTCTAATGAGGTGCGTCCTGCAGTAAATGCCCCATAACATACCATAAAATATAAAGTGAATGATTCAAGAACCAAGGTCCAGTATGCTAATAGACTAAACTTTACAACTGACCGTTTTCAAAGAATAGGGTTTATCTGTAAACTTTTGTGGTACACATACATTTAGTTTCTTCCTTCAGTTCCTTTTTCTTTGTTCCCATCCTCTGTTCTCCTGCCCTCTCCCCGTGCATCATTGCCAGAATAAGGGATGTACAGTTGACATGTTTTTAGTCCTCTAACCGTGAGTGGTACTGCTGAACTAGTTTCACTCCTAGGAATTGCAGGTCAGCTTCAACATCAGTTATTGATGTCTGTTTATTTTTTTTGTGTCTGTAATGACTGACTATGCTCAAGTCTGAGCTTTCACTGTTTATTTTTAACAGAATTGCTAAAGTAATCAGATTAATAAGAGGGAAGAAAATCAGCTCCCTTTCAGAGTTCTTTGGGCCCAAGTTTCCACATGATTTGCGCCTGATTTTTAGGAGCAACTGGTGGAGAATGGACTATCTTAGAAATTGCAATTCTCCACATTTTTTTTTTCTGCAGTTCTAGTCAAGTAGAACAGTTCTACTTTGGAACAGAATTTTTTCTTCAAAAGGGGGCGTGTCCGGCCACTGACTCCTGATTTGAAAGTTTCCACAGTGAAAACTTACTCCAAACTAAAGTAGAATGGAGCAAGTGAAGATTTTTGTAGAACTGAAAAAACCTGTTCTGCACATTAAAAAAAATCAGGCGTCGAGAACGAGGTGGGGGGGGGGGGAAAGGGAAGTCATTAAATTCTATAATAAATCCTTATTTATACTTATACAAATAAATCCAACCTGAATAAACATTTATAAGCAAAGAAAAGATTAAATAAACCATCTTCCTACCTGTGTGAAGGTGCCTCAGGCAGGCCTTTCGGGACCGAAGGCTGAATGCGTCCCCAGCACCAGATTTACAGGTAGGTGGCGTTGGGTTCAGAGAGAGAGAGAGAGAGAGAGAGAGAGAGAGAATCCAGTCCGGGAGCGGGGGTCGGGTCAGGTCCGGGGGGCGGGAACAGGAGCGCGCGGGGGGGGCGGGGGGCGGAGCGGGAACAGGAGCGCAGGTCGGGTCCAGTCAGGGGAGCGGGAACAGGAGCGCGGGTCGGGTCTGGTCCGGAGGCAGCGGGTGTCGGGTCTGGTCCGGAGGCAGGGAGGAACGGGTGTCTGGTCTGGTCGGGGGGGGGGGGAGAAAGCAGGAGCTGGCCGTGGGAGGAGCCTTATTCACACAGCCCCAGTGAGGCCATTCGGCCAGGGCTAGGGGCTGCGTGCTTCGGGCCCCTCCCACACAGTTCGGCGCCTGGAGCTATTGCATTTGCGTGCCCACTGTAGCGCGCATGTGCAGAGGTCCCGGCACTGATTTCAGCGCAGGGACCTGGCTCCGCCCCCTACAGCTCGTGCTGCGCTGCGCCAAGGGCCAGAGGACCTGCCGGGAGGTGGAGAATACGGAGGATTTTTTTAGGCGCACTTTGTGGCGTGAAAAACAGGCGTCCAGGTCGGGACTGCGCCGTTCTAGGCGCGTGTGAAAACTTTGGCCCAATATAACTAACTTGGCAAACATTCAAACAAAAGGAAACTCCCCTCCATATCCAGCAGCTTCCTGTTGCCACCGGCATTGCCTCAAACCTAATCTCACTTCCTGGGACCACTTATTCTTTGTCCGTCAAGCTTGGTCTTTGGTTGCCACATACTTCTGTATTGAACTGAGCCTCCTCAGCCTTCTGGCCTGCTCTACCTTAGCCCATGAGCAACACAGTGGGATGTACTGTTCTTAGTATATTCAAATTTACATCCATTTTTTTCCTTATTTTTTCTCTCTCTGGTTTTGCTGAATACAAGAAAGTTATGTGTGTGGAATTGTAGGGGAAGAACCGGTTTTCAAGAACTCCATAGTGTAGTATGTTACTGTGATGGCTGGCGTGCAGCGGCCGCCACACGTTTTTAAAAAAAAATTAAAAATCCACGCACAGGCATCTTCCGCCTTTCACGATTTGGTTTGGGACCTGGAATATTAGGTCCTTCATTGAAATACCTGTAAACTTTTTGACATGGAAGCAAGTCATCCTCGATTCGAGGGACTGCCTATGATGATACTATTACTTCATCTTTCATCATCATAGGCAATCCCTCGAAATCGAGGAAGACTTGCTTCCACTCTAAAAGTGCGTTCTTAGGTGACTGCACAGTCCGATGCGTTAACATATTGTTGACAATGTCTTGGTATTTGTTAATTAGTGGTCTGCTGGTCTGTGCATTTTGCTACCCTGATTCAATTGTTGCAGTCACTTTACAAAGAATACATTCCATTTCTTGGGTGGGGGAATCCAAGAAAGTGTCGTCGCGCCCCCTCCCCCCAGCAGTTTGGAAAGTACTCATCCATGTGCAAGTGTTGCATACTGTGGAGGAACAACTGTTCTTGTGAAGAATGTTGTATAAATAAATATCTTTGTAAAATAAGCTGTGCACTAATTGGATATATCAAGTTGGATGCAAATTATTTTTGAAAATTTGATTCTGCCATGTATAGTCTCACCTATTCTCCTGTTTGCCAATTCTCTTTTTGAAACAACTTTCTAATTCCCTTCAAAAAGCACATGGACTCTGCTTCAACAGTTTATGGCTGAGAATCCTACATTCTCACTGCTCAGTGTAAATAATTTTTTTAAGCTCCCCTTTATTTTTGTGATTATTTTAAATTTGGGAACATAGTAAAGTACAGGATCAGAAAAACAGAATGCTATCCATTTGGCTGGTCCCATAAATCACTAACTCTCAATCATCCATATTCTCCAGTATCTTATCAAATTCTCCTGTAAATGTTGCCACTCTGTTGACCTCCAATGACCTCCATTCCAAACTTCCATCACCCTCTGTATAAAATAGTTAAATCTAAACTGTAAAGTTGTCCTGAAAAGATGTATTAATTGGTTTCTATTGAAAAGGGGAAAAAAAAGACCTAGTAAAATTTGCCAGTTTACTTGGGTGAAAGAAGTTGGAAAACCAGAAAGGGCCATAAAACATTGGGAGGTACAAGGTTTATAGGCTAAAAGAATTGGTGCAAATACAAATCTGTTGTTGTCACACCAGCTTTTTTGCTAACAGTGAATGGAGGAAAATATATCTCTTCTATGTAGCCTACTGGTATCTAAGAAATGTGAAATAAATTACATGTCGGCATAATAGAAATTGCAGCTTTTCAGACATTCCCCTTTTCACCATCAGGTTAAGAAGATATCCTCTTGGCACATATCAAAATGAGTCTGATTCCAAGAGAGTCACAACTGCCAGCTAGAATGGGACAGTGGAAACATATTCTTCCTCTGAGTAGTTGACGGTTAGTTTTGCCCAATTTTGTTCTGGGATGTACACTTTAGAGTATGCTGATTGAATCGTTCTTGAATTCCTCCTTTAGTGTGGTGGTTCTCTGAAGTGTGGGGGCGGAGGAGCAGACTGCCTTGATATGTCATTGAAATCTGAGAAACTGAGGAAGGCAATGACAGATGGTGTTAGACAAGTTGCCAAATTTGTTTGGAGTGTGTTTGGAAGCAACTGGGACAAAGACAATGTTGACAGCACTGAATTCGTTACTTTAGGCAGGTAAAGACCCAATTGTGGGAGCCAGTTATGAGCTGATCAACAGAAGCTATAGATCACAGAGTTGTTATAGTTTTGGGGGCTTACTCATTCCAGTCACATGAGTTTTATACCATTGATACTGTGGTAATATCTTAACAGTATTTGTAAATTTACTTTACCATCATCATAGGCAGTCCCTCGAACGAGGATGACTTGCTTCCACACGAGTTCACAGATGTTTCAATGAAGGACCCGATGTTCCAGTCCTGAACTCCAATTGAGGGGGTGAAGATTCCTATGTGTGGATTTTTTTTAACATGTGGTGACCGTTGCACATCAGCCACCACACGGGCTTGACAGAGTTAGGCCTTTATCCACTGGCAAGGGTTAACCAGGACGACTGGAGACCTGCTCTGCTGCACGGACTTAGTGCACACACATATCGCAGTATGGGCTGGTCCGTGCTGCCCCTGGGCCCTCGACTCTTCTAGGCCCCGTACCCTCATTCGCAGCACCTCCGCCACGATCTCCCGCCGCACCACCACACCAAACATTCGCCGAACCTCCATCACGATCACCCACCAAATCTCAGCCACGATCCCTCATCACTCCTCCGCCCCGATCATTCGTCGCAAGTCCACCACGACCGTCCCGCTCCTCTGCTTTACCAGGGCCCCACCGATGCTCCTGCTCCAAACGGCAACTTGGGTCCTGATGAAGACACCCAGTCGTCCACCTCGAAACTGTTGCACATTTGTGTTAGCTTGAGCTGGAAGCTGCAGTGGTATGCTCCAGCTCTTTTTGTAGCTCCAACTGCAGAGATGTTCTCTTGCAGGTTGGGGTGGCCCACGATATCCCAGGGCCCGGCGCTCCAGCTCTTTTTATATCCCCGACCTGCGGAAATGTTCTCTTGCAGGTCGGGGTGGCTCACAATGTCTTTACCAGGACTTTGCCAGTGACTGCTCAGTGTTGAAGAAGATAAAAGTTCTCCTATTGTCTTGGCTCTCATTCCTCACCAACCAACACTCTGGCATTCATGTTTGTGAGATCTTGATAAATGCTTATGAACTGGCACATTTGCCTATGTAATAGTCACTGTATTGCAAAGTAATTTATTGCAAGTGAAATTGATGCATTTCTAAGAGATTTGAGAAGGTCCTATGCAAGTCTTTTTTATATTGGGCTTTGACAAGAATAAGCTTACTGCTTATCCCAAGGTTTCTCTACTACTGGATGAGCTGCTAGTTTCATGAGTGTGAGGTCAAATCTGTTGTGTTCTCCTTCATTCCCCAGGAATTAACTGAACACTTGTCACTTCCTTAAGAGGATTCTCCATTGATTCCACATGTGTGGAATAAACCCTACATTATTTATCGAATTAAGATGTAAATTAAGGATAGCACATTGTGAATTTTATTTAACAGCTCAGCCATAAAAGGAGGAACAATGAGGTCCCTTAATTGGGTAGAACTCTCTAAAGTATCATGTACTATGCATTTATAGGGTATCAAGGGCTTGTAAGATATGATCTAAAGCCAGAGTTGAGGAAGGTGGTGGGGCTGGAGGAGATTAGAGATTGGCAGGTGTGAGGCCATGGAGGCATTTGAAATACGAGGATGAGAATTTTAAATTTGAGACATTGGTGGACCAGGAGCTAATGTAAATGAGGGAGCACAGGCATGATGGGTGAATGGGATTTGGTGCAAGTTAGCATTTAATATTAGTGCAACTTAATATTAACACTTCTTAATATCACTTCTTGGAGATCAGGACCAGATTTCAAAGTTGTTTTTTGATGTATTTTAGGTTATTTTTTTACATTCGTACTTGCTTATTTCAAATTGCCAGATAACTGCATCCGTGCACCAACTCCCTGCATTGCTTTTCTTTAACCTGGCAGGAGAATCGTACGTCGTTGAAAATATGCATCTATCATGCTACCACTGTGGGATAAGGGGACACTTTTAGCAATGTAAGAACAGGGACTCTCTGCATCTATGCCAACTGATTCCAACTAAACACTTGCCAAACACTTTTATATTTCACATTTACTTTTACATTCATGATGCCTTCAGTGAAGAGTGAATCTGCTGGAAGTACAGGTATTAAGTCGTCATCTCCATGATTAACCCTCTACAAACCTATATAATTTTACAATATGTTCAAAGTTCTGTTCAGCCACATCCGTGCAAAACCACATCAATAATTGCCTCCCACGTAGTTCTGAGTTAGGATGTCTCAAGAAAAGTGCTTCTTCCAGCTGACCTAGGAGTGTTGTAACATGATGCTTCCTGGATGGTGGAGTCTGTGGCAATTCTGTTGAAGTCAGCATGATAGTTGTTCCTTTAGAAACTTCTATTTTTAAGAGGGAGCAGCGTTTCAAATGGGAGGGGGTGTGGTGGACTGAGGGGTTAAAAGCACATTTTACAGAAAATACTGGGTTTCCTTCCTTTTCTCTTCCACCCATCTCTCTAAATTCAGAGGCTGATTCAAGTTAGTGCGAAAGAAATGAGCCAGGCAACAATAGACCAGTTAACCTTACAGCAGTAGTAGGAAATTTGAAAAAGACCATAATTAGAGATAAAATAAATACTTAGAAAAGCATGGACTGATCTGAAATGGTCATTGTAGATTTGGATGAGTTAGGGCATGTTTTACAAATCTGATAGTTTGAGAATAAAAAAAAATATATAAATATCATGGTGGATTATTTTATATGGAATTCTAAAAAGCATTTAATAAAGTGCCACACTAAAATTGGTTGAGAAAGCTAAGGCTTGGATGAATATGAAAGTTTGCTGATACTAAATAGGGAGCACAACAAGCTGGCAGGGAGAGTGCAGGATACTACAGGAGGGGAATGCGTAGTTGATAAGTAGCCGATGCATTTTAATGCAGAACAATGTGAGAACTGTGATAAGGGGAAATAAACCTTAAATAGTCATTTTCTCAATATAGTGGAGGAGCAAAGAGATCGAGGTGTTTAATTAGGACAATAAATGAGATTTGGGGGTTTATAATGAGTGAATACAAAATCAGAGGTCATAATTGTACAAATGATGGTTAGGTCAAGTTTGAAATACTGTGTGCAGTTTTGGCGTCCTCTCTGAGCGGGATATAATAACCCTGAAGCCTAAGTGGAGGGCACTGAGCACCTCTAGTCTCATCGCCGAGAGCATGCAGAAGTCAAGCACAGGCAGCAGAAAGAGCGTGCAGCAAACCAGTCCCACCCTCCCCCTTTCCCTCAACCACAATCTGTCCCACCTGTGACAGGGACTGTGGCTCTCATATTGGGCTGTTTAGCCACCTAAGGACTCACTTATTTTTTTAAAGAGTGGAAGCAAGTCTTCCTTGATTCCGAGGGACTGCCTATGATGATGATGATGTAAGCCAGGTTTATCAGAATGATACCAGGGATGAGGGGTCTGAGTTACAAGGAAAGACTGGAGTAACTCGAGCTATATTCTCTCAAATTGAGAAAATGAGATGGGGGGGGGGAAGAGGTAGTAATAAAATGAATAGATAGGGTAAACATCGCCAATTTTCCTTGGCTGTTAAATCAGGGAAAACAGGCCACAATTTCAATATGACCACTAGATATTTAAAGGAGACTAGAAGAAGCTGGAATGCTTCGCCACAAGTGGGAATTGATGCATTCAAAAAGATGCTGGATAATTACTTGTGGGGAGAAAGCAGGAATGTAGAATTTGTTTGGGGAGAAAGCAGGAAATAGCACTCTGTAAAATCAGTCCCCAAGAGGGACCTAAATTCACTTGGTAAGAAGGGCAAAATGGACACCTGTGCTAAATTTTCTATGGTTAACAGTACTGCTATGTATAATTTTATCTGCACCAGACAGACAAAACAGATGATTATTTTCATCCCTACTTAACACTTAATAATTATGGCTGGGAGCATTTGGCTTTTAAAAATACAAATCGTAGAAATCCAATTATTAACAAAGATCTTGGAGCCAAGCCAAGTGTTGTGCTGCAAATTTCTGCAGAAAGATTCAAAGTTGACAATGGATAGCTGTTACATTGTTCCATATCATGACTGCATTCTGATAAAAACAAGTCCGTATTCACTGAGCAAGATTAAGTGCCTGCCGAGTCCAGTTGATTGCTTATGTAATTAGCCATTGAAAATGTACCGGAGGAGGATTAGTACCCTGCCACGTTATGCTAGCAGTGAAGCTTGCCACCTGTAGCTTCGTAGCATATTCCCCGGACACTTGTGGTTATTGCCAAACACAGTGCGGCTAACTTATTCCCTTTTTACCCCAAACTTGGGTAATCTTGAAAGACTTTTCTGGGAAACCGGTAGGAATTAAGTGTTGAATTAACACACTTTTTTCAAATAAAATTGCTGTAAAATAGTTAATATGTATTTGATACATTAAAAAAATCTTAAGCTAAGAGAAAATCATGCAATTTTAAGTAATGCTTTTAATTTGGAGGGAGTAAAGGAGAAATAAATACCATATTTTATTAGATACTTACAGTGCTTAAATTTTAGGAAAGGAAACTTGGATGCCTTTTAAGTTCTGAGGTAGCTTTTTATTTTTTAAAAGGCTTGTTGAAACACCTATTGTAAATCAATTTAGCTCGTCAGTTTTACTGTTGTGAAAAGGAATTTATTAGAACACAGTGTCTGGATATTAATGCATAACAGAAAAAGCAGCAGTATTCCCCTTCAACAACACACTGTATTTATTTAAAAGTTATTTACATGGCACTGAGTTCTAGCTGCTATGATGCCATGTTCATTTTTAATTGCTTAATGTTTTCCCACTTAGTGACTTTTCAAATCCAATGTGGCTTTCCCAGTCTTCATGACAGTAGCACATACATGGCAGACTTGGATCCAAATTTAGATTGGATCTATCTTCTGCCCCCACAAAAAAAAAATCACCATAACTAGGATTAAAATGCACCATCAGTACTCAACTGCAGTACTGCATCAGCAGAGGTGCTGTTCTTCAGCTGTGGATGCCTGGTGTTTTAGATGGAAGTTAAAGAGCCCATGGCATTATTTAAGGAAGGACAGAAGTTATGGAGTCTTAACCAACATTCCTTCCTCCACCATAATCGGCAAAAATAGATTAACAGGTTATTCTACTCGCTGTTTTGGAATCTTTTGTGTAGAATCAATGCAGTGTTTTTGCACATAAATCACTGAACTGTAATTCACAGTAAATCGTTGTAACTGAAGGAATTTGAGGTGTTTTATGATGCGATAAGGCGCTGTAGACATGCTGATCTAATATTGTCATTGTTGCAGTACATGCTGAATACAACTTAGCCACTACTGACGTAAAAATAACCAGTGGAAATGACACTGTGCTTACCTGAAAGGGGAAAAAAAGGGGTTTTCTGCTTATGGTTAGAATATAGCTTTAAAGCTTTTGATTGGGCGTCTCAAATAGGAGAGGAAACTTTGTACTGAAAGTACTTTTCTTTAGGTCCTTTATTATGATTCGATATAATCTGGGGTTCTGTAAGGGCAATGTTGAAGTTGCATCCCGATGCCACATTCACATTTTTCTCCTCCAAGTCTGCCACTGATTGGAGACCTATTGAGTGAACGGAGGTTGTAATTCTGACTGCAATTTGGAAAAAGTGGGTCTCTGCTGCTCATGGAACAGATGTGCCATGGGAATTGTGTTGGCAGCGGATGGTACTCTGATCAGGTAAAAACACACTTTCTTTCTCTTCCACAGTAATTAGTGATGTTTGTCCAACAACTATATATCCCTGCTCCAAGACAACCTGGTGTTCTTAAATTATGTACATTAAGTATTTGCTGTAATTGTATAGGATAGCCTGATCTAGCTCTTCAAGTTGAACATAATTGGATTTTTAGTATTTTTAAATTAATTAGCTAAAGTTTTAAGTAAGTTAGAGTGTTAAGCTGGTTTATTTTATATTTCCTGCCAATTTTGTTGAGTTAGCTATAGTCTTTCCTTTTGGAGGGGTTGTATATTCTTTACCTGATTTTTTTTTTGCAATTATACTTTCAAGTGGTTATAGAATTATATTTTTACTTGCATTATGCAAAGATATAGTAAATCAAAAGATATTCTTTGTTTTAAATTTTTGAAACATTTTTGAGTTCCAAATTTGATCCCAATTCTATCTGACCCCTCTCTGAAGGCTCTGATTGTTGGCCAGTACAATTCCATTAATACTGGCAGGCCTCTGGTCATAATATTCAATTTAACAACAACTTGTATTTATATAGCGCCTTTAACGCAGTGAAACGTCCCAAGGCGCTTCACAGGAGTATTGAGATGGAAAAAAAAGAATGTTACATCATTTTTTTTTGATCATTTCCATATCCTCTACATTTATAAGTGTTTGACCTGCAAGTCCTGAAGTGGAATAAAAATAAACTTTGAAATGATCGTCCTTTTTTCTCCAAGGTCATGATTAAAATTTATAATACTCTGTACAATTGAACACAGTTAGAAAACAGACTTGGAAGCAGCACAAAGTAGCACACAGCATTAATACTGCACAATAGTATGTCTTAATATACAAGTAAAATATATTGGATCATTGTAATTGCACGCTTTGTTATACATAGTGAACTTTACTTTGTGAAGATGTTCAAACTGTACATTCTGTACGTGCCAGCAGCTGTCTGCATTATGTATGATTAGTTATTCTGGTCACTCTGTAGTTGAGGCATTTGAATTTAAAAATAAAATGTTTTTGTCATGAGTATTTAGAAAAAACCATGCAAATGTGACTACTTTGTTGTTTGGCTTATCCTGTTAGTTCCCTTTATCATTAAGGTAGAAATTATTGCTGTCCCAGAGGCTTTTGCTGCAAACTAAACTGGAGCTTTATGGCAGTTCGGTTAATTTTAAACAGCATTTAGTAAGTTGTGTGAAAGGTGATATGGTAAGTGTGTAACAAGTTAGTACATCTCATCAATTTGAAATTCTAATGTTAAAGCTGGTGAATCATGGCTAGGTTGGATTCATGTGTGAATTTTGTTCTGTCACCTAGGGCACTGGATTTGTCAGAATTTTTGCTTTGATTTTTTTTTTCCTGTGCACTAGACACCTCAAAATTTTTAAAATACAGGTATATATTATTGTAATTTTTCAGATAATTGGAGTAGCAATTCTGGCATATCCTATATTTTTCATTTCACAATCAAAGGAATTAAAATCAGTTTTAAAAAAAAAAGTAAAGTACCTGTAAATAAAAATTGTCTTGTTCCCTATGTAACATAAAACGTAGCTACATCAAAATAATTCTACAAACCAAGAAAATCCAATAAAACTTGAAGAGTAAAAGCCATAGGGGTTAAAAATGATTTTTCCTAGCAATCTGGCTCATAACCAGAATGAATACACCTGTCATTTCACTCTCCATTTAAGCTATCCTTTCGGATGCCATGATGGTACATTTGGAAGTGGTTTCACTTCAGTGGTTTCATGTAACTAGCCGTGATTCGCCAGCTTTAACATTAGAATTTCATGCAGTATTGAAGTCCAGCACCTTCCTGAATTCTGTGTCAGATACACCATCTTCAGGTAGTGGTATAGTAATGGTTTCATGTTGTGTAAATTCATGCTTCTTTTGGTACAGAAATCTGAGTGTAGATAAACTATTTGGAAATTAAATCCTTGGAGAACCTTGAACAGATTGTTTTGACGTACGTTAAATTTAAATTAATGGAAAAACTAATAATGTAGGTTGTTATTTTAATCCACAGGAGACACTTTCTTATTGATGGGGCTGAGGAGAGGAGCGTACAGGAATTTAGCCTTTCTATTAGCTACAATAATAAACTTTCAAGTTTACTAACTGGTCAATGGGACAGGCCATTGCAATCTGGCTGGTTTGTCATATGTCGACAGACTGCACCATTCAGTGAGGCCAGCAAAGGACATGGGAACCTTTTTGATGGCTTCTTTAAAGATGCATTGGCTTTTTTGGTCACATGACTGATCTCAAATATACTGACCCCAGGTTAATTATGCTATACTCTTAAGTTATTTTATCCTCTCTGCATTACTTAAGGTTTTGGCTTGCTTCATACTATTGGAGAAAAAAATTTGTCCCTTCCATAACTTGCAACTAAGCTTTTTAAAGCACTTGTTGAGTCACTCTGATTGCTCAGTACTAAGTCATAAGACACATATGCCTCCCTATACATGGACTTTCAAAAGGCCTTGAATAAGCTACCGCATAGTAGACTCATAACTAAGGTCAGATCATGTGGAATCAGGGGACAAGTAGCAGAATGGACAGCAAACTGGCTACTTAGAGAGTAGAGGTTAAAGGTTATGCTGATAGATTTAGATGAGAAAAGACTGGAGGAGGCTCGAGTGGCGCATAAATGCCAGCATGGACTGGTTGGGCCGAATGGCCTGTTTCTATGCCGTATATCCTATGTAAAAGGTTGGTAAGGATCATGGCCTGCATGTTGCCGTGGAGCAGGCGGAGGATGGTGACGAACTTTTGGGGGCATCCGAAACGGAGGACGCCACTCCATAGACCCTCGCGGTTGACAGTGTCCAAGGCCTTTGTAAGGCCAAAGAAGGCCATGTGTAAGGGTTGGCACTGTTCATTGCTGCAAAAATCATGTCCGTTGTGCCCCATGGGGGACAAAATCTTCATTGTGACCCCGGAAGGAGCTCCTTGGCCACAGGAAGAAGACAGTTGAGGAGGACTCCAGCGCCGACTTTCCCAGTGGCTGATAGCAGGGAGATTCCTCTGTAGTTGCCACAGTCAGATTTGTCCCCTTTTTTTAAAGATGGTCACAATTACTGCATCTCTGAGATCCCCGGCATGCTCTTCTCCCTCCAGATAAGAGAGATGAGGTCATGTATTCGCGCTAGTAGTGCCTCTCTGCCATACTTCAATGCTGTATGGCTCAGAGACATGGACCATGTACAGCAGACACCTCAAGTCACTGGAGAAATATCACCAACGTTGTCTCCGCAAGATCCTACAAATCCCCTGAGAGGACAGGTGCACCAACATCAGCGTCCTCATCCAGGCCAACATCCCCAGCATTGAAGCACTGACCACACTCGATCAGCTCCGCTGGGCAGGTCACATAGTTCGCATGCCAGACATGAGACTCCCAAAGCATGTGCTCTACTCTGAGCTCCTTCACGGCAAATTAGCCAAAGGTGGGCAGCAGAAATGTTACAAGGACACAGTCAAAGCCTCCCTGATAAAGTGTGACATCCCCACTGACACCTGGGAGTTCCTGGCCCAAGACTGCTCTAAATGGAGGAAGTGCATCCGAGAGGGCGCTGAGCACCTCGAGTTTCAACGGCGAGAGCATGCAGAAATCAAGCGCAGGCAACGGAAAGAGCGTGCGGCAAACCAGTCCCATCCACCCCTTCCCTCAACGACTATCTGTCCCACCCGTAACAGAGTCTGTGGCTCTCTTATTGGACTGTTCAGCCACCAAAGAACTCACTTCAAGAGTGGAAGCAAGTCTTCCTCTATTCTGAGGGACTGCCTATGATGATGATGATGTAAAAGATAGTTACTTAAACAGGCAGAAGGTGGGAAGTGGTGTTCCACAGAGATTGGTGCTGGGATCATTGTTCACCATTTACATAAATGATTTGGACTCTGGAATCGGAAGTACAATATCAAAATTTGCGGATGATTCGGGGTGGGGGTGTATAGTTAATACTGGGGAGAACTGGGGACAAAATACAAGATGACGTAACAAACTTTTAGAATTGACGGGTAAGTGACAAATTAATTTCAATATAGATAAGTGTGAGGTGGTGCATTTTGGTAGAAGGAATAAAGAGGCCACCTACTCCTTGGAAAGTAAGTCTGAATGGGTTAGAAGCGCAAAGGGATCTCGGTACAGATACAGAAATCATTAAAAATAGCAATGCAGGTTAACAAAGCCTTTAAAAAGTGCAAACAAAGCACTCGAGTTCATTTCTATAGGAATAGAATTCATAAGCGGAGAAATTATGCTTATTTTAAATCATCATCGGCAGTCCCTAGAAGTTGAGGAAGACTTGCTTCCACTCTAAAAGTGAGTTCTTAGGTGACTGAACAGTCCAATATATGAATTAGAGTCTCTGTCACAGGTGCAGCAGACGCTCGTTGAGGGAAAGGGTGGGTAAGGAGTCTGGTTTTCCGCACGCTCCTTCCGCTGCCAGTGCTTGCTTTTGGCATGCTCTTGGCGACCCGACTCAAGGTGCTCAGCGTCCTCCCGGATGCTCTTCCTCCACTTAGGGCGGTCTCTGGCCAGTGCCTCCCAGGTGTCGGTGGGGATGTTGTATTTTATCAAGGAGGCTTTGAGGGTGTACTTGAAACGTTTCCTCTGTCCACCTGGGGCTCGTTTGCCGTATAGGAGTTCCGAGTAGAGAGCTTCCTTTTGGAGTCTTGTGTCAGGCATACAAACAATGTGGCCCGTCCAACGTACCTGGACAAGTGTGGTCAGTGCTTCGATGCTGTGGACGTTGGCCTGATCGAGAACAATGACGTTGGTGCGTCTGTCCTCTCAGGGGATTTGTAGGATCTTGCGGAGACATCATTGGTGGTATTTCTCCAGCGATTTGAGGTGTCTACTGTATATGATCCATGTCTCTGAGCCATATCGGAGGGCGGGTATCACCACAGCCTTGTAGACCATGAGCTTGGTGCCAGATTTGAGGGCCAGATTTTACGACGTTGGTTAGACTACATTTAGAGTGCTGTGCACAGTTCTGCTCTCAGTATTACAAAAAGGATATAGAAGCACTTGAATATCTTCAGAAAAGATTTACAAGAATGATGCCAGAGCTGAGAGTACAACTATCAAAAAAGATTGAACAGGCTAGGGTTTTTTTCTCTCTGAGAAAACTGAGAGGTGTCCTGATAAGGTCTTTAAAGTTATGAAGGGGTTCGACAGGGTAGAAGTAGAGAAGATAGTTCCACTTGTGGAGGAGTCTAAAACATGGGACTATAAATATAAGATAAATCACTAATAAATCCAGTAAGGAATTCAGCAGAAGTTTCTTTACTTAGAGAGTGGTGAGAATGTGGAACTCACTACCACATGGGGTGGTTGAGGTGAATAGCATAGATGCATTTAAGGGGAAGCTAGATAAGTACATGAGGGAGAAAGGAATAGAAGGATTTTTTTGATAGGATAAGATGAATTAAATAGAGTGGGAGGATGCTTGTGTGGAGCATAAACACCGGCATAGACCATTGGGCCAAATGGCCAGTTTCTGTCCTGTAAATTCTATGCAAATCTGTATAATACTTGATTTAACTAATTTCAGCCAGGTCAGCAGTCACTACAATTGGTCGAGGTTAGTGGAAAGAAATATCAGCTAGTATTTCACACTGCTGACAGCAATCTAGGGATCCCTGATAGTAGTTATGGATATTGGGCACAGGATCAGACTTGCCTATGATAACCCCTCCCTGCCGCCCACCCCCCCCCCTCCCCCCGAGTTGAATAGTGGCTGACGTGAGGTATGAGAGCTGCTGCCTTCCATTGAACCATACACAATTATACCAATCAGGAAGAGAGGCAAGAAAATAAGGGGGTTATTGATCTTGCCCAAGTAGCTATATTTCTTGCATAAAGTTGCCTGTGTTACGCTGTCTGACTGCTTTATACTAGTCCTACATCACAATAGTGACTACACTTCAAAAGTACTTCATTGGCTGTAAAGCGCTTTGGGATATCGTGAAAGGTGCTATATAAATGTAAAACTTGCTTTCTAGTGGTTAAGTGTGTGACTTGGATTGCATTTACATAGATCACGTCTGGGGTGACGTTGACATAAAATAGCCAACTGCAAGGCAGAGTTTCCATATTGAGATGCATCAAAAGTACGTTCTTCAACGCTGTTTATAGAAAAATAGACCGTTTAGTGCCTGCAAGATTTGATTTGATACAGAACTCAAAAGTAAGCAAGTGTTTTTTTGGTACATTTGTATTCTGTCGCACTGAATTTAGTTTGGATATTTTAGTTTTGCATTCAAAATAAAATTGTAACTCCTTTTTGTATTACGAATGCAAAGCACAATAGAATGTGTTTACGTCGACTCCTGGTAAATAAAGTTTTTGTGATAAGTTGTTTATTCATGGAGAAGGAGTTTGACTGTATTGTGCTTTCAGTTCTCAATGCTGGTTTAGCAAGATTTCTTGTGGAAACTGCAGCATACAGTGCTGAAATCCCAGGGTGTTGTTTTCAGGCATAGGATTACTTCACAAACTCTGTTTGGGGAAGGGGGAGGTGGAGGAGAATCTGCAAACTCAGGTTACACTCTGCATTCCACAGTCTACTTCACTGTGTGTCTGGAGACTCGCTGGCTGCACTTTAAACGCGCGGTTAATTTGACACTGCCCTGGACTAACCCCCAGTTTGAAGGGTGGGCAGGCAGTGAGGAAGGAACTGAAGTACTTTGTGTTTTAAAAAAAAAAAATCTCTTTCTAACTGAGGGCTGCTAGTATTTCTCCTGGTATATTAGTTTATAATTTTATTTCAATGTTAAACATTTTGAACAGAATTTTTTTTTTGAATGTACAAGGAGCTGGTCTGTGTATTGCTTCGGAAAGCTTAGAAAAGCATCAACTAGTGCCTGTGGTGTCCATTGCTCTGCCATCCTCCATACACAGCTGCATATCTGTCATTATTATGTGTGATGTTTCTAAAGTATAATATTGAAAAATTATTTCAGTTCAGAAATTAGTAAAACTTTGAAATTGCAAGTCCTACTTACAGTGCAATTGCTTTATGAAGTACGACAGTCAAATGTTTTTTTAGTTATCATACATACAATATATTTATTAAGAGTAATAGTTTAATTTGGTGGCAGAGGGTATCTTTTTGCATCAGAAAAGTTGTGTTAACATGAATAAGAAGCTGATTCAACTGATGGTTAAATTTCTTCTCTCTTACCATTGAAATGTGCTACCCCTGTTCACAGAATCTAACCTTTTTTAGAAATATTTAATTGTATACTAGTTGAGATCCTAAATCACAAGAATTGCTACTCAGTTTATGTATTGTTCCCTTCCCCAATGCAGCCCTGTTTTGAGCTGTGACTGCAAACATTTGTTTTGAGAATGCTGTTATTGGTTGTACATGCTGGTATGTCTGCGACACCATTTGTAAATTAAGATTAGCCTAATTCTATTTTTAGTGTAAGGGATTATTTGAGAGCCAATTAGTACAATTGTAAATGAAACACCGCCATATAGTGTTTGGGATTCAGTTTGCGTGGGAGTGGGGAAGATGTGGATGTAGTGAGTGCGATGCAACTACAAAGAGATTTTAAAAATAAAAGTAGAACAAAGCTGGAAATACTCAGCAGGTCAAGCAGCATCTGGGGAAAAACAGCAGTCGACGTTTTAGAATATTTTCTTAATAGAATGATACGTGGAGCTGTAGAGGAGCAAAGAGATTTAGGTGTCCATGTACAGAAATCACACAGTGCACAAGTTCAAAACGGCTCATGGAATGTTGGTGTTTATCTCCAAGGTTGGAATACAGAAGTGAGGAAATGATGCTTCAGTTGTACAGAGCCTTGGTCGGACCTCATCTGAAGTACTGCGTTCAGGTTTGGGTACAGAATCTCGGGAATTATATAGTGGCCGTAGAGATTCACCAGAATTATGACATGGCTTAAAGGGTTAAATTGAGGGCAGATTGCATAAACTTAGTTTGTATTCCCTTGAAATTAGAAGATTGAGTGGTGATTTAATTGAGGTGTTTAAAATAAGATGCAATAGGGTAGACACTGAGCAACTATTTCCTTTGGTGGGAGTATCCAGAACAAGGGTCAGAATCTTAAAATTAGAGCTAGGCCTTTTAGGAGTGAAATTGGAAAGCATTTTTATACACCAAAAGTAATGGAAATCTGGAACTCTCCCAAAAGCCTCTGGATGCTGAGGCACTTAAAATTTTCAAGACTAACATTGTTAATTCTTTGTTTGGTAAGGATATCAAAGGATATGGAGAAAAGGTGGGTAAATGGAGTGTGGTACATCAGACATGATCTAGTAGAGTGATAGAACAGGCTCAAGTGTCTAATTAAAGAAATAACTTGCATTTATATAGTGCCTTTCACAACCTCTGGATGTCCCAAAGCACTTTTTCAATGAATTATGTACTTTTTGAAGTGTAGTCACTTGAAGTACAATGGAATAATGACTAAATAATCTGTTTTAGTGGTGTTGATTGAGTGATATATATTGGCTAGGATTCGAGAGAGAACTTGTCTGTTCTTCGAGATAGTGCCATGGGATCTTTTACGTACACCAAAGAGGGCAGATGTTGGTTTAACGTCTCATCCGAAAGGCAGCATCTCCGACAGTTCAGCGTTCCCTTAGTACGGGAGTATCAGCCTAGATTTTTGTGCTAAAGTCTCTGAAAAGGGGCTTGAACCCACTCCTGAATAGACTACTCCTGTATTTCTGAGTTAGAAACATAGAAATTTACAGCGCAGAAGGAGGCCATTTCGGCCCATCGTGTCCACATTGGCCGACAAAGAGCCGCACAGCCCTTGGTCAGCAGCCCTGAAGGTTTACATATAATGCTTATGAACAATGACGGAAAGGCAAAGAACACCCGGCCCAACCAGTTCGCCTTGCACAACTGCGACACCCCTTATACTGAAACATTGTACGCTCCACCCCAACCAGAGCCATGTGATCTCCTGGAAGAGGCAAAAAAACAGATAAAAATCTAGGCCAACTTGGGGAGAAAAAATCTGGGAAAATTCCTCTCGGACCCATCCAGGCGATCGAAAATAGTCCAGGAGATCACCCTGGACGTATTCGATTCCCTGCAGTACTTACCATTATATCTGCGCCATCCAACAAAAGTTCATCCAGTCTAATCCCAATTACCAGCTCTAGGTCCGTAACCCTGCAGGTTATGGCACTTTAAGTGTCCATCCAACCATCTCTTAAAAGTGGTGAGGGTTTCTGCATCCACCACTCTTCCAGGCAGCGAGTTCCAGATCCCCACAACCCTCTGCGTCAAGAAGCCCCCCCCCCCCCCCCCCAAAACCCCTCTAAACCTTCCACCAGCCACCTTAAAACTATGCCCTCTTGTAATAGACCTCTCCACCAATGGAAAGAGGCCCTTACTATCCACTATGTCCAGGCCCCTCAATATTTTGTACACCTCAATGAGGTCTCCTCTCAACCTCCTCTGTTCCAATGAGAACAAACCCAGCCTATCCAATCTGTCCTAATAAAGATTCTCCATTCCAGGCAGCATCCTAGTAAATCTCCTCTGCACCCTCTCTAGTGCAATCACATCCTTTCTATAATACGGTGAGCAGAACTGCACGCAGTACTCCAGCTGTGGCCTAACCAAAGTATTATACAATTTAAGCATAACCTCCCTGCTCTTATATTCTATGCCTCGGCCAATAAAGGCAAGCATTGCGATTGCCTTCTTAACCACCTTTATCCACCTGGCTTGCTATTTTCGGGGATCTTTGGACAAGCACTCATCTACACTATTAAGTGGCCTACTGCTTAATGTGTATACCTATTCCTTTATTAGCCCTCCCAAACTGCATCACCTCACACACTTCTCTGAATTAAATTCCATTTGCCACTGCTCTGCCCACCTGACCAGTAGATTGATATCCTCCTGCAGCCCATGACTTTCCTCTTCATTATCAACCACACAGCCAATTTTAGTATCGTCTGCAAACTTTTTAATCATACTCCCTATATTCAAATCTAAATCGTTGATAGACACCACAAAAAGAGTTCTTTGCTTTTATTTTCAGATTTGCAGAAATTGCAATATTTCTTTACTAATGCGTTTTATTGAATTAATTTTTTTTAAATTGGGATTGACTTTTCAAGACCTGCTACAGCTCCTGATTTATTAGTCCTGAAAAGAGGCTAGAAAAAACTTAACTGGGTCAACAATTTTGCTGCTGGAAAAGGAGAGACAGCGTTAGTAGTGGAATGGTGGGGAGCTGGCACATGGATGCTAGAAACAATCATCAGGTTAGACAGCATCTGTGTAGGGAACCGACAAGTCGACACTTTGAATGTGCACCCTTTGTTAAGTTATAAATAGTGTGCCATGATCGGAATTAAACAAAATCCAGTGTAAAAGTGTCTCCTTTTTTTTTCTTTTTTTCTTACAATAACGCTGTAGCAGACCACCTTGCTTTCATTCGAGCAATTCTTTGATTTCAATTTATTACTTTCATACCAAAGGAACCTACTTGCTAAAAAGCAAAATGATGTACCTGTGTAGAATGGATGCTTATTTTATACTGTTAGCACCAAGTATTGGCATCAGTTGCACCCAGGTCTGGTATAACACAAGTTTGGTTCTGCCTCAGTCTGTCTCAGTCTGAATACCAGTTAGAATGTTTATCCTTTGTCACATGGTCATCTTATGGCTTCAGTTAAGGGGACACGTATGCTGAAACCTTGTGTAATTGCCTACATTAGTAAGACACAATTGCTTAATGTTCAAAGTATTGTATTCGGCAGTCATTGTGACATCAATAAATATTGGACCATTATTCTTTGAACTGAATATGTTCTTGCAATGTTTGTACTGCATTGATTTCATTTGTATATATGTAATCAGCTGGGTTTAATTTTTGCCAGCTTATGCTGCTTTGTTTTTATTGTGACCAGACATTGACTCATTGCCATTCAGTGACGTATACCAGCTTGTAGCAATCTTGCTGATTTGATGTTGCACTTAAATTGAGTCTTAAAAGATAGGAAATTTTTGCCAGAATGGAATAACTTGACACAATGTTGAAGTATACTTTATGCATACACTGCAAATTTATATGCTGAGAAATTAGTAAATATTGCAGGCAAACATGTGTGTAATTAAAATAAACAGCATAAGCATTTTGCCTTATTAATGAGTCCACTGTAATCTTCGTTCAGACTTTATAAAAAGTTATCAAACTTATTTTGTGATTCACTGGCCCTCACTAAGGTGGCAACTTTTAAATCAGAGCAATGGTAAATTTGTACAGAGTTTTAAAATCGAAGTGCTGACTGGCACCAGTTGCACTCTTTTGTGGGCTAGCAACAAGAAATATTTTCCATATTTTTACAGTCGTGACATCAACTGGTGTTTTGAAATGGTGCTTGCTGCTTCCGAAATTCATTCATGTTGCAAAAGACAAGTTTGAAACGAGATTAAACTTTTGTGTGCTAACAAAATACTCTGAGGCACCCATGGAATTAATACATTCCATTGTTCCAACTTGTATTATTCAAGCAGCTTCAGTCGTGGAAGTTTAAAAATGTCAATTCAAGCAGACGTTCTGAGCGTTCTTGGTTGTTTTAATTGAAAAGCACCAGTGCACATAGTCCAGGACAACCAAATGTTGAAAAGAATAGGTGTGAAAATAACCTGGATCAAAAAGTGGTAGTTAAATGAAGGCAAACTTGTGTTTTAATTACTTGTAAATTGAAGATGGAAAGAAAGATTGAAAGAGGCAATGAGCTACACAATTTTCTGTTCCTGGAAAAGAATAAGTTGGAGTAAGAGACTGTACAATGAAGCTTCATCTTAACACAGAAAGGATGCAATGCCGACTTAGGAGGAAGAAAAGAGACTTTCAAAGGAATGATAGCTATAGTATTAATAAAATGCAGAAAGACAACATAGCTTGTTAAAAGAAAAGGAATTGCACAAAATTGAACTGGGAAGCAGTTGTAACATTGGAGGAGACATGGGTGTACTGTTCGAGCTAAGAATGTCAATATATAAACATAGAAACTAGGTGCAGGAGTAGGCCATTCGGCCCTTCGAGCCTGCACCACCATTCAATAAGATCATGGATGATCTTTCCCTCAGTACCCCTTTCCTGCTTTCTCTCCATACCCCTTGATCCCTTTAGCCGTAAGGGCCACATCTAACTCCCTCTTGAATATATCCAATGAACTGGCATCAACAACTCTCTGCTGTAGGGAATTCCACAGGTTAACAACTCTGAGTGAAGAAGTTTCTCCTCATCTCAGTCCTAAATGGCCTACCCCTTAACCTAAGACTCTGTCCCCTGGTTCTGGACTTCCCCATCATTGGGAACATTCTTCCCCCATCTAACCTGTCCAGTCCCATCAGAATCTTGTAAGTTTCTATGAGATCCCCTCTCATCCTTCTAAACTCCCAGTGTATAAAGGCCCAGTTGATCCAGTCTCTCCTCCATATGTCAGTCCCGACACCCTGGGAATCAGTCTGGTGAACCTTCGCTGCACTCCCTCAATAGCAAGAATGTCCTTCCTCAGATTAGGAGACCAAAACTGAACACAATATTCCAGGTGAGGCCTCACCAAGACCCTGTACAACTGCAGTAAGACCTCCCTGATCTTGTATTCAAATCCCTTGGATATGAAGGCCAACATACCATTTGCTGCCTTCACTGCTTTCTGTACCTGCATGCCAACTTTCAATGACTGATGAACCATGACACCCAGGTCTTGTTGCACCCCCCCCCCCCCCCCTTTCCTAATCTGCCGCCATTCAAATAATATTCTGCCTTTGTGTTTTTGCCCTCAAAGTGGATAACCTCGCATTTATCCACATTATACTGCATCTGCCATGCATTTGCCCACTCACCTAATCTGTCCAAGTCACCCTGCAGCCTTTTAGCGTCCTCCTCGCAGCTCACACCGCCACCCAGTTTAGTGTCATCTGGAAACTTGGAGATATTACACTCAATTCCTTCATCTAAATCATTACTGTATATTGTAAAGAGCTGGGGTCCCAGCACTGAGCCCTGCAGTACTCCACTAGTCACCGCCTGCCATTCTGAAAAGGACCCGTTTATCCCGACTCTCTGCTTCCTGTCTGCCAACCAGTTCTCTGTCCACGTCAGTACATTATCCACGATACCATGTGCTTTGATTTTGCACACTAATCTCTTGTGTGGTACCTTGTCAAAAGTCTTTTGAAAGTCCAAATACACCACATCCACTGGTTCTCCCTTGTCCACTCTACTAGTTACATCCTCAAAAAATTCTAGAAGATTTGTCGAGCATGATTTGCCTTTCATAAATCCATGCTGACTTGGACCGATCCTGTCACTGCTTTCCAAATGCGCTGCTATTTCATCTTTAATAATTGATTCCAACATTTTCCCCACTACTGATGTCAGGCTAACCGGTCTATAATTACCCGTTTTCTCTCTTCCTCCTTTTTTAAACAGTGGTGTTACATTAGGTACCCTCCAGTCCACAGGAGCTAATCCAGAGTCGATAGACTGTTGGAAAATGATCACCAATGCGGCCACTTCCTTAAGCACTCTGGGATGCAGACCATCAGGTCCTGGAGATTTATCGGCCTTCAATCCCATCAATTTCCCTAACACAATTTCCCGCTTTATAATATCCTTCAGTTCCTCCTTCTCACTAGACCCTCGGTCCCCTAGTATTTCCGGAAGGTTATTTGGTTCTGTTTTCACGAAGGAAGACACAAAGTATTTGTATAACTGGTCCGCCATTTCTTTGTTCCTCATTATAAATTCACCTGAATCTGACTGCAAGGGACCTACGTTTGTTTTCACTTATCTTTTTCTCTTCACATATCTGTAGAAGCTTTTGCAGTCAGTTTTTATGTTCCCAGCAAGCTTCCTCTCATACTCCTATTTTTCCCCTACTAATTAAACCCTTTGTCCTCCTCTGCTGTATTACAAAATTCTCCCAGTCCTCAGGTTTGCTGCTTTTTCTGGCCAATTTATATGCCTCTTCCTTGGATTTAACACTATCCTTTAATTTCCCTTGTTAACCACAGTTGAACCACCTTCCCCGTTTTATTTTTACTCCAGACAGGGATGCACAATTGCTGAAGTTCATTCATGTGATCTTTAAATGTTTGCTATTGCCTATCCATCGTCAACCCTTTAAGTATCACTCGCCAGTCTATTCTAGCCAATTCACATCTTATACCATCGAAGTTACCTTTCCCCTAGTTCAGGACCCTAGTCTCTGAATTAACTATGTCACTCTCCATCTTAATAAAGAATTCTACCATATTATGGTCACACTTCCCCAAGGGGCCTCGCACAACAAGATTGTTAATTAATCCTTTCTCATTACACATCACCCAGTCTAGGATGGCCAGTCCTGTAGTTGGTTCCTCAACATATTGGTCTGGAAAACCATCCCTAATACACTCCAGGAAATCCTCCTCCACCGCATTGCTACCAGTTTGATTAGCTCAGTCAATATGTAGATTAAAATCGCTCATGATAACTGCTGTACCTTTATTGCACGCATCCCTCATTACTGCTGTTTAGTGGTCTGTACACAACTCACTAGCGTTTTCTGCCCTTAAGAGTGGAATCATCAAAGGCAAGAAGACTGTTGGTTGATCGAGAGACCGTGGCTGGAATTCTCGATTGGTGGGGGGGGGGGGGTGGGGGTGGGTCAGCGGGTGCTATAGAAATACACATTGTTATTGCCAAAGTGTTCAGGGGCAGAGTTCCAAATATGTCGAACACTGGTTAAAACAATTCTTCAGTGGAAAGGCCATACTATATGCTGTGAAGAATTAAATTACCCAGTCCCTTGTTTTTATTCATTTTCTAGATCACTCTGAATGCCCTTTAGAAAACTGCAAATCTTTTAAATGTGCATCATTCTGCATGACAAGTTAGAATAGCTTGTAGGGCATTGGAAATAATCTGCAAAATGATGGCATTTATCCCAAAAATTTACATTCGATATTAGGATAAAAGTTTATTAGCTTTACAGCTTGCAATTCACATGATTTCACTAGACAGAGGTGCATGTGCTCACACTAAATGTGTGAGTGCTGTCATGCACATAGTGAATTTTCTCCCCTTACCTGTTATATCCTGAAGGCAGTGATGAATGCTAGATTATGGTTCTGTGGGCACTGGCA